>NC_138370.1:46485706-46502644 GCF_054177405.1 Leptonychotes weddellii | reverse complement strand
GTTCTAGAGGGGAGGGGGGTGGGCGGATGGGTTAGCCTGGTGATGGGTATTAAAGAGGGTAGGTACTGAATGGAGCACTGGGTGTTATACGCAAACAATGAATCATGGAACACTACATCAAAAACTAATGATGTAATGTATGGTGACAACATAACAATAAAAAAAGAAAAAAGAAAAGAAAAAATATTTAAAATATATATATATACTGAGTAATAGTAATCAGAAAGATTATTTAGAAAAGAGTTATTTTGGGGCACCTGGGTGGCTCAGTTGGTTAAGCGACTGCCTTCGGCTCAGGTCATGATCCTGGAGTTCCCAGGATCGAGTCCCGCAATGGGCTCCCTGCTCGGCAGGGAGTCTGCTTCTCCCTCTGACCCTCCCCCGTCTCATGCTCTCTCTCTATCTCATTCTCTCTCTCAAATAAATAAATAAAATCTTTAAAAAAAAAAAAAAAGAAAAGAGTTATTTTGAAAAATTGCCTAGGGTAATGCAAATCTCATATGCTGGATAGAATATTCATAAGTCCTTATGATTTTTGAAAACTATTAACAATGCAATTTCTGTCATAATTTTACAGATCTTCTTAGGAATGGTATTACTTAGCCTTTCTTGGGCATCTATTTTACTGATTACCAATTCAGAGAGTATTTAGATCTAGCCTAAACTCTTCCTTCTGCAAATCAAACATATTTCCTCTTGTTCTATTCTTAATGGAGACCAGATTCTTACATAATAACCCTTCATCTTCTCGAAGACTCACCCTCTCAGCCGTGCATTCCACTGCATTGTCTTAGTTACCCGCTGCCATGGAGGATATCCTGAAGGGAAAAGTTCAAGATCAAACGAGATGTCTCTCTTCATGAAATAGCAAATACAGTTTTCTCCTTTCTAGTTTTATTAACAGTGAGAATTTCTCTTCAAATAACACTCTAAAACCAAACGTGCCCCAGAAAATATATCACTTTTAAATCCCAGAGAGGCTTGAAAATGTTACTATAGTAAACATTTTCCAAGTAACGCTGTTTGTAGAATAATTATAGTTCGAGTTTTTCTGTCATAAGAATGTGGCTGATTCTCTAATGACTCTGTTTGCTCTAAAACACAATGATTCAGACTGTTTCTGACACAAATTACATTGTTCAAGGGTAAACTTTCATTCTGTATCTCTCTTTAACTCTGTTTTCAAAGTGAAGTAGAATCCAGTGTTAATCAATTCAAAATCAATCAATCTGGATAATTAAATTCTATGCCCTTCATTCACCATCTACCTATATCCATGCTCTTTCCCAGCTTCACCCCAAACACATACATAAATATAAAGCCTTGGGGTGCCTGGGTGGCTCAGTCGGTTAAGCAGCTGCCTTGGGCTCAGGTTGTGATCCTGGAGTGCTGGGTCGGGGGGAGCCTGCTTCTCCCTCTGCTCGCTCTCTTGCACTCTCTCAAATAAATAAAATCTTAAAAAATAAATATAAAACCTTTTATTCTCAATAATTGATTCTTATGTCTGACATATTCTGTATATTTATATATTTTCCCCATATAGACCCTCTCTTTATAGGTCTATTAATCCCAGAGAGACCATGTATTTATAAGATCATTACAAAGTACAGAAGGTAAAACCATTAATAGTATGTATACAATTGCTATTTAAGTACTTCTCGTAACTGAAGATTTCCGTTAGGTGCTTTAAATCAGTTACCATATTTCATTCCTTTAGGAACCTGTTATGAGTTGAAATGTGTTCCTTCCAAAAAGATATTTTGGAATCCTAACTCCTAGAGCCTCAAAGTGTGATCTTATTTGAACATAGGGTCTTTACAGGGGTAATTGGGTTAAAGTGAGGTCATTAGGATGGGTCCTAATCCATTATGACTAGCATGCTTATAAAAGGGGGGAATTTGGATACAGAGACACACATATGGGGAGAACACCATGTGAATATAAAGAGAGACATCTACAATCTAAGGGCCAAGTCCTGGGGCAGATCCTTCCTTCAGAGCCCTCAGAAGGAATCAACCTTGTTAACACCTCAATTTCAAACTTCCAATCTCCAGAACTGTGAGAGAATAAATTTCTGCCATTTAAGCCACCCAGTTTGTGGTACTTTGTTAAAGCAGGCCTAGAAAACTAAAGCACAGCCCTACAATTTAAGTCTTAGTCTCTTTCTGTAAACAAGGAGACTGAGGAATAGGAAGATGAAAGACCTTCCCCGGAGTCACACTGGTGGTAAGAGCTGGGCTATCATTTAACAGAGATCTGCTTTGCTCGAAAGCTGGGTGCTTTCCACTACATCATTCTGTCTCCAAACTTAAGTTGTTAGCTACTCTTTTCATCTATATATGTAAGAAAGCACCCACAAACACACACATTGTACATGGGCTTACAGACTATACCTAAAATGGTATAGTCAAGGTATTTCTATATTGTTTTTTCTGAGGAGAACTTGTTGAAGACCGCTTCACTGTGTTTCGGGAGTTACCACAGAAAGCTTAAGTCGTAATAGAACCATTGACCTGGTCTGGGAAAGGCAAGGTTATTCACTGGTGCCCAGGGTATCAGTCACCTTGCTCTGGACATCAATGGGCAATTGAAAAGACATGAGTGGGAGGGCGTTAGGATGGGGGGAGACTTTGTCCTTCCCTGACTGATTGAGGTTGGATATGGGGAATGGAAGGAAATCTTTGATTAATTTTCCTGAGGGAGAATCCCAGTTCAAGTTGGGAGGGAGGCAATAAGATACCCAGAGAGCAGGTGGTTAAAAAAAACAGACAAAGATCTGAGAGGAAAGAAGAATTTTCCAACTTTTAACTACTCCTCCAGCCAAACTCTGGACCAATGGCCAGCTACGCCAAGAGAGGAGCTGTTGCCTACAGAGGAGTGGATTGTTCACTCCATGAAGGTGTCTGGCCAAGGTGGCAAACGGAGCCCGAAATTCAGCCTGCATTCCCCCTATCAAGCTGTGTGCCATGGAGTTGTGCTGTGCCTTGTCAGCAAAAGGAGCATCTTTTTCTAACTCACACAAAGGCATTGCAAAGGTTACGGGTGGCCCAAGAAATCATTACTTCAAGATCAGGGCATTTGCATCAGACCTTCAGATCACTCTTCTGTTCTGGGGAATAGAACAGAGCTTGTTGGTTATTGTAGAATCAGAAAGTAGTACTTTATAAGCATAATAGTTTTATGCTTTTGAGATTTTCTTTATTTCCCTTAGAGTTTTTGTTGGTGGTGTTGTTGCTCTTGTTGGAAAGTTCCCTTTTTTCAGCTCAGGAAGTAAAGAAATACAATTCTTACTTTTGCTTTTTTCAAATTAAAGTCTGAAGTGTTAGGGCTCTCTGGTTGGTTAGATCTGCATATGAGGCCCAGCTCTGCTGTGCAAATTGAGCCAATTAACTTCCTAAGTCTCATTTTCCTCACTGGAAAATGAGAGTTTGTTCATTCAAGCCAATATATACTTTCTATGTGGCTGTGATGTGCCTGGTATTGTTTTAATATTCCCAGGGCAAGGTCCATATTCTCATGGAGATTAAATTCTAGGTTGGGGTGGGAGGAAAGGGAAAAGACAGACAAGAAGCTAAAATATATGTATAAGTTAATAGACAAAATACCTCCCCTCACAAATACATCAATATGCATTTCTCTTTTGCATTTCTTGGTAACCTCTCAGCCATTTACCTACCAAGGAGGGGAGTAATGTAACAGGAATGCGAAATGATTTAAAGAGTATTTAGTTGCTGACATCCAAATAGGATCTCTAAATCCGCAGCAGGATAGTAATCTTGAAACCCAGGTTTTTTGAGCAAACCCAATCAGGAAGACTGACGAGATTATAGAGTTTTAAGTCTACCTGGAGTAATGAGAAGGAGGATAGGAGGTGGAGGAAGCTGAAAGTCCAAGGGAGAAAGGGGAGGAGGAGGGGAAGTCAGACACCAGGGTCTTTGTTCTCTGCCCTCATTTCCTTGGGCAGAGCCTCAAACACCTGGATGGGTGTGGAGAAGCTGGAGGACATCCGGGTTTGTGGCTCGCTCCCACACATGCAGCACAGGAAGGCTCCCCGATAGGGTTGCCAGATAAACTACGGGAAGTCCAATTAAATTGGAATTTCAAATAAACAATGAATAATCTTTAATGTAAGTACTCCCCACCCCAGCAATATTTGGAACATACTTCCACTGATTTTTTTCCCCATCGTTTATCTGAAATTCAAATTTAACCAGGCTTTCTGTACTTTTATTTGCTAAATCTGGCAACCCTACCTGGGGAGAATTTTTAGCTTGGGGCCCCAGTCCCCAATGGCATGGAAATGATAGCACAGAAGTGGTAGCAGGAGTGTTGATAGCTAGACCTGAGGAAGTATTCTTTTTTTTTTTTTTTTAAGATTTTATTTATTTATTTGAGAGCACAAGTGGGGGTGTGGGGCATGGAGAGGGAGAAGCAGGCTCCCCAGTGAGCAGGGAGCCCGATGCAGGGCTCAATCCCAAGGCAAGATGCTTCACGGACTGAGCCACCCAGGTGCTCCCTACGAAGTATTCTTATTCCACATATAAAGTTCTTGGATTGACCCTGAACATAGTAGTCTCTCAATAAGTCCTTAATTAATTAATTAATTGGGACTCAATCAATTTTGCTTTCTGGCTATTATCACATCTAACCAGAAGTTGATTATAACTATAATACCATATGAAACTACCAGTGAGTATAAATCATATTTTAAAAAATTAATGTGAGAATTAATAGCCACTCTAAATGCACATGTGCTTTATTATTCCAGGCTCACAAAGCATATGAAAACCACAGCTGTTGATAATGCTTTTGATTTGCCAGATCCTGTAACAGTCCACTTACTTTGCCTTGAACATGGCATTTGTACCACATTAAAGTTTGGCAAGTTTCATCTTTGCTAACCACTGGCAAATGTGAACATGCTATAAAATATAAAAATATATCTCAGCCAAAGCCATTATCAGGTATATATTCTTTTGGATTTGACTAAGAACCTCTAATTTGTTCATGTGTCCTTGGCATCTTTACATTCTTTGTGGCGATTATGCTTGCAATGAATATATTACATGCCTAACAGTCAGCTAAAGCTCTAAGTGCAGTAGAAGAGGGAGAGAGAAGAGGAAGAAAGTCCTATTTCACTTCTGTTGGAGTGAGAATGAACCTCCATAAAGTCTTAGAGAAAACTCTTCCAATGGCCACTCTTGCCCATCTTCCCACCCAACCTGCCCCACACTAAAAATATTTTTGAGTAGTTTGTGTATTCTCTTTCATATGATCATGTAAGAGAATCTACCTTTGCATGTATCTGGCTAACAAGCCTCAGAATAAAACTATGTCATCTGGCTATTAACCAACACAAAACTCAAGAAAATCATCATCTCTAATTTCCAACACAATGGAGTTCTTCAGTCTGGAAACCCACACCACCCCTAGGGGCAGAATAGCTGTAGGTGGTATATGATCTTGAAATTATTGTTCTGTTTGGTTCATCCACTCATATAGACAAAGACAGCCAGAGCAACATCATATTCCCTCCACAAAGGACATCATAGAAATATTTTCATTAAACCCTCATCTATTCACATTCCCAAAATTTTAATCACCTCAAAACCTTTCAAATATGGCATCTCATATTTATCTCATGACATGTTGTGAAGTAGGAAAGGTGGGAATTATGTAATTTTTATTTTCACTGTGCAGAATCTATAGGAAAGGAAACGTTTCCCGGCAGGACCAGAATCAACATCCATTTAATTTAACTTTCTATCCATGCCTACCTTTCAGTATCTCAGTGGACCACATTGTATGCATATTTTCCAGTGCCCAGTAAATGGACACATGTAACGAAAGGGGAACACTGAAGATAACTGTACCCACATCCCGGGTTCAAATTGGATTTAGTTCTATCAAGGAAACACAACAAATGAACCCTCTCAAACAAACCAAAGCAAAACAAATAAAGAGATCCTTTTCCTAAAAGTCATTTACTCATTCATATGTTCAGGACTGAGTTTCTACTAAATTCTAGGTGCTATCTTTGACACTGTTTACTTCAGAGAGTGAGTTAACATGTAAAACTACTTATCACAGAGCCTGATGTGTGGGAGGTAACCAATAACATTAAATTTCCTTCTCAAATTCTTATCCTTGAATTAATCAATCAATCAAAACCAATAGGCAAACTATAGAAAACGATTTGCTTCCAATCTGGTGTCATTTCTTTAAACCTACCCTCTATGCAGTTAGATACTGTGACGTTTAGGCATGAGCTATTAAGCCAGGGAGACTAAAACACACTCAGGCAGAACCCTGGCTTGTGATTCTTGGCTTGCCATTTTGTGTTAAAAGAGGAGAGGAAAATTCAATCAAGGGTTCTGGTATTAATGCGCTGTATCTGTAAACACACACACACATACACACTTTTGGGAGGCTGTTCTTAATCTAGGCAATAGCTTTGTAATTGAAAATAAGCATTTACTATTTTCTCTGGCTGTTTGACCAAATGTTAACTGTTCTTTACAAGCAATTTATATAAATAAACATAACCTTGAAGCCGACACTTTCTGCCCCATCTTGCATCCTTTTCTCTCTCTCTTTTTTTTTTAAGATTTATTTAGAGAGAGAGAGAATGAGAGAGTACACACGTGTGGGGGGAGGGTCAGAGGGAGAGAATCTTCAAGCAGACTCCCTGCTGCCAACTGGGGAGCCCATCTCGGGGCTTGATCCTACAGACCCATGAGATCATGACCTCAGCCCAAACCAAGGATCCAACGCTGAACCGACTGAGCCACCCAGGCGCCCCTTGCATCCTATTTTCTATTTCTATTTGCTCCCACCTCTCGCCTCACCCACACACTTGGCTCCCGAGACTAGGTCATATATGGAGGAGAAACCAATCTGAGGTATCATCAGTTTTTACCTTTCAGTGGTTTTCACGATATATGCCAATTGTCACCACTATATTGATTATGTAGCAATCCACACTAATTCCTGAGACATCCAGCGTGAACAGATCCTTGTATAAACACAGATGTAAAAGTGGTTGCAGGTCTAACAAGATATTTAAAGAGCTCATCTCTGACCTCTACTGGTCATCTTATTAAAATACAACACCTACCATTCTTTTAGAAGCACTTCCACATTTTCATTCGCTCATTTAACAAATGCTTTTTAGCACCTATTACATACCAGGCACTGTCTAAGAAATGACAGTAAACACAAGAGATTAAAAAAATACTTCCCTCTTAAAATTCAGCTGGGGAGACATCTAAACTATACTCATAAATAGATTAATTGTAGAGTATTTTGGAAGGTAAATAGAAGCACTGTTATGAGTGCTTTTAAAAAGAGAAAAGATAAATCAAGGTAAAGGGAATCAAAAGTACTGGGAAGGCAGAGCCAGAGAAGCAATCTGCAGAATTAAATCAGATGCTCAGAGTAAGCGTCAGTTAGAGAGTAGAATTAAGCAGACTTGAAGGAGGTGAGAACCTCAGCAACCTAAGACCTAACACTTAGGTACTCAAATTAGTTAAATTAAACATCACCCCAGGAGCAGGGTTCTTTTTCACAGAGTTTCCAGAGAGATTTTGAATTCAGTCAGACTTGTGTTCAAACCCCATATTGGTCAGCTTTTGCTGCAGCAACCAAATTCTCAGTGGCTTACAAAACAAATATTTATTTTTTGCTCACGTTTTATGAGGGCTGCGGGCTAACTGTGGGTCAGCCTTGACTCTGATGAGTTAGCTCATCTGGCTTCAGCTCAGCCCCATGTGTCATCTCATTCCAGGAGCCACAGTTGAAGAAACAGACACTCTCTAAGGCATGTTGTTCTCACGTAGGAGGTCAGGCTGAAGTACACCTAATCAGACCACAAAATTTAAAGCTTCTGCTCACATGTGGCAGATATCAAGTCCATTCACATTCCATTGACCAAAGAAAGTCGAATTGGCCAAGCCCCAAATCCATACGGGCAGGGCAGTATCTACCCGGCTTGTACATAGAAGTATGGCAAGGGCAAAGGGGGAATGAATAATTGTGAACAAATAACACAATATAGCTTTAATGAGTTCCTCAATGTCTCTGAATCGTACTTTGTCCATCTGTGAAACAGAAATAACAGACTACCTATAAAGAATAAATGAGATATTTGTAAGTGTATTTATTATAATAACTGGATTATAATAAGGTATCAATTATTATGTTTTTGTTCTCTTCCAAAGGCGGCATCATCACTCTGGTCCAATTCCACTGGAGGCTGAAGAGGCTATGAGGATGTGTTAGAAAATTGAGTAGCATGGAATTCAAGAAATCTGGATTCTGTTCTTCTAAATCCTGAATGAATTACTAACCTATAAAATGAGGCAGCTGTCTAAATGATCTCTAAGTTTCCTTTCCCGTGCTAAAGATCTGCAATATGAAATATGTACAGCAGGTGGTTTTTCTCTAGAGCCACTGTTTAGTTTTAACACAAGGTGGCGCTCGACAACAACTTAATGAAAGAAGACAAAGGCTCTGGGGTGAAGACTGGAGATTTCTAGACTATTATTATTTTCTTCTTATAGATTGTTATAAAACAGAACTCTTGTTATAAAACAGCCTCAGAAAGCATCATTTTGAGGAAATGGCATCCCAAAACAAAATAAACACTCTAGTCCTAGGACCTTGTAGTTTGGGAGAGGACCCCAGGAACCTAGTGACTGCCCCAGGTAATTTCTAGGGTTCGACCTGGGAATTTGGCAGCTTCTTTCTTTTTTAGCAGAAGGATGGGATGCTCTGAGCTGTGATTTAGGATGATACATCTATTAGCCATGTTATGGGAGCAAGGAGTATCTGTCAAGGGGGAGAATTATTTAGGAGACTAAGACCAGAATCCGCATACAAGGATCTGAAATAGAGTAGTAGGAATGAGCATAGACATGGTAAGATGTTGCAATGAAAGAATCTTTAGAACTTGGCAACTATTTAAATAAAGAAGCTTTGGGCCACTTGGGTGGCTCAGTCGGTTTAGCGGCTGCCTTCAGTTCAGGTCATGATCCCGGGGTGCTGGGATCAAGCCCCACATCGCACTGGGCTCCCTGCTCAGTGGGGAGCCTGCTTTTCCCTCTTCCTGGCTCCAACTCATGCTCTATCTCTCAAATAAATAAATAAAATCTTTTAAAAAAATAAAGAAAGAAGATTCAAGTAGGATAAGTCATTTTGAAACTGACCATTTAGAAAACTAGGTAAATGTTAGGGTCACCGACAGAAAGTGGCAGAATGACCTTGAGTTGTCAGTATTGCTATTATTCCTGTACTTCTCATAAACAGAATTATATGAGTGCTTCTGCCTCTTAGGTACTGAGGCCACCCCCTGATACACAAACACTGGTCCTAAAAGGGCCAGACTTGCCTGCTATGGAGAGCATTGAAATGTTCCAACATGACAACTGGCTTTTTCTTAAAAAATGGTTTTTTACACATTTTATTGGTGGTTATTTAAAATCTTGAGGCATTTCTCTATTGATAATGGGGAAAGCTATGCATGTAAGGCCGGGGGTATATGGAAAATCTCTGTGCCTTTGCTCAATTTCGCTGTGAACTTAAAAATGCTCTAAGAAATGAAACCTATTTTTTAAAATCCTAGAGGATTCTGGAAAGATGACGGAGCAGGAAGCACTAAGGATCTGTCTCCTCTACTAGACAACAATGGCACTGGTGAAATTAGTCTTATGTAACTATTTTGGAACACTGGACAGTTCACTGAAGGCTTTTACTGTCTGGGGGAAGATGTGGACAATTAATTTTGGTCTCAGTTGTGGGTCTTAGCACAGTAGCGGCTACCCATTCCCCACCCCCAGCCATGAGGCAGGCAGCTGTGCACATGCTCCTGAAGCAGCTTGCATACAGCTTGCAGGAGATAGGGTAGGCAAAAGGGGCCCTGTCCTCCAAATATTGGGGGTCTGTGCTCTGATCCCTGATGGCTGCTTCTGATCACAGAGGTGCAGACAAAGAGGCAGGCAGCCATTGTTGTTGCACCTCCCCCCATTAAGCAAATCTCTCCGCATCTGGGTGAAATGACATCCAGGAGATTTAAAAGAATGGGCCTAATATAACACTGTATATTAATTATACTTGAATTAAAAATTTAAAAATAAATAATAAAAAATTAAAAAAAATAAAAGGTTAGCACCCTTTCTATACCCTTTTCATTTTCATTTTCCCCTTCTTAGTAGTCAGACATTAAAGACCAGAACATTAAAAAGCAACTGTATATATAGGGAAAATCAGAAAGTAACCAGGCAGCCAGGGAAAGGCTTAGAAAAGATCTAAGAGGACCTTAAATTTATACCTTGACCCACAGACTGTCTATACAATCAAAACCAAAAACAATAAACAAATGCAATAAAAACAACAATAGCAACAACAAAAACAATAAACTCTGGGAAAGGAGGAGAATCTGATTTCCAGAGTTACCACATCATTAGAGTCAAATGTTCAATTTTTAACAACAAAAAATAAGAAAGCATACAAAGAAACAGGCAAATATGGCCTATTCAAAAAAAAAAAAAAAGATAGATCTTTAGAACCTGACTCTAAAAAAGAACTGATAGCAGAAATACTAGACAAAAACTTTAAAATAGCTATCTTAAAGATGCTCAAAGAATTAAAGGAAGATGTGAGAAAGTTGAGAAAACAATGTATGAACAAATTGGAAATAGCAATAAAGAAATAGGAAATCAAAAAGAAAAAAAGAAACAAAAAGAAATTCTAGAGCTGTAAAGTTCAACAAATGAAATAAAAAATTCACTAGAGGAATTCAAAGGCAGATTTGAAGAGGAAGAAGAAAGAATCAGTGAATTGGAAGAAAGGACGCTGGAAATTATTGAATCTCAGGAACAGAAAGAAAAATGAACAGAACTTAAGGGGCCTGTGAGACACTGTCAAGTAGACCAACATACACATTATGGGGGTCCAAGGAGAAGAGAGAGAAAGGGGCAGAAAGAATATTTAAAGAAAAAATGGCTGAAAACTTCCCAAACTTAATGAAAGACATGAATATAAACATCAAAGAGTCTCAATGAAATCCAAGTAAGATGAACTCAAAGGAACTCACACCAAGACACATTACATTCAAACTTCCAAATGCCAAAACCAAAAAGATAATCTAGAAAACAGCAAGAGAGAAGCAAATAATCACATAAAAGGGATCTTCAATAAGATTGTGAGCAGATTTCATATCAGAAACTTTGGAGGCTGAAGGCAGTGGGCTGATATAGTTGAAGTACTAAAAGAAAAATAATCTGTCAACCAAGAATCCTGTATCCAGAAAATTCTATATCCTTCAAAAGTAAGGGAGAAATTAAGATCTTCCAAGATAAACAAAAGCTGAAGGAATTTGTTACTACTGGACCTGCCCTGGAAGAAATGTTTAAGGCAGTCCTGCAAGGTAAAACGGAAAGACACTTGAAGCCGTAACAATAACTCAAAGTTGTACAGAGAAATAAAGGTAATTGCATGAATAATTATAAAAGCTAGTATTATTGTAACAATAGTTTGTAATTGTACTTTTTGTTTTCTGCATGATTTAAGAAACTAATATAGTTAAAGAAGAAAAATTCTAAGACTAAAAGCTGGTATTATTGTAACTTTGGTTTGTAATTCCAAATCTGGCTTTTTATATTTTTTAAGAGAGTGATGCATTTAAAAAAATTATTAGTTTATGTTTTGGACATGCAATGTATAAAGATGTAATTTTTAAGATATCAATAGCTAAAAAAGATAGGATGGAGCTATAGAGGAGCAGAGTGTTTGTATGTTATTAAAGTTAGGTTGGTATAGGGATGTGTGGGTGGCTCAATCAGTTGAGTGTCTGACTCTTGGTTTTGGCTCAGGTCATGATCTCAGGGTTGTGGGATTGAGCCCCACAAAGGGCTCTATGCTGGGCATGGAGCCTGCTTAAGATTCTCTCTCTCCCTCTGCCCCTCCCCCCACTCATGAGTGCATGCACATGCTTTCTCTGTCTCTCTAAAATAAATAAATAAATAAAATCTTTTTAAAATAAATTCAAATTATAGTGTTATAATTTTAGGACATTAACCACATTCTTTGTTACCACAAAGAAAATAGCTAAAGAATATTAAGAAAAGGAAATGAGAAAAGAATGTAAATATTTTACTACAAAAATTCAATTAAACACAAAAGAGGATAGTAATGTCGGAAATGAGGGTTAAAAAAATCTATAAGGCATTTAGAAAACAAATAGCAAAATAACAGAAGTAAACCTTCTAATTAGTAATTCCTTTAAATGTAAAGGGATTAAACTCTCCAATCAAAAGACAGAAATTGGCAGAATCCAATCCAACGATCCACCTATATGTTGTCTACAAAAGACTCACTTTAGATCTAAAGACACAAATCGATTAAAAGTGAAAGGATGGAAAAAGATATTCCATGCAAATAGGAGCTACAATTGAGCACAGGTGGATAAACTATTAGACAACATAGAATTTAAATGGAAAAAGTTTACCCCAAGAAGTCAAAGAAGCACATTATATATTAATAAAAGCTCCAATATAGCAAGAAGATATAACAATTATAAACCTTTGTGTACCTAATGACAGACGATCAAAATATATAAAGTAAAAACTAACAGAATTGAAGGGAAAAATATGACAGTTCTACAATAATAGTTGGAGATTTTAATATCCATTATCATAATAACAAACAGAACTAGACAGAACATAAGTAAGGAAATAAACACTTAACACAATAGACCAACTCGATCTCACAGACATATGGAACTCTTTTACCCAACAACAGCATACCACATTCTTCTCAAGTGTGCATGAGATATTTCACAGGATTGATCACATGTTAGGCCACAAATTAAGTCTCAATAGATTTTTAAAGGTCAATATCATACAAAGTATCCTCTCTAACCACAATGGGTAAAAGTCAGAAATCAGTAACAGAAGGAAAACTGGAAAATTCACAGAATTGTGAAAATTAAGCAATACACTTTTAAACAATCAATGAGTCAAAGAAGAAATTACAAGGAAAATTTGAAAATCCTTAGAGACTAATGAAAACAAAAACACAATATGCCAAAAGTTGTGGGATGCAGAGAAAGTGGTGCTAATTGGGAAATTTGTAGCTAAAAATATTTACATTATAAACAAAAAAGACCTCAGATCAACAACCTAACTTTATAACTTAAGGAACTAGAAAAAGAAGAACAAACTAAATCAAAATCTAGCAGAAGCAAGGAAATAATAAAGATTAGAGCAGGGATAAATGAAATAGATGATAGTAAAACAATAGAGAAAATCAATAAAACCAAAAGTTGTTTCTTCAGAAAGATCAACAAAATTGATGAACAAAAAAAATGGACTAAAAAAAGAGAGAGAAGAATCAAATTACTGAAATCAGAAATGGAGACATTACTACTGATTCCACAGCAATAAAAAAGATATGAGAGAGTACTATGAACAATTGTATGCCAACATATTGCATAACCTAGATAAAATGGACAAATTCCTGGGAATGCAAAACCAACCAAGACTAAATCACAAAGAAATAGAAAATCTGAATAAACCTATAACTAGTAAGGAGATTGAATTAACAATAAAAACGCTCTTAACAAAGAGAAGCCCTGGACTCAATTGCTTTACTGGTGAATTCTACCAAATATTTAAAGAACTAATACCAATCTTTTTTCAACTTTTCCAAGAAATTGAAGAGAAGGAAACACTTTTTGATTCATTCTATGAAGCCAGAATTATCCACATACTAAAATCAGACAAAGACACTAAAAGAAAACTACAGACTAATATCTCTTGTGAACATTGATGCAAAAATCCTCAACAAAACACTAGCAAATCAAATTCAACAGTATATTAACAGGATTATGCACCATGACCAAAAGGGATTTATTCCTGGAATGTAAGGATGGTTCAACATACAAAAAAACAGTCAGTATAATACATCACATTAACAGAATAAAGGGTTTTTGGGGGGAGGATATGATCATCTCAATTGATGCCAAAAAAAAAGTACCTAACAAAAATTTAACATCATTTCATGGTTAAAAAAACACCAAAAACAAAACAAAATGAAACAAAAAAACCCTAACCCCCTCCAAAGACCTAGAGATAGAAAGAAACTACCTCAACACAATAAAAACCATATATGAAAAACACACAGTAAACCTCATACTCAATGGTGAACGATTAAAAGCTTTTCCTCTAAGATCAGGAAAAAGGTAAGAATACCTGCTTTCACCACCTCTGCCCTACATAGTACAGAAAGTTCTAGTCAGAGCAATTAGGCAAGAAAAATAAGTAAAAGGCATCTAAGTTGGAAAAGAAGAGGAAAATGTCTCTGTAGATGACATGATCTGATATGTAGAAAGCCTTAAAGATTACACACACATATAAGAAAAAAAGCTATTAGAATGAATAAACTTAGCAAAATAGCAGGATACAAAGTCAACACACAAAAATTAGTTGCATTTCTATATACTAGCAATGAACAACCTGAACAGAATATTACAAAACAATTCCACTTATAATAGCATGAAAAGGAATAAAATACTTTGGAATTAAGCTAACCAAGGAAGGAAAAGACTTGTACAATGAAAAATATAAAACACTGTTGAAAAAAATTAAAGAAGACAAATAAATGGAAACACATCCCATGTTCATGGATTGAAAGACCTAATACTGTTAAAATGTCAATACCCAAAGCAATCTACAGATTAAATGTGATTCCTATCAAAATCCCAATGACATTCTTTTTTGCAGAAATAGAAAAACCCATTCTAAAATTCATACAGAATCTCAAGAGACCCTGAGTAGCCAAAACACTCTTGAAAAAGAAGAACAAGCTGGAGGACTCACACTTCCTGATTTCAAAACTTACTACAAAGCTACAGTAATCAAAACAGTGTGGTACTATCAGAAAGACAGACATATATGCCAATGGAATAGAATAAACCCTTGTATATATAGTCAACTGATTTTTGATAAGGGTGCCAAGACCATTCAATGGAGAAAGGACAGACTTCAAATAGTGCTGGGAAAACTGAATATCCACATGCAAAAGAATGGAGTTGGATTCTTACCTAATATTATATATAAAAAATTAACTAAAAATGGATTAAAGACCCAAATGTAAGACCTAAAACATAAAACGCTATGAAGAAAACAATCAAAAGCTTCACAACATTGGATTTGTCAATGATTTCTTAAATGTGATACCATACTGGACTTCATGAAAACTAAACAATTTTGTACATCAAAAGACACCATCAACAGAGTAAAAAGGCAACCCACAGAATGGAAGAAAATATTTGCAAATAATATATCTGATTAATAACTGGATTAATATCCAGAACTCAACTCCTAAAACTCAACAACACAAAAACAATCCAATCAAAAATTGGCAAACCTCATACCCATTAAGGTGGCTACTATGAAAAAAAAAAACCAACAACCAACTATTGGCAAGGATGTAGAGAAATTGGAACCTTTGTGCTCTGTTGGTGGGAATATAAGATGGGAGAGCCACTGTGGAAAACAGTATGGAGGTTCCTCAAAAATTAAAAATAGAATTATAATATGATCCAATGACTCTATTTCCAGGTATATATCTAAGAAAATTGAAATCAGGGTCTCAAAGAAATATTTGTATACCCATGTTCCTTGCAGCATTATTCACAATAGATAAAATCCAAGAGTCCATCAACAAATGAATGGATAAGCAAAATGTAGTGTATATATACATTGAATATTATTCAGCTTTAAAAAGGAAAGAAATTCTACAATATACTACAACATGCATGAACTTTGAAGACATTATGCCAAAATAAGGCAGTCACAAAAAGACAAATACTGTATGATTCCACTTATATGAGGTTCTTAGATTAGTCAAATTCATAGAAACACAAAGTAGAATCATGGTTGCCAAGGAGTGGGGAGGGGGGCAGGAATGGGCTGTTGTTGTTCAATGGAAATAAAATTTCAGTTTTATAAGATGAAAAGTTATGAAGATGGATGGTGGTGATGGTTTCACATTATGAATATATCTAATACCATTGAACTATACCCTTAAAAATGGTTCAGGTAGGAAATTGTATGTTGTGTATTTTACCCAAAAAAATTTTTTGAAAAAAAAAAAGCAGTAAAATGCAAGAAAGAAAGAACAAACGAACTCTGTGGCAATTCTCTAGCTTCTTGTATGTTAATGTGGCAACATGGTACAGTGAAAACAGCAATGGTTTGGGGGTGGGAGAGACTGGGTTTAAATCCTAAAGTCCAACTCTACAGTATTATCACTTCACTTCTGTATAAAATCGACCAGAAGAGAACATGTTCATTTAGGCTTCTAAGGTACTCTATTGTCTTCAATAAATTGCTTAATCTCAGGAGGGGGGAAAGATGGTGGGGGAGTAGGGGACCCTATTTCAACTGGTCCCTGGAATTGAGCTGGATATCTACCAGACCACTCGGAGCACCCATGAAATCAGCCTGAGATGTAAGAAGATCTGGATCTCTACAAACAGAATACCGCAGGAGGTTGGTTTTGAGGTGCGAAGCAGGGAGCCGTGATTCGCGGTCAGATACCAGAGGATAAATGGCAGCGGGAGGGAGCCTGGCCATGGGGATCCTACTCCGCCTATGAGTGACAGCCTCACGCGCTGGGGACAGGGCACAGACTCGCAGACCGGTAGCGGCGGGGAAAAGACTTTAGGGCAGCCCCCAGGGTGGAAACCCGGAGTGGTGGGGTCGCACGGGGAACTGGGAGCAGCTGACAGTTTTAGAAGCACAAAAGGCAGAGATGTGCCCTGACCTGGAGGCAGGACTGGGGGCACTGCGGAGGGGCGCACAACCCAGGACGCTGCAGTTTATAGCAGCACAGACAGAAACGGAGACAGTGTGGCCTGGAGAGCTCACTGAAGAA
>NC_138370.1:46449309-46485206 GCF_054177405.1 Leptonychotes weddellii | reverse complement strand
GAGTTTGTAGGTGTTCAGAATGGTTTGATCCCTATCCAGCTGAATTCCTGAGAGGAGACGAAATCCAGGTCTCCTACTCCTCCGCCATCTTGCTCCGCCCCCCCCCCCTGCGCTCTAAATTCTAAACTTTGATTGGAGATGGTAAGGAGTACTTTTTTTATATATACAGGATAATGGAATCTGAAAAATATATTGATTAGTCAGTGACTAACATATTAATCACAAGCTTCTTTTTTTTAAAGTTTAGTTTAAGTAATCACTACACCCAACATGGGGCTCAAACTCACAACCCCAAGATCAAGAGTCATATACTCCTCCAACTGAGCTGAACAGGTGCCCTAATCACAAGCTTTTTAATAAAACATCTAGAAGAAAAGTTACAAAACCTTAATCCAGATGTTTGACTGGTGGATTGATTCTAAAGATCTATACACCTTAATCAGAGTTCATGTTTTTTAATAAATCTTTCATTTTTAATCTAATTTTTTCTTGCAATACTTCATCATTATATTTTGCTTCTTCTGATTTAAGACCTAAATTTTTTGAAATATTATAGTGGATAATAATTATAAGTAGTAAGGCATAGATTGTTGGTTATTCACCAAACCAGATTCTTCTTCTTCCTGAGCCCACACATGGTTTCCAAGGCCCTTATTGCTATTGGACATGGCCCTGAGCCTGAGTCCTGAGCCAATGGGATGTATGCAGAAGTGATGTGGACACTTCTGGGCTTCTCCCCCTGAGAGACTCCCATGAGCACTTCTCTATGCTCTTTCTTTCCTCTTCAGCCAGTTAAATGCAAAGAAGTGCAGGGCCCTTGGAAAACATACTGAAAATGGCAGAGTCGTAAGATGGAAGAAACTTGGGTACAAAAATTACTTCTTGAAAGAACACTTTCCATTGGACAAGAATACCCATTTATATAATCAAGGAATAAAACTTTTTGTGCATTAAAAGATTTTTGGATATATATGTTACTGCAAAACACAGGAGGTTCTCCAGCACATAAAAGCATTCTTATATGGGTAAATACATAGTGACAGGTCCTCACCTCCTACCAGTATAACTAAAATTAGATAGATAGATATTCCTTGTCTCTTCTCCCTGGCAGGAAGAACAGGGTATGTGGCCTTCACCTCAACAATTAGATGCTCCTTCCAGGGCTTTGACAGAGAATGATATGCCTTTTTTTTTTTTAAGATTTTATTTAAATATCTGACAGAGAGAGCACAAGCAGGGGGAACAGCAGGCAGAGGGAGAAGGAACAGCAGACTCCCCGCTGAGCAGAGAGCCTGACGTGGGACTCGATCCCAATCATGACCTGAGCTGAAGGCAGATGCTCGAATGACTGAGTCACCCAGGAACCCCCAGAATGATATGCTTTATTATTATTTCTTTGTTTTGAACAAGGACATGTGATACTGTCTCCACAGAATTGATTTTCCTTTTAGGTTTAATATGGATTGTTAACTTCTTATATGGCTCTTAATTCAACTAATCAACAAGTAAATATCTCTAAATTAAGTTTCAGAGAAATTCAAACCCTAAGAGACTCTTAATCATAAGAAACAAACTGAGGGTTGCTGGAGGGAAGGGGGTGGGGGGATGGGGTAACTGGGTGATTGATGGACATTAAGGAGGGCACGTGATGTAATGAGCACTAGGTATTATATAAGACTGATGAATCACTGACCTCTACCTCTGAAACTAATAATATATGTCAATTAATTGAATTTAAATTTAAAAAAATTTTAAAAAGTTTATTCTGAGATGTTAGAGGTATTTCTGCAAAAAATATTGTGATATTTCTGTCAAAATTAGGAGATTTATGTTTTAGGATGTGCTAAATAAATTTCTTCTTCTCTATCTCTTTTTGCTGTCTGGCAACTGGTAAACCTTATAGGTTTTACCTATAGGTTTGTTAATACTCTATGGCTTGGCAATTATATAAGCCAATTAATAACAAAATCAAAGAAACACATCGACAATAATACAATAATAGTAGGGGACTTTAACACCCCCCTCACTGAAATGGACAGATCATCTAAGCAAAAGATCAACAAGGAAATAAAGATTTTAAATGACACTATGGACCAAATGGATTTCACAGACATATTCAGAACATTCCATCCCAAAGCAACAGAATACACATTCTTCTCTAGTGCCCATGGAACATTCTCCAGAATAGATCACATCCTAAGCCACAAGGTGTTGGCAGGGCCATATTCCCTCTGAAGTCTCTCAGATAGAATCCTTCCTTGATTCTTCCAGCTTCTGGTAGCTCCTGCTAATACTTGTCACCCAGCGGCTTATAGATCTATTTCGGCGGTCTCTGGCTCCATCTTCACATGGCCTTCTCCCCTGTGTCTGGGTCCAAATTCCCTTCTCCTTATAATGACCCCAGTCATATTGGACTCAAAGCCCACCCTTATCCAGTATGATCTCATCTTAACTTGATTACGTCTGAAAGAGCTTATTTTCAAGTAAGGTCACTTTCACAGATTCCAGGTGGACATGAATTTTGAGGGGACACTGTTTAAACCAGTACAAGCTTCCAGTGCAAGTCAGAAAGAAGATCAAAGGGTGTTTCCTTGAGGGAGAAGGAGATGATAGCTAAGCTGCACCTCGAGGGATAAATGGAAGTGAAAGTAGAAATAAGATGTTTTATCACCTAAACACATGTGTTACCACATAAAGCAGATTTTTTTAAAATGCCTTCTACACCGAAAATTTTATTGTAGTCCTTATTTTAATTAAGACGAAGTTCAGTCTCAAACACTTACTTTGTCTTTCTTTATAGTAACGTCTCCTTCACTGCTTTAATCCAAGCAATCCTACTTTATTCTCGGCTGTGAAATATTTAGAGTCCATGTGCTAAATACATATCACATTAACACTTCCTAGTGCAAGAATCTCTCTGTAATCCCAGCCTCTTGGCCTTATTCCAACTGTAAACATGAAACACCTGTAGGCCTCTCATTTTCCTCTGATTTGGAGTCTAAAAGTATTCTCACTCATAAGGAAGTATAAAAGACGCCTGCATTAGGATCAGACCTGACTTCATTCATTCATTCAATCATTCACTCCACAAGTTTTTTTGAGTACTAACTGTGTACAAACCACTGTGCTAGGTGTGAAGAAGATTAAAAAGAAAAATATATGTCCTGTCCTCAAAAAGTCTATAGTCTAATAGGGAGAAAGAAAACATAAGTAGTATACACCATTTCTGGCACACAATAATTACTGAAGAGATATTTGATGTAGTGAATAAAAAGATTTAAACATTATGGGGCAGAAGGAATTATTCCTGACCTTAAACTTCTTGAGAGCTGGATTCTGGGCCCTTGCCTGCTTGGATTTTTTTTTTTTTTTTTTAAAGATTTTCTTTATTTGGCAGAGAGAGAATGAGAGCACAAGCAGGGGGGATGGCAGAGGGAGAGGGAGAAGCAGGCTCCCCACCAAGCAAGGAGTCTGACATGGGGCTCGATCCCAGGTCCCCAGGATCATGACCTGAGCCAAAAGCAAACGTTTAACCGACTGAGCCACCCAGGTGCCCCTGCTTGGATCTTTTAAGTGTACTTAATTCCTCAAGCCTCTGAGTCATTGTCAGCTTTGAAATTAGTACTTAACCCTCCTGGGATCCCTGCCACCTTGTTTTATTTCTGTTGTGACCCTCAACCTGTTTTAGGCTTAAAAAGATGTGCGACTTTCTAGGAGCAACCATTTCTCAGATGTGTCTCTTAGAGCTTCCTGCTGATAGCTTAAGAGTCACTGCTGGGCAAACACACTGCTGACTACTTGGTGGGACAGATGATGAAGATCTTTCTCTTTCTTTCAAACTGCTATGACTACTTCCCAGCTAGTTTTCACATCCTGAAACTTATGAGAAATCTGAAGTCATTACCTTAACTTCAAACTTAATATTCTGAGGGGTCCTATAGGACAGATAGGATAGGAATTTGAAGAATATTTCTCCATATTCTTGGGAATTGCTGGATCATATGATAGTTCTATTTTTAACTTTTTGAAGAGCCTCCATACTGTTTTCCATAGTGGTTGCACCAATTTACATTCCTACCAACAGTGTATTTCCTTACCAACCCTTGTTACAATTTCTTGATAATAGCCATTCTAACAGTGGGGGGTGATATCTTGTGGTTTTGATTTACATTTCCCTGATGATTAGTGATGTTGAGCACCTTTTCATGTACCTCTTGGCCACCTGTACATCTTCTTTGGAAAAACG
This sequence comes from Leptonychotes weddellii, assembly GCF_054177405.1. Classification (NCBI taxonomy): domain Eukaryota; kingdom Metazoa; phylum Chordata; class Mammalia; order Carnivora; family Phocidae; genus Leptonychotes; species Leptonychotes weddellii. Next base: position 46,480,960 of record NC_138370.1, on the reverse strand, counting down.
TCTATTCAGATTCTCTCTCCATTTTTCAATCAAATCATTTGTTTTCTTGCTGTTGAGTTGTATGTGTTCTTTATATATTTTGGTTATTAATTGCTTATCAAATATATGATTTGCAAATATTTTCTCCCATTCAGTTGGTAGCCTTTCATTTTGTTTATGGTTTCCTTTGTATGCAGAAGGTTTTAGTTTGATGTAGTCCCATTTATTTATTTTTGCTTTCGTTCTCCCCTTTGGTGCCAGGTCCGAAAAATCATCACCAAGACCAATGTCAAGGAGCTTACTGCCTATGTGTTTTTCTAGCAGTTTTGTGGTTTCAGGTCTCACCTTCAAGTCTTTAATCCATTTTGAGATAATTTTTAGATATGATGTAAGATAGTAGTCTAGTTTCATTCTTTTGCATGTGGCCGCCCAGTTTTCCCAACACCTTTTATTAAAGAGATTGTCCTTACCCCATTGTATATTCTTGTCTCCTTTGTCATAAATTAATTGACAATAAAGTGTGTGGGTTTATTTCTGGGCTCTCTTTTGTTCAGTTGATCTGTGTGTCTGTTTTTATGCCAATACCATACTATTTTTACTACTATAGCTTTGTAATATAGTTTCAAATCATAAAGTGTGATAATCTCTGGCTTTGTTCTTCTTTCTTAAGATTACTTTGGCACTTTGAAGTCATTTGTGGTTCCATACAAATTTTAGGATTGTTTTTTCTATTTCTGTGAAAAGTGCCATTGAATTTTAATAGGGATTGCATTGAATCTGTAGATTGCTTTGGGTAATATGGACATTTTAACAATATTAATTCTTTCAATCCATGAGCATGGAATATTTTTCCATTTATCTGTGTCTTCTTCAATTTGTTTCATCAGTGTCCTATAGTTTTCCGTGTACAGGTATTTTACCTCCTTGGTTAAATTTATTCCTAGGGATGCCCAGGTGGCTCAGAGGGTTAAACATTGGACTCTTGTTTTGGCTGAGGTCATGATCTCAGGGTCATGAGATCAAGCCCAAAGTTGGGCTCCATGCTCAGCAGGGAGTCTGCACAAGATTCTCTCTCCTTCTCTCTCAGCCACTCTCCCCACTTGCATGCATGCTCTCTCTCTCTCTTTCTCTCTCTCTGTAATAAATAAATAAATCTTAAAAAAAAATTATTCCTAGATATTTTACTCTTTTTGGTGCAATTGTAAATTGTCTGGGATTGTTTTCTTAATTTCTCTTTTTTTAAGATTTTATTTATTTGAGAGAGGAAGAGAGAGAGAAAACATGAGTGGGAGGAGGGACAGAGGGAGAGGGGGAAGCAGACGTCCCACTGAGCAGAGAGTCCAAAGCAGGGCTCTATCTCATGACCCTGAGATCAGGACCTGAGCTCAAGGCCGTTGCTTAACTGACTGAGCCACTCAGGCACCCCTTAATTTCTTTTTTTGATAGTTCATTATTAGGGTATAGAAATGCAACAAATTTTTGTATACCAATTCTGTATCCTATAACTTTACTGGATTTACTGTTCCAACATTTTTTTGTGTGTCTGTGGTCTTTAGGGTTTTCTATATATAATATTAGGTCATCGGCAAATAAGGACAGTTTTATTTCTTCCTTTCCAGTTTGGATGCTTTTTATTTCTCTTTCTTGTCCTACTGTCTACCTAGGACTTTCAATACTATGTTGAATAAAAGTGTGAGAATGGGCATCCTTGTCTTGTTTCTGATTGTAGAGGAAAAGATTTCAGCTTTTTATCATTGAGTATGATGTTAGTCATGGGCTTGTCATATATGGACCTTATTATGCTAAGATATGTCCCCTTTATACTCACTTTGTTGAGATTTTTTAAGTGGATGTCAAATTTATAATGAATTTATGAATTTTACCGTAAATGATGTTGAATTTTGTCAAATGTCCTTTCCGCATCAATTGAGATGATCATATGATTTTTATCCTTTATTTTGTTAATGTAGTGGATCACACTGATTGATTTGCAAATGTTGAACGATCCTTGCATCCCTGGAATAAATTCCACTTGATCATGGTATATGATCTTTCTAATGTACTGTTGAATTCAGTTTGCTAATATTATGTTGAGGATCAACGAAGGATTTAACGGAGACACTTCTAGGCCCATTAGTTTTTCTATTTTATTAACTACAAAAGTCATACATGATTTAAAAAAAAAAATTCAGACAATACAGAAGTAAAAAGTAATGGCTCCTCCCTACATGCACCTAAGGATACTACTATTTATTTTCTTCTTTATGATTACCCTGTAGCGAATATAAACATTATATTTAGGAAGTCTGTGAGGTCAAAGCCATTTTCACAATAGTAAGACATTATTTCCCTTTCTCACGGGGTTCACGTTTGCACTGATGGTGCAAAAACAGTGGTACGTAAACCTGCTCGTGTCTTAGCATGAAATAAGGCCATGGCTTCTTTTTTTTTTTTAATTTTTTTTTTAATTCTTATGTTAATCCCCATACATTACATCATTAGTTTTAGATGTAGTGTTCCATGATTCATTGTTTGTGCATAACACCCAGTGCTCCATGCAGAATGTGCCCTCCTCAATACCCAACACCAGGCTAACCCGTCCTCCCACCCCCCTCCCCTCCAGAACCCTGTTTGTTTTTCAGAGTCCATCGTCTCTCATGGTTCGTCTACCCCTCCGATTTCCCCCACTTCATTCTTCCCCTCCCGCTACCTTCTTCTTCTGTTTTTTTCCTTAACATATATTGCATTATTTGTTTCAGAGGTACAGATAAGGCCATGGCTTCTAATTGTGCTAGAAGTCACTGTATTCTTCAATCCCATGCACTCACAGGACAAAACAAAAAAGGCCTCTTTTAATTAAGAATGTTCTTGAGGGGCGCCTAAGGGGCTCAGTCGGTTAAGTGTCTGCCTTCGGCTCAGGTCATGATCCCAGGGTCGTGGGACCAAGCCCTGCGTCAGGCTTTCTGCTCAGCGGGGAGCCTGGTTTTCTCTCTCCCTGCCCTCCCCCTGCTTGTATTCTCTCTCTCTGTCAAATAAATAAATAAAATCTTAGCCTTCCGGCCAGAACTGCCATCTTCCAGTAATTCACCAAAATGACCAACACAAAGGGAAAGAGGAGAGGTACCTGCTATATGTTCTCTAGGCCTTTTGGAAAACATGGAGCTGTGGGGCGCCTGGGTGGCTCAGTCGTTAAGCGTCTGCCTTGGGCTCAGGTCATGATCCCAGGGTCCTGGGATCGAGCCCTGCATCGGACTCCCTGCTCAGCAGGAGGCTTGCTTCTCCCTCTCCCACTCCCCCTGCTTGCTTGTGTTCCCTCTCTCGCTGTCTCTCTCTCTGTCAAATAAATAAATAAATAATCTTTAAAAAAAAGAAAAAGAAAAGAAAACATGGAGCTGTTCCTTTGGCCACATACATGCGAATCTATAAGAAAGGTGATATTGTGGACATCAAGGGAATGGGCACTGTTCAAAAAGGAATGCCCCACAAATGTTACCATGGCAAAACTGGAAGAGTCTACAATGTTACTCAGCATGCTGTTGGCATTGTTGTAAACAAACAAGTTAAGGGCAAGATTCTTGCCAAGAGAATTAATGTACGCATTGAGCATATTAAACACCCAAAGAGCCGAGATAGCCTCCTGAAGCGTGTGAAGGAAAATGATCAGAAAAAGAAGGAAGCCAAAGAGAAATGTACTTGGGTTCAACTGAAGCATGAGGCTGCCCTACCCAGAGAAGCACACTTTGTGAGAACCAATGGAAAGGAGCCCGAACTGCTGGAACCCATTCCCTATGAATTCATGGCATGATAAATGTAAAGAAAATAAAAGACCAGAAGACTGTAAAAAAAATAAATAAGATTAAAAAAATAAATAAAATCTTAAAAAAAACCTTTAAAAAATAATATTCTTGAAAAATCAGTAAAAATGATTACTTTGATTAAATCTCAACACTGAGTATTATGTTCTTAATATCCTGTGAAACAAAATGGGGCACACAGATAAAGCACCGCTGCTGATGCTGAAGTATGAAGGTTGTCTGCAGGAGAAGCACTTGTGATATAGGTGTTATGAGCTGAACTAGCCTCCCTCTTCATTAAAATGCCATTTGTACTTGGAAGAATGACTGACAGACAATGGTTATTCAGATTGAGTTTTGGCCGATATTTATTTTTAAAATGAACCAAGTGAGCCAGTCACTGAGAGGAATGTTGCCAATGATAAAATTTAAGCTTTAAAGTGAAATTTGAATTTTGAAAAATTTGCATTTGCCACTATGAGCTTGAAGGCTTCTCAATACACAGACATTTCTGATGAGACTAGTAGTTTTATTAATTAATATTATTTTTTTAAATATAACTCAATTAACTACGATTTTCCAAACAATCTATGCCTTCTGCTATGATATCATGCCTGGGTAAGAGATCCATTCAAAGTGCAGGGTGGGATACCTGGGTGGCTCAGTCGGTTAAGCATCCGCCTTCAGTTCAGATCACGATCTCAGGGTCCTGGGATGGAGCTCTGCGACGGGTGCCCTGATCAGCAGGGAGTCTACTTCTCCCTCTCCCTCTGCCCCTCCCGCCACTTGTGCTCGCTCTCAAATAAATAAATAATTATTATTTTTTTAAGTGCAGGGTAGACCAATGGATTTTAATGAAACAGAAACACATATCATTGATATGGTTTCAGATATCACATTGTAAATAACCTGTAAGAAATTCCCACTTGTCCAGTTGTGGTGTAGTGTTCAAGGAACAGCTACAGTTATCTGAAAAGGCTATTTAAATACTCCCTCCTTTCCCAACTACATATCTGTTTGAAGATGGATTTCTTCATATATTTCAACCAGAATAACATAGAATGGATTGATTGCAGAAGAGGAGATGAGAATCCAGCTGTCTTCTATTAAATCAGACATTAAGGAAATTTGTAAAAGTGTTAAAATAACACTTCTCTAACTTTTTTGGAAAATATAGTTATTTTTCATAAGGAATATTGTTAGCATGAAGTAAATAATATATTTTTAATTGCTCCATTTTAATTCCTAATATTGTTAATATCAATAGATACAGCTAACATGAACAAAACCTCTTTGGGGAACTCAATAATTTTTAAGACTGTAGAGGGGTCCAGAACCAAACACTGATTTAGAAGAATACTTAATGAAACATGAAAATAGTGGAAATTCAATGTCAAGGAGTAAAAAACGGAATATAGAAATGTCATCTAGTAGGGTGACAGCTAAGTAAAAAAATACATGTACACAGAGAAGGAAGAGGATGACACACAACAAAAAGAATCATAATTTAGGTAATTCAAGTTTTCCTTTATTTTCATGAACTGTCCAAGTTTTCCACAACAGCAAAATTTTGACTTTATTTATTTATTTTGTTTATTTATTTATTTTTTTTAAAGATTTTATTTATTTATTTGACAGAGAGAGAGATAGCGAGAGCAGGAACACAAGCAGGGGGAGTGGGAGAGGGAGAAGCAGGCTTCCTGCCGAGCAGAGAGCCCGATGTGGGACTCGATCCCAGGACCCTGGGATCATGACCTGAGCCGAAGGCAGACGCTTAACGACGGAGCCACCCAGGCGCCCAAATTTTGACTTTATAATCAGGAAGAATAAAATTTCAATTCCAACCACAGATCATACATTTGCATTATAATAGTGACAGCCACCAAAAGAACATTGTTTTCCTTTTATTAGTTATGTGTAAGGATTTAATATATTTGACTATAAGACAATGAGGTTTTTGTGTTGTTTTTTTTTAAAGATTTTATTTATTTATTTGACAGAGACACAGCGAGAGAGGGAACACAAGCAGGGGGAGCGGGAGAGGGAGAAGCAGGCCTCCTGCCGAGCAGGGAGCCCGAGGAGCCCGATGCGGGGCTCAATCCCAGGACCCTGGGATCATGACCTGAGCCAAAGGCAGATGCTTAATGACTGAGCCACCCACGCGCCCCAAGACAATGAGGTTTTTAAAGAAAGAAACTTCACAAAATCAAATGAGTGTATTTCTTCCTTGTAGTTCCCCTAGAAGGCTATATGCTTATTCAAATGATGTTTTTCGGAAGGCTTATTAAAGAAGAATTATCTGTAGAGAGAGTCTGCCACAGAAGAAATTAATCTTACGTCTTCATAAAGATATGGCATTCTCCCTACCTCCCTCCTCTGCCACCTTAAGCTAACAGTGTGCGTGGTGGTTGATGTGGACCTGGACAGGTGTTGAGAACAATGAGGCAGGGCTGCAAGGCCACATGCAGAGAAGTAGCGCAGGAAAGCCTCTCAGTCTCCAAATAAAAGCCAGTCTATCTGTCTAATGCGAGATCCTGTAGTGGCTAGCATAGGTTTACTTGGCTGTACTCTATAAAGGTGAATTAAAAGAAAATGAGGAATTAATGGCATTTTTTCCTTTTTTATCCCTACCCTGTACACAGTACAATATTAAGCACAAAACAAAGGCTCAACTAAAGGATATTAATTGGAGCATCTATGACATTCTGCATAGTTCTGGCTAGTCTGGAATCAACTTGGTATTGAGTTTATTTAGACTAATGGGTAATTGAGGTGTTCTAAGTAGCCTCCAACTTGCTCTCGTACCAGGGTGACTAGTAGGGTGACAGCTACTACATTTGCCTAGGATTTTTCTTTTTTTTTTTTTTTAATTTTATTTGTTTATTTTTAAGAGAGAGAGAACAAGCACAAGTGTAAGTACAAGCAAGGGGAGTGATAGAGGGAGAAGCAGACTCCCCGCTGAGCAGGGAGCCTGATGCGGGACTCGATCCCAAGACCCTGAGATCATGTCCTGAGCTGAAGGCAGACGCTTAACCGACTGAGCCACCCTGGTGTCCAGCCTAGGATTCTTCTAGTTTTAGCACGAAGACCCATACATCCCAGGAACCCCCTCAGATCCAGGCAACACAGGACGGTTGGTCAGTCTATTCTCCAGTGACCCAACTTTATAATTATGCAACTTCCTGTCATTTTAATTTGACCTGGCTTCTCCAGCCAAATGTATACACCCAAGGCCAACCAAAGCTGGATGGAGGCATCTGTAGGCCCAGTCTTCTGACCTGCTGCTGTATGGCTTTGTCCTGCAGATGAACATGCCAGAACAAAGGGGCTAACTGCCCAGAGACAGGGCACCCAACTTATAACATGGTTCTAGTTTTCCCGGGGAAGCCTTGGGTCCTGGCTTACCCATCGATTCCTTTGAAAGAATGACCAATTTTCAGGTTGAGTTATCACTTCTATTTTGCCCTACCACTTACGGAAAGACAAACTAAAGAGGCTGAACTGAACCTCCTAAGAAGAAGGTTTCAATGCCGGGATTTGACATGCCAGAAAATTTGCATCTCTGAAAAGGAACCCTAGCCTTAACGCAGCAGAAATGAAGACTTATTTTTATTTTTATTTTTATTTATTTTTGCGTACAGAGAGGAATGGCGCTGTCATCCACGTGCGAGACACATCTTAATTTGTGGATTTTTTCTTACTTAGCTCTCTTAATTGGAGGAAAGCATGTTGCTGCTGATTTATGGATCGACAGCTGTGCCAGGCATCATTTTAAATGTGCACAGCTGCTTTGCAATAGTTTAACTTGGCAGATAGTATTAAACCATTGAATTGTGTCATTTATTTGTATATGCATACAACAGCCTCCTTGTGTGGGTTCTTCAAAAATCCTTGCAGGCATGGTTTGGACTGGGCATTTAAGGAGTCTTACGGAGTGATTTATTCCCTTGGACGGTTTGCAAAGTTTCCAGAATGAAGCATGAGATATCGTTTTATGCCATTGATAAGTTCCCCAAGGGAATCACAGAGACTGCCTAAAGTGGAGATGTGGCAGAGTGAGAGGCTCCAGCTTCCATATGGGAACTCCAATTTCAGCGGTCATTCAGGCAATGTAGGACATGTGACTGCTGACAACAGTCTAGCTTTCATTAGTACATGTCACAGGGAAGCAGCTAAAAGAGGGGGCTGATCTAATACAAGGCATGGCAGCACAAATAACTTGAAAAGCTCTGTTGACAATAGAAAATCTGGCATTCCTAGTAGTTACCAGTGCTATCTTCAAATTCAAAGGGCCCTGAGATTTGTCACTGTTGTCCTTTGTAGTCAAGGATGACACTGTTGACACTGTGGTTATCCCTGTATGCAAGTGTGGCTGAAAATACCCGAGTGTGACAGATGATAAGGCCTTTCTGCAGAGTGTATATGGAGAACCTTTTTTTGTGGTTTGTGTCTGTTGGCCTCCCAAGCACATAGCTCGCCTTGTCAGAGCGTCATCGTGTCTCTGTCTGCAGCAGACCGGGCCGCTCTGGGTACAGCCTCTTGGTTCCGGCCTTCTGCAAATGTCTCCTTTGCTTGAACATCTTTCCCCTGGGGGCTCGTGGTGATTATGCCTCCTGCCTGAGCTGCGTACCATCTCCCATGCCAAAGCTAGCCAGGCGGGCTAGTGCCAGGCCTCCTACCTAGACTGCGGCTTGTGAGAAAATCACTTTGAGGTGGGCTGTGTTCCTCATTAGCTTTTATTGGTGATTTTATTTTGCCACTTGAAAATTGGATGTGTTCAACTGGAAAGATCACAGAGGCTGAAATAACTTGTTTCCCCTTTCTCATTGTTGCCTTAGACTGGAAAAAGCAGAGGAAGTGCTTTCGGCTAAGACATGCCCCTCCCAAATGTAGGCTAAGTGAACACGTATGCAGTTTGTGGCCTTAAAAAATGGTTCCACACCAGCCTATGCTCAAAATCTTTTTTTTTTTTAAGGCTACAAATTCCCAAAAGGTCATCCCAGGAGCCTCCTGACAGGTGTCCACAAGCCACTGGAAACATCTGAAAAAGCCCCCCATGCTGACTGCTCAGGCGACTCGGCTTTGGGCAGCAGTGGTAATTAGATCGGGTCAGGGTACAGCATGGGTGATCTCACGCTGATAGCAAGCAAGTTGACTGCTCATTACTTTACCTCGTTGGCAAATAAAATCTTCTTACATGTGGGTTCAGGATGGGGGTTAGGAAGGATAGTGAAAGGTTTTCTTTATGGTGTTTGAGCCTTAAAATCTCCCACAAAAGGAACTGCAAATTGTCTTGATAGGGAAACCAAAAAAATCTTAGTTATTTAACCACAGAGTGAATTGCCTTATCAGATCTTCTTTGAGAAGAGTCTTAATTGAGAGTAGCTTTGTGCATAAGAAAATTGTCATGAGGATGGTTGGTAAGAGGGATGAAAGCTGAAACCCAGCCAGGGTCACTGGGCTTGACCCAGAGCACCCATGAGCAGCAAAGGGATACTGGGTGTCCAAGAAAAAACATCTCATCAGGAGAGTGAAAGGGCCTGAAATTAGGAGTAAGGGAGGAACCGAAAACATACTTTGCCTACTTTACAATTTGACCTCTCTTTGGTTTGAGGTCGTCCAATATAGTGCCATCTTTTTTTTTGAACCCGTTTCTCCAAGAAATGTCTCTGACAGCTTTAATCTCTTCTTAGTCTTTTATGGACACTAGAAGTGAGGCACAGATTCCCCCAAGACTCCAGTGCATGTAGCCACAGTCTCTGATCTTCCAGTTATCCTATTTTTTAAAAAGATTTTAACCATTTATTTGACAGAGAGAGACACAGCGAGAGAGGGAACACAAGCAGGGGGAGTGGGAGAGGGAGAAGCAGGCTTCCCGCGGAGCAGGGAGCCTGATGCGGGGCTCGATCCCAGGACCCTGGGATCATGACCTGAGCTGAAGGCAAACGCTTAACGACTGAGCCACCCAGGTGGCCCCCAGTTATCCTATTTTTTTTTTTAAGAGTAACTAAGAAGAATGGGATTGAGAATAAGCAAGCATCTAGTATAAAGTTTTGTTATTGCCATTTTATAGATGAAGAAACTGAAGTTCAGTCATTGGACCAGGATCATATCAGAGCTCAGAAGCAAAGCTGGAATCTAAACTGAGACCTATTTACCAGAGGTGAGCAGGTCCAAAAATGAGCTCAATTCACAGAGCTCCCCAAATTTTACTCCTCCAATTCTGTCTCATAACTGTAGGGTTCTTCACTAAAGTTCTGACCAAGAACTTCATTAAGAAGACAGCAAGTTTGGGGCTCCTGGGTGGCTCAGTCTGTTAAGCTTCTGCCTTCGGCTCAGGTCATGATCTCCAGGTCCTGGGATGAAGCCCCGCATCGGGCTCCCTGCTCAGTGGGGAGCCTGCTTCTCCCTCTCCCTCTGCCCTTCCCCACTGCTCGTGCTCTCTCTCTCACTCTGCTCTCTCTCTCAAATAAATAAATAAAATCTTAAAAAAAAAAGTTCTCAGGATGTTTGAGAAACTGCTAATTGAAGAATGAACCTCAACTGTATCCCTGATGGTCTATTAAAATAATAAATAGGGGCATCTGGGTGGCTCAGCCGTTAAGCGTCTGCCTTCGGCCCAGGGCCCTGGGATCGAGCCCCGCATCGGGCTCCCTGCTCAGCGGGGAGCCTGCTTCTCCCTCTCCCACTCCCCCTGCTTGTGTTCCCTCTCTCGCTGTGTCTCTGTCAAATAAATAAAATATTAAAAATAAATAAATAAATAAATATAATATAATATAATATAATAAATAAATAGTAGCATTGCTACAACGGTGAACATTTAAAATGCCACCATCTGTCCCTTGGTCATTTTGAAGATACTATGCAAAATCTGCTGTTTTAAGACCAATATCTAAGTTATTTTATTAACAAACCTTATTTGGTTTCGTGAGTTTTAAAGTAATGTCTTTACCTCCACTATGCATTTTGGACAAGAGGTCAGAAGGAAATATAATTCGACCCTTGAATAACACAGGTTTGAATTGTGCAGGTCTGCTTACAAGTGAATTTTTTTTCCAGTAAATATATTGGAAAAAATTTTGGACATCTGTGACAATTTGGAAAAACAGACAAATTACATAGCCTAGAAATACCAAAATAATTAAGAAAAAAGTGAGATATGAATGAGTAAAATATTTGTAGGTGCTAGTTTATTTTATCATTTACTACCATAAAATATATACAAATCGATTACGAAAAGTTAAAATGTATCAAAACGGATGCCCACATAGACCTTACATGGTTCTGTTTGCAGTCTAGAGAAATGTAAACAAACATAAAAATTCAGTATCAAATCATTACTGCATAAAATTAACCGCAGTACATACTGTATGTACTATTGTAATAATTTTGTAGTCATCTGCTATTGCCATCGTGGTGAGCTCAAGTGTTGCAAGTATCCACTTAAAACACTGGGAGAGGCTGATCATCTTCATGTGAGCGGTGTGTCTCTCCAGTAAATTGCATACTGCAGTAAAAAGTGACCTCGTGAGATTCTTGGTGTTTTTCATCGTGTTTAGTGCAATACTGTAAACGTTGAATGACACCAGGAGACTCATACCAATTGCCACTAGCCGTGCTGGCTGTGCTCCCAAGAAGCAGAGAAAAGTCATGACATCACAAGGAAAAGCTGAATTGCTTGCTATGTACCATAGACTGAGGTCTGCAGCTGTGGGTGCCTGCCATTTCAAGATAAATGAATCTAGTGTTAAGGATCATTGTAATAAAAGAAAAGGAAATCCACGAACCATCACTGCAGCTATGCCAGCAGGTGCGGAAACCCTTGCACTTTTTGCAAAGTACCTTTTTATCTCCTGTAGAAAATGTGACTTTTATGTGGGTACAGGATTGCGATAAATAAGGCGTACTGCTAGACTGGAATATGACTTAAGAAAAGTCAAGTCATTATATGGCAACTTAAAGCAAAAGGAAGGTGAAGGATCTAAACCTGAAGAATTTAATGTCAGCAAAGGATGGTTTGATAATTTCAGAAAGTAGTGTGGCTTAAAAATTGTCAAGATAACAGGAGAAGCAGCTTCTGCTGACCAAGGGGCCACAGACACTCCCAGACGCCATTAAGGAAATCACTGAGGAGAAACGATATCTGGTCGGAACAGGTTTTCAACACAGACAAAGTGCCCTGTTCTGGGAAAAAAAAAAAAAAAAAAAAGCTTCTAAGAACGTTTATTAATAAGGAAGAGAAACGAGCACCAGGATTTAAGGCAGGAAGAGATAGGCTAATTCTGTTTTATGCCATGTTGGGTTTATAATGAGGACTGCACTTGTCTATAAAGTGGTTAACCCCTGAGTCTTGGAGAGAAAGGTAAACACCAGCTGCCAGTCTTGTGGCTGGACAATAAGAAGGCCTAGACAACAAGAACCTTCTTTCTGGATTGGTTCCATCAGTACTTTGTCACTGAAGTCAGGAAGTACCTTACCAGTCAGGCACTGCCTTTTAAAGCTCTTTTGATGCAGGAAATGTTCCTGGCTTTAGTTCAACACCGAAGATATTGCAGTGGTCTACTTGCCCCCAAACACAATGTCTCTAATCCAGCTTCTAGAGCGCGGAGTTATAAGGACCTTTAAGGTTCATTATGCATGACATTCTGTGTAAAGGATTGCCAATACAATGGAAGAGAACCCTGATAGAGAGAACATCATCAAAGTCTGGGAACACTACGCCATTGAACATGCCATCATTGGTTTTTTTGTTTTTTTTAATTAACATATAATGTGTTGGAGCGCCTGGGTGGCTCAGTCGTTGAGCGTCCGCCTTCAGCTCAGGTCATGATCCCAGGATCCTGGGATCAAGCCCCGCATTGGGCTCTCTGCTCAGCGGGAAGCCTGCTTCTCCCTCTCCACTCCCCCTGCTTGTGTTCCCTCTCCACTCCCCCTGCTTGTGTCTCTCCTCCTCTCGCTGTGTCTCTCTCTGTCAAATAAATAAAATCTTAAAAAAAAAATTTAAAAAAACCAACCATATAATGTGTTAATTGTTTCAAGGGTACAGATCTGAGATTCAACAGTCTTGCACAATTCACAGCGCTCACCATAGCACATACCCTCCCCAATGTCCATCACCCAGTCACCCCATCCCTCCCATCCCCCCCCACTCCCAGCAACCCTCTGTTTGTCTCCTGAGATTAAGAGTCTCTTATGGTTTGTCTCCCTCTCTGGTTTCATCTTGTTTCATTTTTCCCTCCCTTCCCCTATGATCCTCTGTCTTGTTTCTCAAATTTCTCATGTCAGTGAGATATGATAATTGTCTTTCTCTGACTGACTTATTTCACTCAGCATAATACCCTCTAGTTCCATCCACGTCATTGCAAATGGCAAGATTTCATTTTTTTTGATGGATGCCATCATTGTTATAGGTCACGAAAGCCATCAAGCCTGAAACAATAAATTCCTGCTGAAGGAATTGTGTCTACATGCTGTGCATGATTTCACCACATTTATGACATAGTCAATCAAAGAGATCATGAAAAAGATTGTGGATATGTCAGAAAAGGTGGGGCATGAAGGAATTCAAGACATGGGTCCTGGAGAGATTCAAGAGCTAATAGGCACCACACTGGAGGAACAAACAGAGGATGACCTAATGGAAATGAGTGCTTCTGAACCAATGCTGGATGATGAGGAAGAAAACAGAGAAGAGTAGAACCAGAAAACAAAGTGGCATTAGACAATCTGTCAGAGGGTTCCGATTATTCAAGACTGCTCTTGACTTCTTTTATAATATGGATCTTTCTATGATATAGGCACTGAAACTAAAGCAAATGGTGGAGGAAGGATGCATACCATGTACAAATAATTTTAGAGGAATGGAAAAGCATAAAAGTCAAACAGAAATTATGATGTATTTGGGCAAAGTTACGCTGAGTGTGCCTGCCTTTCCTACCTCCCCTTGCACCTCCTCCACCTCTTCTGCCTCTGCCGTCCCTGGGCCAGCAAGACCAACCCCTCCCCCTCCTCCCCTCCCCCTCCTACCCCTCCTCCATCCCCCTCCCCATCCCCATCCTCCTCCTCAGCCTACTCAATGTGAAGACAATGAGGATGAAGACTTTTATGATCATCCCTTCCCACTTAATGACTAGTAAATAATCATCATGCTGTACAGTTAATAAACTCATCTGTGGTGCAGGTGGATGAAGGAATTTCTGTGAAAATCTGGTAACTGTTCAGCAAGAACTACATGAGACATTTTTCCTCACCAACATCACCTAAGTTTTCAACATGTCCAACATTGTGTGCAAGACTTGTATGGAAGGGGACAGCCTCTCCTTTCATAGGCATTAGGTGAGTGATATTTAGTATAAAATTAATAATGTGTTAGTTTTCTTAGTTTTATAGCTGTGCTTTCAAAGAATTACATGACCGTCCAGTACACTCCTCTCTCTCATAAGTAGAGAAACTGCTTATCAGCCTATCATCACAGGTAAGTGGTTTTTAAAAAAAATGTAACAAAGTTTCCCAAATCATATTATGACTATGACTATAATGCTGTATGCCAGAAAAATTTTATAATGATTCATTCACTAGCATGTAAGCGAGGCTACAGAGAAGTAATCATATCAATTACACTAGGCTGCGATAAAACAATTATACCGCTGCTTCGTGTTGAATTGTTATACCTGTAAATAAATATGCATTTTTTTCATGTTTTCTTTTCATTTTTGATGTCAAGGGTTAATAATATGTATAACATCTACAGTGTTTTGTGTCATGTAGATAATTTTCATGGAGGTATTGATAGATGATTGTAAACAAATCTTATAAACAAATAATGGAAAACTAAAGTATCAATAAATACAGTACAGTACTGTAAATGTATTTCCTCTTCATGATTTTCTTAATATTTTCCTTTTTCTAGCTTACTTTATTGTAAGAATATGATACATAAATGTAACATACAAAATATGTGTTATCCATCTGTTTATGTTATTGGTAAGGCTTCTGGTCAACAATAAACTACTAGCATAGTTAAGTTTTGGAGGAGTCAAAAGTTATATGTGGATTTTTGACTGTGCACGGGGTCAGTGCCCCCTAACCCCCACTTTGTTCAAAGGGCAACTGTTGTTACTCTGAGCTAACTCTTGTAAGATCCCAATAGGTTTGGATTGATAGACATCCAAGAAGTTATTGATTATAAGGACTGATATCCTTCTAAAATTCATGTCTGTCCAGTAAGATTATCCCCTATGTTTTCCTTCCTTTTCCAGTGGATTTCTAAATGTCAGGAATTCCTATCTTCATGAGCTGAGACATAATGAGTCTACAAAGCTTCTAGTTTACAAGGCTCTCTTTCTCATACATTGTTTCAGGAAACCTTGGGGAAACCCAGGGAGACAGTCAAACCCTAAATATCATTCCTTTTCTATCAGGCGGGGACACTGAGACCAAAACACCCATCCGTCCCTGAAGGTATCAGAACGAGTAAACGAGAGAACTGGAACTTAGAACCTAGAACTCTAACCTCTCAGTATTGCTCCACCACACTACCTTCTCCACATTACACAGTGTTGATTAACGATCACCCACTTCCATAAAGCAGACTGATGAGCAGCAGTGGTCATTTGAAGCTGAGATCTCAGCTGAAGAGGGTAGGGCTGGGACAACTCTTGCCTTAGCTTGAGATTGGCCCTAAGGATTTAAATCATGGCTGAACATCTGACCGGGGTACAAGGGGAGGGATGCCGAGGATGGAAGAAGCTAGGCCCAGCCGGGCTCTGGGCAGTCTTTAGTGGCACTCAGGTTTACAAAGCGTTTTTGGAGTAACTCTGAAATATTTTTTAAAGTGATAAAATCTCCTCTCTCCTTCCATTTATATCTCATTGGCTAGAACCCAGTGATATGGTCACCTCTGGCTTGAAGGCAGGCTGAGAAATGTAGTGTTTTAATTAGCCATAATGTCTCTCAGCTGAAAAAAAATTGGAATATTTTTACAAGGGAAGGTAGGGATAGGTAATATTTGAAGGCTATGAAGAGTCTCTACTACAGCTTGCTTCTTGAACATATTCCCCTCATCTTATTGCCTATGCACCCCCCTCTCCTTCCCCACCCTCTTTTGCACACTGCATTTAGAAAAAGACCCTACTGCTAGAAAGCCAGAGACCTTACAGAGCAGAAAAGATGAGTCTGGTTGAATCTGAGTCAAACTAGGGATTTTGGTGCTATGATTATTGTACCTTATTATCAATGTCATTTATGTCACCAACAATAAAACTTACTGGGTACTTTGAATGTATATGGGAAAATACCAGATGTGTTAGGAAATATAGGATAGGATTCCACTTTCTGATCTTGACTTTCTCATTTAGGGGAGGTACTGTTTCCACAGATAAAGTTTCCATAGAAAGATGCTGCATCAAGAACTGTGAAGGGTCTGAGATTTTCCCCTACTTGTAAGCTAACAAGCCATACTCCTACAGTGTCATGGGTGCTGACATAAGGCTCCAGGGTCAGAGATAAAGGACTTTATTATAGCAATAATCAGAGCATCAACCTTTACTCATGCAAGTTCCCCAGGCCCCAGAGAGGAACCCTGAGCTTAAGGAAGCAGAGTCTTTTATAATGGGCAGTAAGCATGCCTGCTCTTTTCTCCAGAAGGAAGCACTGCCTTCTATATTCCAAGGCTATTTGCTATATAATAACATCCTGTATTTACAGTCCATCCAGAACAAAGGTGGTGAGTGTCTGTGCTTGCAAGATGTTCAGAAACATGACAGACCCGGGGGGAATTGTCTCTCACCAGATATAAGGCAGAGCATGCCGAGTGCCAGCCAAATACAAGAAACACTAAATATTGTTGATGTGCCCCTTACAGGTGAGAAGCGAGCACTAGGGACTGTGAAATCTGAAAAAGCAGCCGGACTTTGAAAGGAAGGGAGAACCTGGACCAAGAGAGGGGAGAGAATTTCTAAGTATGCATTCAGGTGTGGAGACAGGAATGTGACGACGTGTTTGCAAACCCACAAAAGACCAGCTTGCTTGAAAAGACCACGGTTTATTTAGGAAACCTGTGGGAGGTTGGAACCGGTCTCTGGAGGGCCTGGAATGCCCAAGAAACTTTTCTACAGTAATAAGGAGGGACAGTAACAGTGCTAACTGGCCACATGGCATAGGATGGGCCAGAGTGGAGGCGATTAGAGACAAAGCAAAGAGACTACCAGGAGCTCAGTGCAGCGGCCTAGGCATGAAATACTGAATACTTGAATGTCCGCCACCTGGCAGGAGAACACACCTGTATTTATTCAATTTTGTTTCCTTTACTGTAGACCATCAAGGCAAATTTTCTAGGTCACTTTGCATGTGTAAGGATTGATTTATAGCTTCATTCACAACTCGATTACTTTAAGTGGCATTTTCACAGACTTTCTCACTCAAGAGGGTGTCACCTGAGTGTGCTTGGTGCTGGATGTCTCTCATGTATTTTGGGATCAGGCCATTCCCTGGGGTGAGCGGTCAGGTCCAAAGGAGTTCGGGGGATCCTTCCTGGCCAGCATCAGGGAGGGCTCCGGTGTGGGGACAGACTGATAGAGGTGACACATCTGTTGTGCAGGGGCAACCAGTTACAATATCAGCTCTATCCTCCCTAATTGGAGGGCACTAACAAGCAAATGTGTTGAAGAGCAGGGTCCCCTTGATAAAATAAATGCTTAACGCCCAAATCTTTAACCCTTGGGTTGGAGATTGAAATTCAGTGTCGTGTACTGGTTTCTTATTATTCTTAGTAATAGTCTTGGCTCCTTGAGCTTGTTGCAAGCAACATGAGCAAGTCTCACACCTGCCTCTCCACAGATGAATGAAATGCCACCTTAAATGTTCCGTAGGCTCACATCATCTTCTGGGGGCCTCCCACAATCCTAGGTCTTCAGCAGTTCCACAGTGAGGCCAGTAGAACATCAGTGAAGACTTTGGCAGACCACCTTGTAAGCCAACTCCTAAATATTTTTAACAGAGCCCATGGCTGACAGGAGTCAAATTTTATATATTAAGAGTGTATTAAAAACACAGCATTCCCAATAATTTATTATGCACATGCTCATAAACACATTACACTTGTCACAGAACATATACTTGTTGTAAACCTTCCAGAGGGAAATAAATAACACTTACCTAATGAGAAGGCAGATGACAAGTGCACCAAGGTTCCAACATCGAAGCAATATCATGATTGGCAATCTTTTAATAGGAAATCCCCTGACAATTGGCCACCTGGGGTGTGTGGGCCCCCAGTTGGGAACCACTGAACTTGGCAAAGGAGCAATGATCCCTATGGCCTTACTCAGGCCCATCATTAAACTGTTCCCTGAAACTGAGCCTGGAAGTTTTCACAGCCGGTGACCAATGTAAGCCTTCAAAGCGAACTGGAGTGCATGATGAGGGCTCATGTCAAGAAAAGCAATCTGTCATAAGTGAAAAAAACCATCAAAGTGTGCTAAATTATTGACAGAAAATTACCAAACCCAGCGCACTGTGTCTGACTGTGGATACCACACTTGGGGAGGAATATAAGCCCCAAAATGTGATAAGTCACAGGAGATACACTCAGCCAGGTTGGTGAGGGGACACAAAATCATGCCACATTAGGCATGATCAAAGAAACAGGATCCATGTGGATAAGAGAAGACTTGAGAGTACATACTAACTCGAATACTCAAATACTCCTCAAATACTCTGAAGGTTGTCAAGAAGGTTCTCCCAGGGACACGGGAGGTAGACACCTGTGATTAAGGGGGAAGACCATGAAAACGGATTTAAGTTTAAAAAAATGGAGAGAAGAGGGATGTACTTTCTGATAGAGCTCTTCAAAAAATGGATGGGATGGTTTGGGAGATGCTGAGTCCTCTGTCATTTGAGACATTCAAGCTTTGTGCAATCATATTGGATGAATATTGCTGAGAGACTCAAGTCTCTGATCATTGAACAAAGTGACTTTAAGTTATTTTCACCCCCAGGATTCTATAATTCTATGGGTAGGGAACTTGATCTGAAGTAGAGTATTCTTATGAAAACTTCACAACCTTGACTCACAATATACACTGAATTTGAACCTATATGGTAAAGAAATTCACATGAATGAATAGGGAACATCCAAAAGTATACATTTACATTCAGTTGTAGATAATTATGTGAGCTGATTTGGTCTTGACGAAGCTGAAGGTCTGATTTGGTCCCCAAAAATTTATACCACATTTTGAGTTTTCTCCCGGGAAGCTACCTTGTCCAGTTGCAGAGTTTCATTTGGTTGTTTGCCATCACCTAGAACACACACTTGTGCACACATATACATACAAATATTGCTCTAACATTTTGTGTTGCTTCGTTATATTAAAAAACAACCTTTTTGTGTTATGTAATGTCCACCCAGTTGTAAATTCTTACTGAAAACCACAGAGATCACAGGTGGAAACACTGTATTTCCAGCATTGGCAACTCAAAGGTATGTATGTCGAATAGCTAGCAATATGTACAAAGTTAGGTAGGAATTAGAGTACTTATAAAGGTTAAGGGAAAAGTCACGAGAGTAGAAAACGTTGTACTGCTCCAAAGACAAGTGAAAGATTTTTATTTAGGGTCCTGGAAGATCAGTTCCCTTCTCCGGGCTTCATCAGTGTGGAGGCGAGGGGCAGAGCAGGTGTCGGGGTCCCTGTCTCCCAGGGGCTCTCAGCCTCAAGGTTCTTAGCCTGGATGTTGGTCTTGCTGCTTTCTGGTCAACAGTTAACCCTGCGTCTCAGAGGAGCTGTAAAGGGGGCTCAGGGAGACTCTTTTCTCCATCTCTACAACAGAGGCCAGGGAGGCAGAGAAGAGAACTAGGAACTGATGCATTCATTTCCTTCTCACCAAAACTAGCATTCAATGTGCTGAAGGTCAGGATATCCTGAGCTCTGCCATTACCTGTGTTTCTTAGGAAAGCCTCCTGCCGAGGAAGGGGTAGAGGGCAGAGGGGGCTCACCACTAAGTCCAGGCCATGACCAGTATACCAACAGAGGAATAAAGACAAGAACTCTTGTAGAAAAATGCAGCGAATTCTGAAGACACAAAGACACACAAATGCTGGGTTTTTTTAGGATGCTGATAATGACATTTTAAAACATTTTCTCATGTTTCAGAAGACTCAGGGGAGTGAGCCAATTCCTTATGTTTCGTTGTTGTTATGAAGATATATATATATATATTACTTTTGAGGTGAGTTTGTCTCTGGTTTTCACAGAGAAACAAAACATTGGGTAACATTAAAAGCATCATGATCCTTGGGACCTGGCCTGCACACAGTCTCCCCATCCACCTCCCAGTTGAGGTGTCTGTCCTCCCAGTGGGGGCCAGCAAGCCTTGCACTCTGGACCCTGAATCGCCTTGACACCTGTTACTCGATATTCTTTCATTACTCCACTTTTAACCCAGGTTTTATCTATGAGACCTTGCCCTTTGTAGTGTTACAGGCATAAATGTGTGCTCAAAAAGTAATCATCCTCTTGTAGTAGCTAAGGCATGTGTGAAAGTTCTCCCTCCACTACCTGGAGTGTTTGATTCACAGGTTCTGCTCATCCTGTACTTGCATCCCATTGTCCATCCACAGAGGGATGGACGAGCAAAATATATGCATATACACTGGGATATTATTCAGTTTTAGAAAGGAACGGAATTCAGATACATGCTACGACATGGATGAACCTTGAAAACATGCTGAATGAAATACGCCAGAGACAAAAGACAAATAGTGTACAATTCCATTTATATGACGTACTTACATAGTGAAATTCATAGAGACTAAAAGCCCAATAGTGGTTACCAGGGGCTAGAGGGAGAAGAGAATGGGCAATTCTTGTTTCATGGGCACAGAGCTTCAGTTTGGGAAGGAGAAAATGTTCTGGAGAGGGACGGTGATGATGGTTGCACAACAATCTGGATGTTCTTAATGTCACTGAACTTCACACTCACGAACATGGAAATGGTAAATGTTATATCTTACCATAGTTTATGTGTGTGTGTGTGTGTGTGTGTGTGTGTCTGTGCATACACAATGCACACGTCCTGACCTTACCTTTTTATGCGTGGGGCAAATGATCTGTCTTCCCATGTGTGAAAGGAGTGTCATTTTTTCCCCTAACCTGCTTTTGAACAGGGAGGAAAGTTAGAAATCAGGGAAACTTGTCACTAGCCAGGCCCATTTTCCCTTGATTTAAACAACATTTAAGGATAAAATGGCCAATCTGAAGTTAAAAAAGGGGGGAGGGGTGGGAAAGACAGGCTAAAAAAGAAGAGGAAGGAAAAGAAGGAGGATAAAAATCTTGTAAAAATTCGGAGTGCTTACACTTGTGGTCGAATGGAACAAGTTTCTTTTTTATTTGGTACATGAACTTGTCCGAAGCAATGTACTCAAAGGGGAAATTCCCAAGCAGCAGTGCTGGGTTCGGAGTCATTTGTCAAGTTAACCATGATGTATTTTCTAACCTTGAATGGCGTCAGCTGGGATATGTTCCATTCCATCCTCTTATAGGAATCCAAGTGAACAATTCCCAACAAACAATCGTTCAGTCTACAGAGAGTGAAAACCTCCACGTCCTTTCTTTAGTGTTGACCACATTTTTCCATGACCTCCCAGGTGGGGAAACACAGACAGGAAAATGAGGACTAGAACCTTATACAGAGCTTTGGAACAAACACAGTGTTGGTTGGTGTTAGAAGAGACCAAGACTCCAATCAGAAGGCAATGCTGGGTTTGGTACAAGATAGTCACTTAGGAAGAATGGAAAAACTAGTAATTCAGGCCTGACAAATATTTGACACAAACTTAAAGAGTCCAAATGCTTAATTCAGTCTCTTTTTCAAGTACTTGAAACAAGTGGATGGTCTAATAATGAAATTTTAGCATTCAGCCTTGTAGTATTTGACAAAACAATGGAGTTAATACCCCAAACTACAAAAAATGTAGTTGATTATTCAGCTGAAAATCAATTTGAAGACTCCAATAGATTTAAAATGTAAAACTTTATACTTACATTATAAAGTATATGTTACATTCATTTACTTCATTTGAAGAAAAATATGCCAATATTCCATTTGACTCAGAAAACTTGATATAGCCACCTTACCCATGAATAGCCACAGGAAAAAAAATAAACTTGGCTGTAAATTAGTTTCCCTAGTTTCTGAATGTTCAGCTATGAGTTCTTCTGCCCCTTGTCCAAATTCAGACCTAATATTACTACAACAGGGGATGTGGTATCTATATATGAAAAGTAGGAAGCTGGGAATTCTCCAGATCATTTGGATTAACAAAATGTTTCTCTTGGAATATACAATGAATTAAAGCAATATTTTTTAAAGAAAATGTATTTTTCTTAATTATAATTTATCATGTTAATTTCCTCTATTCTCCCTTGTTTGAATGTTAGTTAATACTGACAAAAGGTATTTTTCCTATGGTACTAAAAATTTTTTTAAAAAATCTAGGTCTTGGCCTCACTGATATGAGGAATTCTTAATCTCAGGAAACAAACTGAGGGTTGCTGGAGTGGGGGGTGGGGTGGGAGGGATGGGGTGGCTGGGTGATAGACACTGGGGAGGGTGTGTGCTATGGTGAGCGCTGTGAACTGTGCAAGACTGTTGAATCACAGATCTGTACCTCTGAAACAAATAATGCAATATATGTTAAGAAAAATTAAAAAAAGAAGAAGAAGATAGCAGGAGGGGAAGAATGAAGGGGGGGAAATCGGAGGGGGAGACGAATCATGAGAGACGATGGACTCTGAAAAACAAACTGAGCGTTCTAGAGGGGGTTGGGGATGGGTTAGCCTGGTGATGGGTATTAAAGAGGGCACGTTCTGCATGGAGCACTGGGTGTTATGCAAAAACAATGAATCATGGAACACTACATCAAAAACTAATGATGTAATGTATGGGGATTAACATAACAATAAAAAATTAAAAAAAAACTAATGATGTAATGTATGGTGATTAACATAACAATGAAAATTAAAAAAAAAAATCTAGGTCTTGGGATGCCTGGATGGCTCAGTTGGTTAAGCGTCGGCCTTCGGCTCGGGTAATGATCCCAGGGTCCTGGGATCAAACCCCACATCGGCCTCCCTGCTCAGCTGGAAGCCTGCTTCTCTCTCTGCCTGCCGTTCCCCTTGCTTAAGCTCTCTCTCTCTCTCTGACAAATAAATAAAATCTTAAAAAAAAAAAAAAGCCTAGGTTTTTTTGGCATTGGTCTAGAATCTAGACATCTTCTATATTATGTAAACAGAGTCACCAGAATTTAACCCAAGTGACTACTCGATGCACTAGATTCAAAGTGAATGAACCCACCCAAGAGACAGCAAGAAAATGCACAGTCAATTCTTGACATGCTGTTGCCATTTGGGTTCATGTGAATGTGGGGAGAGTGGGAAAGACTGCATTTGTTGACAAAAATTGCTGGTCACCCAAGGCCAGATTTTTTGGCTTGGATTGTTTTGGGAGAATTTTGCCAACAATTTAGGAAAGATGATAAGTTGGACATTTGTCTGTGACTTGTATAGCCTCCTGGCTGGGGCTGACTATCAGTATTAAAACACTCATGTTAAAATGGTCCTCTGAGGTTTAGTATCTCGAGGCTAACTTAACGTGCTCCCAATTCCATTTCACCTGAATCCTAAAAGCTACGTGTGTTCTTATATTCCACGGATGTTGAGTTGCGCTGGGTCAGCCAAACCAGCAAGCTTTGGGAGTTGGCGGAGGAAAACATTTTGAAAGAGTCTTAACAGAACATGCTTTTTAATTATAAGAGGGTGGGAAGTGAGGAGATTTTTCCCTAAGTAATTGAACCCAAATGGAAACAAGGCTTTGCAAAAATGGAATTATTGAAAAATATCAGTTACAATGATGTCTAGGGTATTAAGTCAAACATTGGCTTCCTACATATTTTAGTCCACATAGGTCCACAAAATCCACCCATTTATTCATCCACTGATGAAAACTTTTACTGGATGTTTACTGTGTGCCAAGGCCATGGCTGAGTATTAGACAACACGTGATGTGTACGGGAAATGAACAAAAAGCACCTCCTGGCTCTGCAAGGAGCGCCATTCTCAGAAATGGCTCCAACCAGACAGGGACGACTGTCTTATGCCACCTAGTCTCTCTACCACAGACATTTTCTCCCAATCCAGAAGGAGGAGATGGTGATTCAGACGGTCTTTTGAAGCATGTGGTTAATCTCCCGTTTTGCAATTGACAGGCATCAGGATGAAACCTTGATGATGGAGAGGCAAGCACATTAATGACACAAAGAATGGCTTGTAAGTGAACTCATCCACGTTTTGAAACCCAGTGAGAGAATGAAACATCTTGCTTCTACAGACACAGTGGGTGCACAGTGACATCACAGTTAAAGAACCTATTCCAGCGAAGACCATCCATTCAGGGACTGAGCCTGATCCAATTTTGTATTTTCAGCACTGTGTTTTGCTCAGAGGAGGTGCTCAAAAAGTCCTGTTTTATCTGAAGTGAAGGTAGTAGAAGCCTTCTGCCTGACAGCATGCATAGTTAGAAACTAGCAAGTGCCCCCCGTGCAGTGATCCATGTAACTTAATTTTGCCACCGTGTATAAACAAAGACTGCCCTGACGTATTTTCATTTCATTTATCTTGGAAGTCACTCAAGGCAGAGTTCAGAATTAAGAAATTGGATATTATCTTGGATACTGGTGATGGGCCATGAAAAATAAATTAGGTCCTTTAAATAGTAAGTATAACAAAACTCAAGAATTAGCCAGAGGGAAAAAAATGGCAAAGCAAATTTTTAAATAAAATTTTCTGTAATCAGTTGAATCTTTTTAGAATTCAGACAATATAATAGACTCAGAGCTTTGCTGTAAAAATAAAATTGCCGAAATAATGATATGAAATAATGTAGAACACTTCATTTTTACGAATTCGTTTTTCAAAAGAAAATAGAGA
The DNA here is from genome assembly GCF_054177405.1 of Leptonychotes weddellii. Classification (NCBI taxonomy): domain Eukaryota; kingdom Metazoa; phylum Chordata; class Mammalia; order Carnivora; family Phocidae; genus Leptonychotes; species Leptonychotes weddellii. The sequence goes on along the minus strand of NC_138370.1, from coordinate 46,456,203 downwards.
CTCTGCCAATTTAGCCCTCAGTAGCCTTCCAACTGTGTAGAGCATTAAAATAATATATGCTATTTAAAAATTATTAGGGATCCATTAAATTGGCAAGATCTCAGACTTCACGTGTATTGAGGGTTTTGCTTTGGTGGGAAGCAAATGCTATAAACTCCCTATTGGAATGAGATATGTTTGGATGCGAGTAGCAGTTTTCTTCTCACCGGAGGGGAAAATGCTGTATAAATAAGAGTGAACAGTCCATTTTCATCCGTTGAATTCTTCTCCCAACATCAGATAGCAACGAAACAACCTGCAGGAAGCAAGAAGAAACCATCCACCCATCATGGATTCTCTCTTTCAGAGGATTTGGATACGCCAAGGGGAAGAACTGTTCTCCAGCTCCTTCAATTGATGGCTGCATCCGGGGAGCCTTGTTACTGCTGGCTTTAGTACCTACATGAGGCCGCTGATTCTATCAGAGGCATATCGCGTCATATACTGCTGTTCTGTTGCTACCCAGGCTCTGTGCATGAGCACACATCTCTCCGGTCAAGGAATGATAGCCTTTCTGGGGTCTTACCCTCTGTTGGGAGGCCGAGCATCTGACCCAGCCCAGGTGGGGAACTCAGAGTCAGAAACAAGGGATATAGTTCATCTGAGTGATCTGCCCCCACCCTGTCTCTTTTTTCCCCCTCTTCTCTCTCTCTTTTTTCCCTTTATCGTTGGTAAGCACCCCAATATATGTCTACCAGGTGGTATAAGCTATTATAGAAACAGAAGGTAATAAGACTTTTCATTATGGTACAGAAACCTATATTGGGCATCTCTTATAAGCATTCCACCATGCAGGTCATAAAGGACAGGCAAGATGAACAAGGCATAATCCCTCCCTCTTGGAGTTTACAGTCTAAATGACTGAGATCAGTTCACAGGTGACTTGGTGTTTCCACCATATTGATTGGTCCAATAGTCTCTGGTTACTGAGACGTGGTCACAAAGACAATAGGGAGGAAAATCGCCTTTCCACCAAAGCAAATTAAATAACGAAGACCCAAATTGGAATCCTTACCATTTTCTGGTTTAAATGAACTTCTTATGAACATTTGCCTACTTAGAGGAGCTTTTGTTTTATACAATAGTAAAGAAATCGTATGATTTTTTCTTTATTTCTTTTTATTTTTTCTTCTCTATTCCTTTTAATACAGTTCAGTGAAATTATCTGGATATTCAGTGGCTTGATTTGTTATTTTTTAGCATTGTGAGAACTTTCAGAAACACAGTCATTCTAACTAAAAGCAGTGAAATATAAGTTTTTTTAAATAGTTTTTAAAAGTTAGATATGTTCAGGGGCACCTGGGTGGCTCAGTCGTTAAGCATCTGCCTTCAGCTCAGGTCATGATCCCAGGGTCCTCATCGGGCTCCCTGCTCCACGGGAAGCCTGCTTCTCTCTCTCCCACTCCCCCTGCTTGTGTTCCCTCTCTCGCTGTGTCTCTGTCAAATAAATAAATAAAATCTTTAAAATAAATAAATAAATAAATAAATAAATAAATAAATAAATAAATAATAAAAGTTAGATATGTTCATAGTTTAGTACCCAAAGGCGAATAAAATGAACAAATCTTATGAAATATTAGTGGGCTCTAGGAAATAAGACATTTTTAAAAAAACCCTCTGTGAGCAATAGCCTTTACATACATTTTCCTCAAGAATCAAGGGGTAAGAATTAAGAAGAAATAAGGAAAGCCTTATCATTTTTAACCTTTGAGGGTTAAGTATTTATGAAGAAATAAAAGCTGAAGATGTTATATATTTTTTGAACATTAAAAGAAGCATAGCAACTGGGCTATGTGATGAAATAATATTGGCTATGCACAAAGAATTTTTAAAGTCCGTATTCCTGGACACTGAGGTTAGAAATGCAGTATAGACAGAGTTAGAAAAAAGAAATCACTTGATAGGTTTATGAGAATAAATGTCAATTTATTTGAAGGCAAAGAATTGAAGTGACCCTGTATAATGGCAAACACAAAGTAGGTTCCTATAAGTGCATTTGGGAGAAAACAATGCATTTTTGGCTTGGAGAATTAACAAAGCCTTCTAGACTCTTTATGGCTTCTTCATTGTGGTTAAGCCTCCACAGGGCTTCACACCTGAACTGCACTCTGGTTAAGAATCCCTCCCCATCTCTGGGGCAGCTCAGTATAGAAATTGGAATAGTCCCCTTCTTAAGCTTCTACCAACACTTTGCCCAACACAAACACACACACACACACACAGTTTTTATACTCAAATGCATATTTAATTAAATTTTAAAAAATTAAAATTTTAAAATAACCATTTCAGAGTAAAAACCAAACCAACCAACTAGGCAAACCAGTTTTTGGAGTGAATTGGCTCATCAAAATTGTGAAATGGTCACTCTGGTAGCCTTTTGCAGCCCCAAACCATGAGAGAGCGCTAACTCCTGAAGAAGGGAGGGGAGGTGGGCAATGAGTTCTGAGAGTAAGAATCACACTGACCGCTTACCACCTCTGCTTCTTCCTTTCCTTACCCTGTCGCTCCCTTAATCGTGGCACAAAGTTTTCAGCTGTCATTTGGTTATTTATCATGGAAGCCGTTACTGCTCATGGGAGAATCTTTCTTTTAAAAAGGAAAACAAAGAAAAACAAAATTCAATGTCTAACACACGGCTATGGAGTAATAATGATATGCAAGATGCATTCACATATATTTTACATTTATCGCATACAATTTCCTTCAGCGGTCACATCTCCGGTACATTAACTTTAAAAGTATTATTTTTATGGGAACCTTTGTGATACTTCATGGCTGAACTTGACAAAATCAGATTTTCTTTGGCTCTTTTATTTTATAGAAATAGATATCTTATATACATATAAAGAGATTTATTATAAAGCACTGGCTCACATGATTATGGAGGCTGAGAAGTCACAAGATCTGCAGTCGGCAAGCTGAGAACTGGGATAACTGATGGTGTAGTTCCAGTTGGAATCAGAAGAGCTGAGAACCAGGAAAGCTGATAGTATATAGTTCTAGACTGAAAACCGCAGGTTTGAGACCCAAGAATAGCCCATGTTTCCATCCGAGGCCAAAGGCAGGAGAAAATTGGTGTCCCATCTCGAAGGTGGTCAGGCAAGGAAGACTTCCCTCTCACTCGTGGGATCAGCCTTTTTGTTCTTTTTTTCATCATCTGATTAGATGAGGCCACACACATGGGGGGGCAATGTGCTTTACTCAGTCTACTGAATCAAAATGTGACTCACCCACAAACACCCTCACAGACACACCCAGAATAACGTTTGACCAAGTGTCTGGGCTCCTTGTGGCCCAGTCAGGTTGACAAATTAACCACCACACCAGGTGAGATTCAATTATCTGATTAAATGACAGCTGATAGATTCACATGTATAGAATTATGCTTTTATCGTAAGTTCAAGTATTTGACTATAGAACATTTGGAGACTTGAGGGTGCCTGGGTGGCTCAGTCAGTTAAGCGTCTGCCTTCGGCTCAGGTCATGATCCCCAGGGTCCTGGGATCGAGTCCTGGGTAGGGCGCTCTGCTCAGTGGGGAGTCTGCTTCTCCCTCTGCCTCTCCCCCTGTTTGTGCTCTCTCTCTAGCTCACTCACTCTCTCTCTCTCAAATAATAAAAATAAAATCTTCTAAAAAAAAGAATATTTGGAGACTTGAGTAGCTTTTTTTTTTAAAAAAAGATTTTTTTTACTATTTTTTTTATTATTATGTTATGTTAATCACCATACATGACATCATTTGTTTTTGATGTAGTGTTCCATGATTCATTGTTTGCGTATAACACCCAGTGCTCCATGCAGAATGTGCCCTCCTTAATACCCATCACCAGGCTAACCCATCCTCCCACCCCCCTCCCCTCTAGAACCCTCAGTTTGTTTTTCAGAGTCCATCATCTCTCATGGTTCGTCTCCCCCTCCGATTTCCCCCCCTTCATTCTTCCCCTCCTGCTATCTTCTTCTTTTTTTTTTTTTTTAACATATAATGTATTATTTGTTTCAGAGGTACAGGTCTGTGATTCAACAGTCTTGCACAACTCACAGCGCTCACCATAGCACATACCCTCCCCAATGTTTATCACCCAGACACCCCATCCCTCCTGCCCCCCACCACTCCAGCAACCCCTAGTTTGTTTCCTGAGATTAAGAATTCCTCATATCAGTGAGGTCATATGATACATGTCTTTCTCTGATTGACTTATTTCACTCAGCATAATACCCTCCAGTTCCATCCATGTCGTTGCAAATGGCAAGATTTCATTTCTTTTGATGGCTGCATAATATTCCATTGTATATATATACCACATTTCTTTATCCATTCATCTGTCGATGGACATCTTGGCTCTTTCCACAGTTTGGCTATTGTGGACATTGCTGCTATAAACATCAGGGTGCATGCACCCCTTCGGATCCCTACATTTGTATTTTGGGGTAAACAGCCCTATAACCACTAAGGAAATTGAAGCTTAATTATAAGAACATATTATGAGCAACTATATGCCAGCAAATTAGATAATGTGGAAGAAATGAATGCATTCCTAGAGATGTATCAACTACCAAAACTGAACCAGGAAGAAATAGAAAACCTGAACAGACCTAAAAAAAGATTTTATTTATTTATTTGACAGAGAGAGAGAGAGCACAAGCAGAGGGAGCATCAGGCAGAGGGAGAGGGAGAAGCAGACTCCCCACTGAGCACCGAGCCCGACACGGGGCTCAATCCCAGGACCTTGGGATCATGACCTGAGCTGAAGGCAGACGCTTAACTGACTGAGCCACCCAGGCGCCCCTTGAGTAGCCATTTTAAGGAGAAATTAGCCTTTGCAGGATTATCTGCAAAGCTATTGTTGGAACAAAAAATCTTCTAAAACTATTAGGCACTATTTAATTAGTTCATTTATTCATCTGTCAATCATGCATGTGTTTGACAAACTTCCTTTGAGTATCTACTATGTGCCCACATGGTGCCTGGCAAGGCATTCAGATGCCAAAGGAGAGAAACCTGCTTCCTGTCAGCCAGGAACTAAATAAATTAGGAAACAAAGTAGGCTATTTATTTGACCTATAGCATTAGGTTTCAGGTATACAACATAATGATTCGATATACATATGTGTGAAATGAAGTATTAATGGTGGGATGACCACACATCTTACTGCCCAGAGCAGTCCCCCTTTACATCTGCTGTTGTGAAATACTAATTAAAAGAACTCCGTGTTATTTGCAAAAGTATCCTAATTTGGGTGATAAATTATGCGGCCACCCAGCTATAGGAGATGTGATAGGAGTTTCTATGAAATAGGCGATGCCCATGAGGGAGGCTGAGCTACCGCTGGAGTGAGGGGAAGGAGAGCTCTCAACAGATCCTGAGATTGGGGCATCTAAGTGGCTCAGCCATTAAGCGTCTGCCTTCGGCTGGGGTCATGGTCCTGGGGTCCTGGGATCGAGTCCCACATTGGGCTCCCTGCTCAAGGGAGCCTGCTTCTCTCTCTCCCACTCCCCCAGCTTGTGTTCCTGCTCTCGCTGTCTCTCTCTGTCAAATAAATAAATAAAATCTTAAAAAAGAAAAAAAAAAAAAAAACAGATCCTGAGATTGGCCCTGACAAACGAGGACAGGTGTTTACTGGACAGAGGGAGGAAGAGAAAGCAGGCTCTGGGCGGAAGGAGCAAAAGGCATGGATCAGTAGCGGGTGCAGGACCACCATAAATATTTTGACGGATCTGGGGCGGTAGGAGCCAGGGGTTGGGAGGAGGTGGTGAGGCTGCAGGGGTTCCCAGTAGCCCAACCCTGAAGGCCCCTCCGGGTTAGGCTGAGGACTCTGAACACATCCTCTTGCTGAGGAGGACACTGGCAGCGTCAGGGCAGATAATGGTGTAGGTTACATTTGTGCTTTTGAAAAATAAACCTGTCTGTTAAAAGTTGACTTTCTGGGAGAAAGAGAAATTGACTGAGTATTTACCACATTGAACCAACTTTTGAAAACTGAGGTATTCGAATTGATGGCATCATTGTCTTCACCATCACAATTTAGGGCTTTTTTTAAATCAGAGGATTATCAAGTTCTAGGCATTAGGCTAACCAGGTGACATACACTGCCTCCATTAATCCCCACATCCTTACCTTTCGAGGTAAATGTCAGATCCCATTTCCCGTATCTGTGGGAGGGTTGGGAAGAAATGCTCACCCTTTCAGAAGATAGAAGCAATCATTTCAGGTTAGGGCGTTTGATAATGTTTCCAGAAATGTTTTCACTTTCTCACTGCTCATTCAGAAGCAAGAGCAGGATCCAGAGGAAGGAGAGCGAGACTTCTCTTAGTTTCACATCGGGCCCTTCTCAGACAGCTGCTCCCTGTGTGTTGTCACCAAGGTTATGATATTCTGAGTGTGCTCCATGAATTCACGTGCTTCCTCAGAGACTATTTGCTTTTAAATTTTTGATGAAACCATGAGTAGGAAATGTCATTTAATCATTCAAGATCCCAGGGGAAAGAGAAGATGGGAAGGAAACTTTCCTGCTTCTGGTGCAGTGACTATTTGTTACCCTTTTTCTGAGAAAGCTCTAAGTCACACCTGTATAAAGAGCTCGACCTCCAGACCACACCTGTGTTTTGGGCAGTTATTTACTCAGCCACTCACCGCAGCAGGGTCTCCTCACCCTGGAAGCTGCAAGAGGTATGGACATAAGAGAGTAACAGGCATTGGACTGCAATTCTCATTGCTCTTGCTGAAGAGACCTTGGCTGGAAGAGCCAAAGGAGGCGGGGCCCCAAGCTTGCACCTTGGACCTACTGTTCATTTCAGTTAACTTACCTACATCTTCAACTTCAAATTCTGACAGATTGGACAGCCGACTTCTTCCCTC
>NC_138370.1:46420782-46448809 GCF_054177405.1 Leptonychotes weddellii | reverse complement strand
GAGGGAAGAAGTCGGCTGTCCAATCTGTCAGAATTTGAAGTTGAAGATGTAGGTAAGTTAACTGAAATGAACAGTAGGTCCAAGGTGCAAGCTTGGGGCCCCGCCTCCTTTGGCTCTTCCAGCCAAGGTCTCTTCAGCAAGAGCAATGAGAATTGCAGTCCAATGCCTGTTACTCTCTTATGTCCATACCTCTTGCAGCCTCCAGGGTGAGAAGACGCTGCTGCAGTGAGTGGCTGAGTAAATAACTGCCTGAAACACAGGTGTGGTCTGGAGGTCGAGCTCTTTATACAGGTGTGACTTAGAGCTTTCTCAGAAAAAGGGTAACAAATAGTCACTGCACCAGAAACAGAAAGTTTCCTTCCCATCTGCTCTTCCCTCTTAGGTAAATGCTCTTATCCTGTCATTCAAAATATGTTTCCCCAAGATCTTGGGGTGTGGGTTCATCATTGGAGCTCACACCTACAGACAGCTGGGACCCTCTCCCCTTCCATGCCAGCACAGCCCAGAAGCGGCCTTCCATGGGAGGTGCCTATATTCTATTCTTCCTCTAAGGAGGAAGGGAGGTGAGTTGAATGAATATGACAGAGCTTCTGGCCTGAGATATCCAGCATGTGATCTTGTTTGTGTTTTTCTGTAAAGGAATGATGCTAAACCCTAGTGACTGGGTTTGGCTCCCCCAAACACCTGGATTTTAGTATCTGAAAATTTAAGCTAATTAGAAAAATTGAGTTCCTACTTACTATAGCTTTCATCTGCTGATATCCATTTAATATGATTATTCCCAGTGTTAATTTCAAGTTCTAAATACAGTCTCACATAATAGGTGGCTCACATAGCATCTCATCTCTTCCTTTACTAATTCTACTGCAGATAAGTGTTCCCTGGGCTACTCAGGCAAATCCTTGTAATCCTGGGCATGTGGTCCTTAAGTAACTAACCTCTTGTTGGAAAAAATACTACTCCTGGTCTTCATCACATTTCTATACTCTACTGAGCCCAGGTTTGGGCAATTTCCAGTTTTCTTGTGTCTAGAGACTTCAGCTGCCTGTAAGACTTCTGAATTTTCTTGTTTTCCTCCCATGTCTGCTGTGGAGCTTCTCACAGTTTTAACTCTCCCTCTGGCTCGCTCTTGCCCTCTTTCCCCCCTCACCCTGGGAATTGAAGGTTTGTGCTCTGAAGTCTCAGTAACGTTGGCTTTTAGTGAGACCACAGTGCAAAATAATAAATGAGATTTTAAACAATGTTTGAAGTGGGTGCGAGCCATGTTGTACGTTTTAAGACTGATATTCTTGCAGAAGCCATTGTGGAAGATGACGAAAGGCAAATGAATCACAGATGAGGGTGAAATGAAACCAATGAAATAAGGAAAATGAACAGACACAGATTTTAGAAATGTTTTTTTATTCCTAATTAGGCTTGATACCACCATGTTTGGTTACTGGAATGTTTTCACTCCCGTCTTCTGATCTTCTTAAAACAGGAAACAAAGAAGTTACTCCAAGGGACCCACATTTCAGTTTCAATGTGTGGCACAGTTAGTTCATGATAAGAGTCTAGTAGCCATCATAACTTTAGTCAACGCTCAGCTTCTCGGTGCAGTGGGTGCTGCCGGGATAGTATTTCATTACTCATGGCAATATGACATTCACTTCCATAACACTACATAGTTCCGTTTCTAACCTGGCATGTAATAATCATAAAATAAAATGAGTGAATAAGAGAACTACAACATATAGCTCTGGTAACCCATTAATACCCAATTTACTAGCCCAGATATGCATGGGAAACCAAAATGGTACCCAAAATGACAAAGATATGAATAGAGAATTTTGTAATTTTAGGTTGAAAATACCCAGCTAGATGAAAGCTCTTAAAAACTGAGTATAATCGTTTATAAAAACCAAAAGCACAATGAGTTATGTTTAAAACAAAAAACAAAAAAACCTAACTTTAGGGAACTGAATTTTTCATGGAGCCAAGCTACCACCCCACTGATAAACTTGCTAACTGACAAAGAGAAAATGCTTCTTACTAGTGAAAAGAACTGCATTTGCCATCACATTAACTCAGTGACCAAAGTCGATGTCACCAACAGTGGGACAACCAGGCTTAATGTGCTGCTGATGTCATGCACTCCCAAGTAGATATTCTCACTTATCGAATATTCTTCAAAATGTATAACCTGAATTTCATCAAGACTTTAGATCTAAGGGATAGGCAGAAGATGAAAGAGCAAAAGAATCAAAAGTCCAGAATTGGGGCATTCTATAAGACAATTGGCCTTGCCTTTTCCAAAAATCAACATAGCATGTGAAAGGGGTATATGTGTGCTATTCTAGATTTAAAAAGACCAAAGACATAATTGTTGTATGTGCTACTCAACTGGATTCTAGAATCAACTGGATTCTAAACTGGAAAAAAAATCTATAAAACCAAAGTTACAGTTTAAATATGGACTGGGTATTACATGATCCTAAATTAATATTAATTAATTTATTAAGTGGGATATATTAGAATTTGGTTATGTAAAAGGATGTGCTCATTTTCTGCTGATGCATGTGTAAGTGCTTGGGGTGTTTAAAATAGTCCAACAACAAGAGAACATATGAAGCAAAGATGGCAAAATGATTATAACTATTGATTAAAGGTACTAGGTCATGGATATTCATTGTACTATTTTTTTCTATTTCTCTGCATATTTGAACATTTTTTAAAAGATTTTATTTATTTATTTGACACAGAGAGAGAGACAGCAAGAGAGGGAACACAAGCAGAGGGAGTGGGAGAGGGAGAAGCAGGCTTCCTGCTGTCTCTTCTCTGTCTCTGTCTCTTCTTCGCTGTCTCTCTCTCTCTGTCAAATAAATAAATAAAATCTTTAAAAAAACGTGCGACAGTGTTCAGGTACTTCTTTCATTTTCCATACTTTTTTCCTTTTTTTTTTCATTCTTCATATTTTTTAAAGATGAAAGCCATTGCATTTGAAAATTCTGATAATATTCTGGTCTGTTATTTCCAGTGTTGAATTTATTTAGGACAGCTAGCATTTGCTCCTAAGTGATCTTATTTTTCAGTTCCTTCTTCTCAAACTTCATCCCGCCCTTTCTCATCTAAAGAGTAAAATGGAGTCTGCGGGTGTGGCCACCTTGTATTTTCACCGTTGACGTTACCTTGACCTGACACTATCACAGCCCTGCATGTATTCTACACTTTCTTGCTTTTGTTTCAAACAGCCCTCTTCATCATCTAGAATGTTAGCCTCCTTCTGGATTTAGTCTTTCTGACTCTTTTCTCACATATTCCTGACAGAGTTTTTGTATCCATGCTTTTTTTCTAGATCATCTTTCACATTTTACATATACCATTTAAAAATATATCTGCTCTCAGCAGACAGCTTCCTGCATGAAGACACTAAATCTTTTTGGCTACCTCCTTCCTTTTTCTTTTTCTTCTTCTTTTTTCCCCCCTGTCTAAGACCATTTACAATAGTAGCAACCAAATTTTATTTTGAGGACTCTCCCCTGCTTCTTTTTGGAATCTCAGACGGCGGGGGGCGGGGGTCAAAGTCAGGCTTTTATAATTTCCTGAGATATTTTAAAACTCCAACCAACCAAGTGTGTGTCTGGCAGTGACCACATCTCTCTGGAATTTTCTGATGGCCAGGTGGCCCTCTTCCAGGATTCTTGTCACTTCTGATTTTCCATGCAGGGCCTCCGAGTTGGCCAGAATTAGAAGCAGGGTGTTAATCCTCTTCATCACTTCCTCTCCCTTCTGAAAGATGAAATTATCGTGTGGGTTAGTGATTCTCAACCTTGCTGCACATTCAAATCACTTGGAGGCACTTAAAAAAGAAGTCTACCCTGAGAGATTCTGCTTTAATTAGAAGGGTGGAGCCTGCCTATCAATATAGATATAGATACTTTTTTAATTCTGGGATTATTCTAATGTGCAGCCAGGACTGAGAACACCAAGTGAGGCAAATTGTGGATTTATCGGATGTTCTGAGTTTAGAAATTGAGACATCTGGCAAATGCCTGGATAGTGGAAGCCCCCATCATTAAGATTCTGGATGCTTCTCTTCTCTAGTCCATTAAGTTTTAACACAGGCAATCTAGTTCTAGCGTGTCTAAACAGGATAATGACAACCAGAACCATGATATTACTTTCTGATTGTTGATATTAATCTCAACACAGCTCTAACATCTTTACACAAGATGAAGCTCGACAGCAAAAGTTCAGAAAGTTTGAAAAGTTCAGAAGACAGTTTGGGACATTAGCTTTTCTGAAATTCCAAATGAAGACAAACGAACTACGTTGCCCTGGATGGTTTCCCTTATTAATTAAGGGAGTCATTTGACAAAGGAAGCATATTTAAAATGACAAAATGAAACACAATTTTTTTCTCCTTCTTTGGTCAGTCTTCAAGATGCCAATTCTCGGTTAGTCAAAAGGCAATTGAGATGTCAAGTACATTAGATTTTTGAAAAATCCCCCCTTACCACACATCACACACAGCACGCATTTGGGCTTTTTTACATCTTCAATTCTAATTGTTAATTATGATCACCGAGTATGCAAGACTGTTCTTTCACCATATGAAATAGCCTTGCTTCTGGTTAGTGGCAGAGCTGATTTTAGTGTCATTCTCAGAGGTAGGCTAAATGTCAGCCAAATTGGGACATTTAAGAGTGAGCAACAAATCAGCCCTGAAGCTGCATGACTTGAATGAGCATCCCCTCAGAGGCCCAGCCGAGGGCACGGCTGCGTCTTGGCAACCATGGCCCATGCGGGGAGTGGACGAGCGTGATTGTGCAACTTGGTAGGCTGTGCCGAGCACTCAGGGCATGCGCAGGAATTCGGCCTCCTAGGAATTAGAGGTGACCGTGGGAGAACATGAGGATGCGATTTTCCTGAATGCTCGCTCAAGAAATAAAAGCCATAGAGGGTCCTAAAACTCTAGCTCTAATCTGTTCTGAGTTAGCTGTGTAGAAACGGCTATCTGGGGACAGTGGAAGTCCAGAGGTATGTTCTATAGCAATCTAAAAACAGATAGACAACAGAAAGGATAAGCCACATTCTCATGTTGAAACACTGCAACTGCTTTCAATTAAGCAGGCCCTTTTGGAATCACATGCATTTTGTCAATAGTTCAGTTTTGCAAATGTTTGGCAATATGGTTTCATCTGACAAACTCTCAATAACGTATTTTTCCACTTTCTAAAGAAAGCACATGTAGAAAAGGGTGTCGAGTAACGTTAAAGAGTGTGTTTCGAAACCGTGGACACTAAGAAAACTAGTGCTGGTTCTCTCTCCAACTCTAACTCCTGCCATCCTAAGCCACGATTATAGGAGTCTAAAAACAATGCATGAGAAGATGGTGGAATGAAACAGAATGCCTGCCAAAAGGAGACAGAGCTAACAGCCGAGTGAACACAACCAACACAGGCTTTCCTAAAATCAGTGGGTTTAACTCGGACTGAGAGTTACTTTCCTGTCTCTTTCATTTTACTGAGATGGACAACATCTATACACACACATACATTTCATCACCCACACTCCAATATCGACGCTGAAAACAACGTATACTGCACAAATTGCAGACTCATGCACGAGTGTTTACAGAAATTTAAAAAATAATCCAGTTACATTTCTGCTCCTACCAAAATTGTGCAATCTTTCTACACAACTCTGTTGACTTTCCTGGAGGAAAGAGAAGATTCCCAGTGCTTCAAATTAAGGTCCACATATTAGCAGAGGAGTTATTGGTTATGACTGATGGAAAACAGATTGGGTATTCTTTCAATCAGAAATAAGTACATTCATTTTATAAATGGTTTGCCACAGGAAAGCAGGCACGTCAGACCTCAGGTGTACATTGCGATCGCTCTTCTACTCTTTCCTTAGAAATGCAGTAAAAACCACCACCTAGTACTTTGAATGTTTTGATTTTGCAAGCAACACAATCTCCCGATTTCATCCTAAATCAACTGGCTGCTTTGACAGAGTTCAACCAGGACTACACAAAGGACCAGGATCAAAAGAAGACAGTCTACCTCTTCATTTGAACTGAGTCAGTGTGAATTAATTTAAAACGTCAAACTTCATTTCTATAAAACAGGCTTGAAAAACAATATTGTTTGGTTAAGAAAGAGGTTAATGAGGAAAATGTAATCCCCACTCGAATGCCATTGGAATGCAAAGCCACATTTATTTGCATGTGTGGTATCTGTAAAAGGCCCAAGGAATTTTGTTTTTGGTGTTTTGAATTGTTTATAATGTATTCTCTTTTTATTCCATCTACTAACAATTCCCAGAAATGATGGAAATCAAAAGACAGAAAAATATAAATGCATTTGGCTTCTAAGAAAATTACCAGTTGCAACATCAGCTCTAGCCACAGTTCATAAAGCAGGTGATTATGGGGTCAATAAAGAACAATGTTATTAAATCAGAAAAAAAAAAAAAATCCCTCGAATCTTGCCAGTTCTGTGATAGCGTCTTAAAGTCTGACACTCCAAAACAGTCCATGCCAAAATTTGCAACAAAATTTCACTAATAAGGATGCTAATTTGCAAGCATATAGTTTGGGTATTCCAGGCTGCAAGACAGACACAAAACACACTGGATAATTTCTTTGACCTTGTAATGTTTTATTACAGCATTTACCAAAGTGTCAAATAAAACAAATCTATTATTTTAAAATCAACACTGGAAAGGTCACTGACTTTTCAATAGACCAGTTTTTCATCACACTTTCAGATGATGTTCTTGCACATTTCAGGGTCAGGATCTGCTTCATTAAGAACACTGGATTTCAAAACAAGCCCTTTTCCCTCAGGCCCAGCAGCCGGAGCAGAGCACTGTGCTGGGAGCCACAGGCCGTCAATTAACAATGAGCCAGGCCCTTGGAGCAAGGGATGTCTTGGCAGAAAGTTGGTCGTATTAACCTTCAAGCCTCGGTTCTCGTTTACCTTGGAGTTGCTTTCCTATCACAGCTATGTGCTAATAAATTACCTCTATTTAATGTAACCATTAGGATTACCATTATCTAAACTTATTTCAATGCCTTGATCTGTCACTTGAATGCTCCCCCACTTTGAAATATGCAAGAATACAAATGAGACAAAAATTAACATTTTTTAAAAAATTTTATTATGTTATGTTAGTCAGCATACAATACATCATTTGTTTTTGATGTGGTGACCCACGATCCATTGTTTTCGTATAACGTACTGCATGGAGCACTGGGTGTTATATGAAAAATTAACATTTCTATGGCCTCTCCTGATATTTCTATTTCTGGCAAATTCTTTTAGAGACGTGGAGTGATAAAATTCTACAGTAACAAAATCCCTTCAGAAACCTCCAGTTCCCTTGCCTAAAGTTTTCCAGGGGTTGGATCTCCTTTGGAGTAACCCCTCCGGCCCCTGTGAGGGAGGAGGGGTGATTTGATTAGTGCCTTGGGAAGAAAGACCTGAGCACGCCCAGTCCAGCCCTTTGGGACCAAACTCTGGCCAGGACAAGAGGTGTGATATGTTAGGCTTCCAGAATGCCAGTTACTTCACAGAAGTAAGCTAACTAGTCCAGAATTAATATAAAAACATAAATGTTAGCAACATGTCCAGTCTGGATTCCGACAGCCCTGCTCCACCTTCTTCACTCTGCCTCTATCTGGAGCCACTTGTACACATCTGTATCATTGCTGACATGCGGTTAGAGGGACTAAGGACCAAGGACAGTCATTTCCACTCAGACATCATTGGGCCAGGGCCAGTCTCACGTGACCACAGCTGCAAGCCACAGAGTGGGGCTGTGTGTGCCTCCTGCAGGGGGCGGTACCATGCGTTTGTGAACAATGACAGTTACCAGAGCAATCAGTTCCTTCTGGACAAAAATTAGTTAAGTGACATATATTCGGTCTCGTCTCTGCTCAAGAAGAACTGATGAGTCAACGAATCAGCTCCTGAATAGTATCTGCAGGGGCAGGGCCCTAAGGTGGGGTTTAGGCAACAAGGTGGGCAGAGGGGATGGCCCTACTCTGTGCTACAGCAGAAATTTGCAACATCCACTCAGCTCCCACATCACACTGAGTGAAGCAGACTTGCCCAAGTAACTCATCATGCATTCTCAGGCTGGAAACTGAAACTCATTATCTTCCCTTAAATCGGTTATAACCTCATCATGGAGTGAGTGTCCAGATATTAGAGCACAGCACAGGACAGTAACAATCAAGTATCGAAATGGGCAGAGCAGACAGTCATTGAGCCTTAGTAAAATAATATTTGCCTGAACGCTCCAAAAATTGCTGTTTTCCCTGCTTTGCTGTGAAAATCAGAAGGGGGTACCAGCAGAAGTGAGGCTTTGTTGCGAGAGAGGCAGACCAAGATGACAGCGATTCAGCACGCTCAGCTCTTCACCCTCCTGATTTCTGGATAGCAGGCAGGCTCGCTGGGATCAGGCTCCGCGCTCCCCAATTGCCCCCTGCTGAGGACAGTCATCTTACCACCTGCAGGGTCTCTACTACCCTCTCTGCCCACACAAATCCTGACCTCAAGTACGAAGCACCCAAACAGCCTCATTCCCTGGATCAGTCAGGGTTTAATACAGGAAAGAGAAGACAATCTAGATCTTTCGAGCTCAGAGGGATTTAATACAAGTTATCAAGTGGAAGGGTTGGAGGAATAGAGTCAGGAGAAGCTGTCAGAACCCCCATAACCACAAGGCTGGTGACTAGACAGTGGACCATGGAATGTAGCCACTGCCCATACTCTGCCTTCCAGAGCCTTCTTGCACACCCACAAGCTAAAGGAAGAGAGCGTGCTCCTCTTTTTTGCCTTTCAATCCTATGTGACTGCATTTCAGTATCAGAACCTAATACACCTTGAATTCTCGCTGCAAAGGTGACTAGGAATTGGTTTTTACACTGCTAGGCCCTGTAATACACGGTGGTGGAGAAACTTAGGAGTGGAGAGCACATAGATAGTAACTAGCAGTCCTATGGGGACTCTATAGCGAATCACTTTTCTTCGTGGTCTGTCCAAGAATGAAGTGCCCGGAACCCATACTCTCCTGTGTCCCCCTCAAGATGGAGAGTCTCCAAACTAACCACTGAGAGCTGACATCGTTGCTGGAGTCACCCTCCTCCAGTTAGAATCCCCTGGCAGCCTTGAGTGTTGGTGGATTGGCTTTGGGGGAGGGGCTTGGGGGGGTTCATGGAATTAAGATGGCATTAGAGAGTGTTTTCGTCTTGCCCTGCAAGCCACCTTCCTACTCCATACCCTTCTCAGAATTTCATGGAGCAGTGGTTCTCAAGGTCTGGTCCTGGGCCAGCAGCAGCAGCATCACTTGGGAACTTGTTAAAAAGGCAAATTCTTGGAGCACCTGGGTGGCTCAGTTGTTAAGCATCTGCCTTTGGCTCAGGTCACGGTCCCAGGGTCCTGGAATCGAGTCCCGCATCGGGCTCCCTGCCTAGCGGGGAGCCTGCTTCTCCCTCTCCCACTCCCCCTGCTTGTGTTCCCTCTCTCGCTGTCTCTCTTGCTGTCAAATAAATAAATAAAATATTTAAAAAAAAAAAAAAGACAAATTCTCAAGCCCCACCCCAGACCTGGTAAATCAAAACTAGATGCGGCACCCAGCAATCAGTGGTGTTAACAAGCCTCCCAGGTCACTCTGATGCATGCTAAAGTTTGAGAACAACTGCTATAGGGAATCAGACATTTCTGGAACAAGAGAAAATGGAAAACAATGCCCGCTTGATTACTGGAGGCAAAAACAGCATACGTCTCAGCACAGAGCTCTAGTCAAGCTAAATGGAGCATGTAGTAGGTCCATCTCTTCCGAAGTCCAAAGCAACATCTCCCTAACCCGTGGCTGACCACACGATGCAGGAACCCAAAGCCGTGACCAGCATGTTTCCAGGGAAGAGAAAAGAGGAAGGCCACACCCAAGCTGGGTCTTGGCTCACTAACTAGCTCTGGTATTTGGAGTGGGAAAGGGATGTCAACCCCTAGATGTCATCCCTTAGGGCAGGCTGTACCTAGCAGGTCCACTTACCAGGAACTAGGAGGACGAGCCAAAGGGACCCATTGCCTTTAAACACAACATGACCTGGCTTCTAGTAAATATGGTTCAATCGGCACCCTAAAACAGTGAGTGTAGTATCTGCTCTCTTCAACACTGAGACTGGGAAGAAGTGGAGGGACAAAAGCATTCCTTACCCCTCAACATCAATCACTGAGCTCCTAACTTGCTTCTCATGGTTCATGGCTATTCTACCTGCTCCTGTTAAGATAATGGGTCCCCTTACCAAAGTATGTGACTCCAGCCATCCCTCCTCCCACCTTTTGGGAGACGGACCACCCTCCCACGTGGACCCAGTTTGAATAAGCAGCCTACTGCTTTGGTCTTTGCTCCAGGGTTCCTATGGTAATCTTCCTCTCTGAGGCCCAGGCTCCGGGTCTTTCTTTCTTGCTGGTCTTCTCCCTGGGGCCCTAGGCCTGACACAATCTCTAATCCAGTGTAACCTTCATAATCAGGAAAGAACCCACCATGTTGAGATTTTAAAATTGAATACCCTGGGGTTGGGGGACGGCTGGCTCAGTCAAGTAGAGCATGTGACTCTTGATCTCTGGGTTGTGAGTTCCAGCCCCACATTGGGCTTAGAGATTATTTAAAAAATAAAATAAATTTTTAATTAAAAACAGAGGCTTTCAAACTCCTTTTTAAAGGTAAACCATGATGAGAAAGACATTTTACCCTGTGATCCAGGACGTAGGTACACAAAAATGGGGGAAAAACAATTTGTGAAAGAATACTTATTCTTTTCTATTTCATTAAAAAAAAAGTACTGCTCAAATCCCACAGTGTCGATTTCATGAGTTACTAATGGTTAGCAACCTGCAGTATGAAAAACACTGATTCCGAGCACACGCTGTAATAAACACACCACCAGCACCATATAAAAAGCAGCATTAATAGCACACTGTCATCATTATTAATGTTGCTGAGTGCTCTATGTGTTTGTATGTATGTTACTGTCATTTCAATTAAAATCTTAAAATTGCTATAGGCCATAATACCAACTCTACTCTTAGTGTTCCAGTGAATTTAAAAACAACAACAACAACAAACTTACTTTTATTGAATTCATCTTAACTTCAAATATGGTGATGATCTGCAACAGTAGCTCATGCGTATGGCTAAATTTTCGTTACCGGATTAGTAGTTATTTTGTAAGTTTCAACATTTTTTATTCAGTGACGTTTGGTTTAGATCAAGTAAATCGATATACTCACATAATGGAGTTTCTCCCTTCTTCCTGTTAAATAACAGTAGTTCAAAGACTGGAAACATTTCAAGGATAAAAAAATGGGGTTTGAAAACTGAAACGTGTGCCTTCCATAATAGATTCAGACCCTCAGCTGGCATACGAGGGAACCTCAAAGCCCTCCATTGACAGCTAGGAGGATTTCTACTTTTTTTTTTTTTTTTTTAATAAACATGCACCTACTCTGTTACTTAGTAGTCGGTAGGCCACCACACACGACACCCAGAGACATGATCCTGCACCCACGGTTATGCGCACCCCGAGGCGCGAGCGCCCTCCCGGCCCCACGCGTCATCTGCTGCACAGACAGATACAGGATGCTGGCAGATTGGAACCGGCCTTAACCTCTCTCCTCGCTCTCCTTCCCCAAATCAAAAACCCACCGTAAACACCGCGAAGAGCCAGAAAACCTCATGGCTTTAATTATTTCCGTTCCCCAAGCTCCATGTGGCACACAGGACACCTCGTTTCCCTTTGGGCTTGCCGTCATGCTGCGAGGGGCGCGAAGAGAAAAGTACATGTCCCTTTCCGCAGAGCGGAGGGCGCAGAGCGAAAGCGCCAGCCTGAGGCTGTGCTCTTCCTCCATCTCTCCTCCCCACCCGGCGCGGGCAGGAGGATCCGCTGGCTCTTGCAGGGGTTGAGAGTTGGCGCCACCTGGCTTTTTAAGGAAGAAGGGGATCAGGAGGTGGATGAGGTTGAAGAAGAGCCGGCGCGCTCCCCTGCACCGCGCGCCTGGGCGGCGTTTAGAAAGCCCTGGTGCGCCCCCCACTTCAAAGCCCCCAGGGCAGCCGGGCAGCTGGCAACGGCGCTCTACGGAAGGAGAGGCAATTACCCTGCCGGGAACTGAAAAGAACGGGGAACTGATGTGAGAATAGCGGATTCCACATTTAAGGCAGGTCCAATGTGCAAAAACAACTGTGGCAACGCAAAGCATTATACTTAAGCACGGGGCAGTTTACACCTTGGTCAGCTCCGGCTCGTTTGTAGCAATCACTTATTCTGTGCAAACTTCCCACGCCGACCCGTGGAAAAAGAAAGACGACAGGAGAAAGGGCATCCGAGGGTTCTGATCTCCACTCGGTTGCAACATTGGAAAGAAGGCATGTTGTTAAACGAATTTTCGGTGTCTCGTTTGTTCACATGCAAAATGAGGAAAACAATGCCATCCGTCACTGCTCCAAGTGACCCATGTAAAAATAAAATGAAAACCTGCCGGGAATATGCTTCAATGTTACTGTTTGAGTAGGAAGGTACAATAACAGTCATAGTAAAAATAGTAATGGGCTGTAATTACCCATTCAGTGCCCTATAAATTTGCAGTACTTGTATATGTGTCTTTGGATATAACGATTCCACAGAATGGTTGCTAATTGGAGGACACTGCTACAAACTGCTTTATCTAGAACCTGGACTAGTTATCAAAAGTATTTATCCACCTATTCAGCAAGCCTTTTGAAGGGTGGAATCTAGAGAAAGTTGTGTTTGGAAACTGCTTTTCCATGTAACCATGAAGGTGCACAAACACAGACATATGGATGCATACAATAGGTGCACTTCAAGTGCACATGTGAAAATGTATACATGCATGGGAAATGTGGGTCTGTACTTATTATAACAATGACTGAGGTACAGCGCTACACAGTTTACAGAAGACTTGCATTCACTTTTTATTTAATCCTCACCGTATCAGGGGGTGTTGTTAGTCCCCATCTTACAGATGAGAAGACCGAGGCTCAGAAAAATAACTTCCCCCAAATTTTGATGATATGAAGCTATGGAACCAGTCATTAATTCTAATTTTGGGTCATTCTCATATTCAGCAAACATGTGGATAAACCCTTACTGTGGGCCAGGCATGAAAGCCTTGTGGCTACAAAGATTAAAGATTTATTCCACTGCCCTCAAGGAACTCACATCTAGTGGAGAAGAGAAAGCAATTACAATCCTATAAAACTCTGTAAAACTCAGGAGAAAAACTCTGTAATCAGCCTGGGGCTTGGTGAAGGCTTCCAAGAAGAGAACACACAGGCTGAATCTTGAAAGACAAGCAGCAGGGTCTGATGAAGGAGGGAGCTGGGTACCAGGCAGAAAAACAACATGTGCAAAGACATAAAGGCAAAAACAAATAAACAAACAAAAAACCCAAACAAACAAAATCTCAATGCAGTCGATAGCAGGCATGAAGGGAGAGTGGTGAGAAAGGAGACTATAAAGAGCATTATACACTCAGCATTTGGGTTTTCCTGGTGTCTATGGGAAATGCATAAAAGATTTAAAGTAGGGCAATGACATGATCAAATTGCATTACATAAAGATCACTCCAGCTGCTATGAGGACAGACTGGAGGGTATAATGTAGGAGAAATGATGGAATGATCAGGCAAAACTATTTGTCATTACTAAGGCAGGAGGTTGTGGGTGGAGGATTTGAGCTATTTTGGAGGAACTGATGACAGTTGCCAGGTAGCTGGCCTGAGCTCCTGATTGGTGCTGGTGTGGCTCACAGAGACTAGTAGGAGAACAGACGCTGAGTGTGCAACAGGGACTAGAAATCCAATCTGTTTTGAGCATAGTGGGTCTAACAAATCTAAGTCTGTCTACATGTAAATGACCTCCAATAGGCGGTTGGATATTCAGGTCTAGTATTCCGAAGAAAGGTCTGCATTGTAGACAAATATGTCGTTAACACCAAATGAAATCATAGGATGGTTAATAATAATTGCTAACATGCATTGAGTACTTGCTATATATCTGGCACTTTGGAAAGCACTTTTAGTAGATTTTCTCTCTTAATCCCCATAATGACTTCAGGAAGTCAGTATTATGATTATTGCTCAGGGAGAGGCTTTCACATAAGAAAAGGTCCAAAACAGGATCCTGAGGATGATGTTTAAGAGGAATGGCAGGAGACCTCTTTCTACAATATTGCACAGCTATAGCCACAAAGAACAATTTACATTATCAGCCAGATTTATTTATTTAAAAAATATTTTATTTATTTGCCAGAGAGACAGAGAGGGGACACAAACAGGGGGCGCGGCAGGCAGAGGGAGAAGCAGGCTCCCTGCCGAGCAAGGAGCCCAATGCGGGACTCGATCCCAGGACCCTGGAATCACAACCCCAGTCAAAGGCAGACACTTCACCAATGAGCCACCCAGGTGTCCCTACCAGCCAGATTTAAACACAAGAGGCGACATGTCGACCTCCAGTTGGCTGAATTTTCAGCTCCATCCTTTCTCTGCATGACCAGGACAACATCCTAGAGCGGCTGTCTGGACTGGGCAGCCCAATCCCATGCACCTAAGTCCCTGCTGAGGGAGATTCCCTCAAACCTGGTACTATGTGGGGTTCTTTTAGCCCCCAGGTCATCAAGGTTCCCAGCAGGAAGGTGAGAGAGGAAAAGACGGTTTCAGTGCAGAGAAACTTCCTATTGCACTCCATACCCAGGGAAAACACATCACAACTGCTCCTTCAAACACTCTGGATTCCAACCAGGCAGCATCAGGCTAGTCAAGGTCAACTTGGGCCAGGCAGGCAGGAGGGAGAATGTGCCCTAGACTTGATTTTCAATGTGGTAGACAGTTCCCCAAGTAATCTTATCACATCAAGAAGGTGCTCCCCCAAAGCAAGCAAGAACAGCTTTACTGTCTTATTCTTAATGGTGGATAATGTTAGCTCCTCCTTCAACTCACCCCCAACATTGATAATTTGGGAGTTTGTGTGAGGGGAAAGAATCAGTTGAATAAAATTTTGAACACAGCCTTATTCTATTATTTTGCCTCATTATTAAATCTAACTAGGGTTTATGTTGGATTCGAGACCGAAAACAAGTTAAGACTAGCTGCTATACTCCTCATTAGAGGAACCCTAACCTTTGTCCCAATGGGCCTTGAGTCTCATGCAACAGAGCTGATAAGCTTAAAGAACCACTGCCCAAGTAAAATGGTACTGACTTCCAGTTCTGCTTTAAATTCACCCTCCTGAACCCAAGACTATTATATTCTGGCTAAGTTATTCCTGGTTTGAATGAGAAAGTGGGGCGGTGAATGTGGATGAATGGGTAGAAGGAAGCATCCTAAAGAACTGATCCATGCTGGAGGAGGTGGTGGGGTGGGGGGGGAGGGGGGCGCAGCAGAGCGGGCTAGCTTAGTCAGTAGAGCAGGGAACTCTCGATCTCAGGGTTGTGAGTTCAAGCCCCACGCTGGGTGTAGAGATTGCTTAAAAATGAAAAAAAAAATCTTAAAAAATTTTTTTTAAAAAAACCTAATTGATCCACGCTCATCTAAACCTGTCGCAGAGACTGGTGGACCCCCATATTTGCAGTAACTCTCTTCAGGGAGTAGGAACTCTCTTCCTGAGCAGGAAGCTAACTAGGGCTCTCCAGCTGTGCCATGTGGGCATAGGGAAATCAGCTCTCTGGGCTCCAGGATGAAAGGGCAGAAGCATCTCTAAAGCACTTTGCAAGTTTAATATTCACTCAATAGTAATACAAGAATAAGAAGGGTTCTAGCGTTGACTCTTTTCCTTCTGGTATGGGTAAGGGGTTCACTGTATGTTGATACATCAGAGAATATAAAAACAGAAATTGGATTTATGAACAGATCACCTAGATTAAAAATTAATATACATGTGTATATATTACCGACATATACACACGTGTGTACATATATACATATATGTATATATATAAAAGAGAGAGAGAGAAATAGATCCAGCAAAATTGACTGTTCAAGATATGCAGCAGGTTGATGGCAAAGCCAGGTGTAAAGTCCAGATTTTTGAACTACTTGTCAGGTAACTTGCCCACTGGTCTCTGTGTACAAGTCGTATAAGGCATCAGAACACTGGAAGATGTGATAAGATTCGTGTTTAATCAGCTCCATGTGTGATGTATCTCCTTCCCCCACCATCATTAATATTGCATTAGAAAAAGCTGCAAGTTCTGGCGACAGCATGCTGCTTTTTAAATGGGAGCCCCAAGAATTTACCCCTGCTTTTAATACTAACCCTCCATGTAAATTTGCAGAAGGAAAGTATCATTTTTCAGAGGTGATGATAGGAATCCATTTAATGGGAGAAGCTAAAAGAAAGGAAATTATCCAGCTTGTCCTTCCCTTGAGGGTAATGTGAGGTAGTGAGCCTTGATGGCGCTAGGCATGGGAAAGAGGGCTCTTCCCCAGCTCCACCCCAGCTGTGTGCCCTGAACAAGTAATTACCTTTCTGGGTCTCAGTTCATCTTCAGAGAAATTCAGAAGTTGAACTAGATCACATTAATGACCCCTGACATTCTGAGATTTCTTCTTGAGAAATTCCTGAAGCAAACTGCCCGAGCTTTAGCCAGCTAGCTGTTCCCTGCCTCTCTCTGCTAAAAAATTTTAAAAACTGGGATAGTGGTCTACATAGTAACAGTAGTAGTAATAATAATAACAGCAGTTAAGAAGAAGAACTTTGCAACTAACTCTTGTTTAGACTTTAGTAAAAAAGTAGTTTGCAGGCTATTGCTTTCACTTAGTACGTTCAACATTCATTCAATAAATATTTAAGTGCCCCCTATTCGAGCACTGTACTAAGGGCCTGGGGATTCAGCCAGTGTAACTTGACCACATTAAGGAAGCACTAACAAGGAAACCTGCTTTTTGAGATATAATGCCAAAAGCGACCTACAGCCTCTGAATCTGATAATGCTTCACTCTGCCCCCGCCGGCTCTGGGTCCTGGGCGAGTCACGGCCTCCCCAGCCTGGCTTCTGCAGCCGGCCGGCCCATCTTCAAGGTTCCCGTTCTGGGCTACATTCAGTTCCTGAAAGGCCTCATTGATCGCCTCGGCACAGCCGCCAACTGCCTCCAGTGAACGCTCCACGTCCTAGGTAACCCGAGCCCGCGGCTCCCTCCCATTTGGGGAGAAAAAAAAAAAAAAAAAGATGGGGGTCGTGGGATCGAAAAAGGAAAGGAGAAAAATACTGAGAAACATGTTTTGGCAGGCAAGGCCTTCGGAGACTACCATATGTGCTCCATATTGAGCAGCCCCTGGTCTTTGATGTTTTTTCTGAAAGTAAAGACATTACTCTTTCTCAAACTGTGCCTAAGTACTACAGACATTAAAACAATGAGGCCAGAACGAGCGGACCGGGCTCTAAGTGTTTAATTCGCCCTTCACCCAAGCGCTCGCCACCGGTTCGCTCCCCGGCGTGCACCCTGGCAGCTGGCACGGCTGCCACCCCGTCCCGGCCCCATCCCCCCCGTTCAGGCCCGCGTTTGTCTGGATCCTAGCACACCTTCGCGCCAAGTTCGGAAGTAAGTACTTTCCCAAACGCCCGGCGCAAACTCCCCAGATGTTTCCTGCGTCACGGAAACGAGCCCAGGTTGGATCTGAAGCATTCTTTCGACGCTGGGTCACGGGGCCCGCCCGGCGCCCGCGAGCCCGGCTCCCCCATGAGCTGCGGGGTGAGCCCGGGGGCCTCCCGCACCCCCCAGCGTTCGCTCTCACAGCGGCTCGCTGGGGAGAGGCCAACAAAGCGGGAAATTGGAGGGGTGAGCATTTTATTACTCGCAGAATTGTGAATCACAACTGAAGAGCCCTAGTAAATTTACACTCTGATCTTTCGGGAGTTTATTAGTCACTCACGCGCCCATTGTAAATTCCTCCTTCTCTGCGACTCCCTCTACCCACGGCCAGACACCACGACGACCTTAAACGAGGGGCCTAAACCCACTCGGGGTCCCTCCGGGGAACGGGGAAGCCCCGACGTGCCGCCAGCGAGAGACCCAGAGGCGGGAAATTCCCCAGCGCGGGGTAGGAAGGTGGCGCGAACCCGGAACCCGCTCTCGCGCGACGCGAGCATTCGCCAAGTGGGGTACCTCAAAGGTGGGCGGGACGAGGAGGGCTCACACGCGGGAAGAGCCGCGTCCGAGTTCCCGCTGCTTCCGGGTCTCAGCAAGCGCTTCCGGGGTGCGCGCCACGCGGCTGCTCTCTGCGCTTACGGATAATTACCAAAGGCCAAGGGGCCGCTTAACG
Source organism: Leptonychotes weddellii (assembly GCF_054177405.1). Classification (NCBI taxonomy): domain Eukaryota; kingdom Metazoa; phylum Chordata; class Mammalia; order Carnivora; family Phocidae; genus Leptonychotes; species Leptonychotes weddellii. Next base: position 46,430,474 of record NC_138370.1, on the reverse strand, counting down.
CCAAGGGAGAACAGCAACGACTGTGGCCGATGATAGCGCCGGGGTGGGTGACACCAGGGCCCCCCTAAATAGTCGTAGTCAAGCCCCAGTGCTCGAGCACGTCCACATCTGCTCTCCGCCAACCAGAGAAGGGGATTTCCTGTAGGGGCTCGGAATGTCCCAGGATTGCGTGAAGCGGGGGGACCAGAGCGCCCGCCTCGGCATCGCGGTCCCACCCGTGGTCGCAGGGACTCGGACACGGCCCGCGGCGCCTCTAGGCAGAAAAATTAGCTGGGTGCACGAGGAATGGCCCTTCTGTGCTCTGGCTTCCAGGAGGGTCTCTGCTCCTGGTCATCTGGATTGAGTATGACTTAGTCGGGTGGGCTCAGCTGACCTCGACCCTCGAGGAGGAGGAAAGGAACACTGCCAGGAAGAGGTCACAGTGATGCCGTGTCTGCAAATGGGACAGCTGGAGGGGGCTCCCTCCATGCCAAGATGAGGGTTAACCAGGAGGAATCGCTTGTGTTGGGGCGCTGGGTTGAGATGTGAGAGCAGATCCTCGAGGTAATCTTGTATGTGAGCCTGAAATTAATTGAAAAGGCACAGGATACACACGTGCGTGCGCTTTTACTTACACTTGCTCTCAAATAATTGCCGCCTTTCATTCGAAGCATCCGTTTTGTCAACCAGGATCTATTGTCTGAGCTCCTACTGTGTGCTCAGTATCTTTACCAGACCGTTTGGGAGATACAAGGCCACAGAAGACTAGGTTCTTGCTCGTGAACCTGGCTCAGGACTGGGAATTAGTGAAAGAGAAGGAGGTCGCCCATTAAAATTACTTCTTGTGCTGCACTTTTTTTTTCTGGAATGATTCAAAGGCACCCAGGGGAGAGTATAATAATGTATTCTTGGACTTCAGGCTCAGCTTCCTTTTTCTGACCTTTCTTAACCCGGCTTTCCCTCCTCAAGAGATTTGGAATTCTCCTTAAGGAGGGTGTGTGGAGAAACTGCCAGCCCAGGTAAGTATGGGAGCCACATGGTCTCCTGAATGGAAAAAAGGAAATCATCTCCAAATGCAACCAGGCAGGTGGGGGTAGATCGAATCTGAAAGGGGATGGGAAATCTGAACAACCCCCAAGGCAGCAGACTCCGTACCCAATGGTGAGGTGTGAGAAACAGTCAACATTTGGAGCAGTGGAGTCAGAAGAGTTTTGGCAGCTGTTAGATAACTTCCTGATCTACAATAAAGTTCATGTGACCGAGAGGATGTTTTCCGCAATTCCGTTGCCTGGCTACCTTCCTCTTTCTCCAAGTCTGCAAGTTTAAGAGATTTTTCTGGGTCCCAGTTGAATGGTGGTGCTGGCTGAATGCGTGCCCTGGAAGGGGTCCTGGCAGATGACAACTGCTCAGGTTGGACAGGTGCAGTCCAAGTCTCACTGATTTGTTGCCTCCCCAGCTCTCACCTGCAAGGTGACATAGAGGCCCCCGTTTTGGAATGGGGAACCCAGGTGCTCCTGCCCCCCCTCCGTTTCCAGCCACCAATCTGTTTGTTGGACCCTACCCAGATAGTGCAAACTAAACATTTTTTTTTTCTATGTAAAGTCCCAAGCGCCTTACTCGGCCCCGAGGTTCCCAGGCCAGAACAGCCAAGTTTCTGCAAGGCCATCTTCCACAATTAGTGCCTGACCACTATGGAAATATACACAAGACGTTTACTTTCTTTAGTGAAAAAAAAAAAAAAATGTAAAGGGAGCTCAGGAGCTCTTCAAGACTCCCTGGGAAGCATTGTTCATTGAGAGGGGCCCAGACACACCAACCTTGAACCTTCCTCTGCCTGGGCAAAGGCTGGGAGAAGGGGTGGTACAGCCCAGCCCTGAGAGGCTTTCCACAGCCCAAATTCCTGGGTTCATCCTAGCAAAGGATCCTGCATGGCCAGTGAAGGCGTTGCCGCCCCTCGGTCCCTGTGGCCAGCTAGTCCTCACATCCTTCCCACTCCCAGAACACTTAGTCAAGCACATGCGGACTGGCCCCCCAGGCAGGTGGGTAGCTGTGCTCCCCTGGCATCACAGGTCTGAATTTTTGCACGGCTTCTGGCCTGCTTTGAGGGACCATCCTTTGGGTCTGTCAAATATGGGCTTCCCGGAAGTGTAGCTGGAGGTTATTAGAACTAACTAAGGATCAATAGCAAGAATATAAAACTCAAACCTTGCCACCAGAGTTGGAGAATGTAAATAGGGGCAAGATGGAGAATGCGCTGGTGAGATGCAGAGGGAAGGATTTGAAATTTGCAGAGTCGCCTAGTAGCTGGTGGGGGAGGGGGAGGGAGTCGATCAGCCTAGCAAGCCATACCTCCCGTGGGAAAGGGAGCTCTAAGTTTTGTCACATTTTGGAGTTTCTATAGAGAAAATGCGCCCCCCCCCCAGGACAAATAAACAAATGCACAATGATGAGGATGATCAGGGCTAGGAATAGCACTTTCAAACCCCTTATTGGGCAAATGTCCTGGTTTTCAAAGGCAGAAACAAACTGTGAGGCCAAGTTGCTAGCTTGAGGTCACAAAACCAGTAGGTCCAGAAGCCAGGACCCAACCCAGGTGTACCTGGCCAAGAAATGCACAAAGTACTTGCCTCTGACAGGGAGGTCAAGTGGGATCTTAGAGACCTAATTCTCCAGGGGTCCAGGATCTGTCCAAACTCCTGATGGATGTTGGGGGGTGGGGTTGGTCATCCTTAGCAAAGGAGAAACTTATCTTAAACCTACTGCTGGGGAGGAAGTAGGGGCAGTCTTCTTAAGTAGGCCAGGAGTGCCTCCCATTTTCTGCCAACCGTAAGCACTAATAGTCTAGTTGTCTCCTATAACTGCCTTCCAGCCCCATACAACTACAAACCCTGGAGCTCAGAGCCCACCTGCATGTACTTCTTCACCTGGCACAGAGTGGATACTGAAGAAGCAGCTATGGACTTGGTCAGTGGTGCAATCCCCTGGCTCATGGCTATCATGCTGAATCCAAGCTGTCCTGGTTTCCTCATTTGGATCCATTTCTTTTTGGTCTTGGCTTAAAAAATCAGTCTGGTCATTAATAACTGTAATAAGAGCACTCTAGCTCAAGTCACCTGGGGTGGCCTGGAGCCCAGAGGCTCCCCTGCGGTGCTGGGTGTCGGGCACTGGTGCCCCTCTGTATGGATGGGGGAGGGCCTCCACCTGACATACCCACACCTCCCAGGGCTTTTCTCACCTCACTCCCTGCCGCCACCTCCAGCTGTCCCTACCCACCGCCAGTGGGTAGAGCCCGGCCGGACACCGAACCCACTTGAATGTGCCCTTCCCAGGCAAAACCCCCCAGAGATTCTGAAGAAGGGAATTGGGTTCGAGAAACCAGTGGAGAAACCCGGTGGAGACAAATAAGCTTTAGCTTCAGTTGTTGGAAATTCAGGCAGAATTCCAAACACCCTTCCAATTTTGTGTACAAGTATTTTCCTTTTTCTTTCCCTCTCTTCCTACAGTTTCCTGTTTTTTTTTTTTAAATATCTCTCTTCAATTTATTATTATTATTTATTTATTTTTTTTAGAGTTTCCAGACTGCCAGTGTCTCTGAGAGGAGAGGAGATTTTATACCTGAGTCATGCCATTCTGGTCAGAGGAGGGAACACCAAGTTCAATTCAAATTGGCAACCCAATCCTAGTGCATGGTCAGTCTCTTCCAGTTGGTGTTCCTAAAGTCCAGTGTGGTGCCACTGGCCATAAGCCGCAGCAGAAACCATGGCAGAGTATGCTAGAGGAGAAATACATGAATGCAGTACAGCTTTCTTAACTTGATTTGTACTTGTCTGCCGTCTGCCTTGTTTGTCACCACTGAGCTAGAGAATCAATAGTTGTAAAATAAAACCAGGGGGAGGAGGCAGAGAGACTTAACTAGTTGGCACTTAGGAAATCACCATAGTCTCTCCCTCTCCCACCACAATGACTATAAAGTGAATTAATATACCCTGATAGTTCTTTTTTTTTTTTAATCCTATTCAATGACCACTCATTTAGCTGCCTCCAGGTTTGGAAGAGTGCTCCAGGGGCAATTAAGGTCCAGAGGTCTTAGATTAACTGAAATTCAGGAAATGTACCTGATACCCCAGAAATTACCTTCCATGCCCAAAGTGAACAGAGAGCTCAACAGGAATGAATATAACTTTAGGGACTCTTTAAAACAATTTGTCCTGAATACCCACCTGGAATCTGTGTCCTATGCAGCAACTGACCAAAAGAGAAAAACGTGGTTATCTGGCTCCCTAATCCTCCTTGGTCGGGCCCAACATCAGGAGAGTAAAGAAGAAGGAAAATGGGGAAGTAAGTAGACATGGAGAGTATCTAGGCTAGGACTGTGTCTGTGTAAGAGAGGAAACAGAAAAGTTTCCCTAAGCAACTCCCAAACCACAGGCCTGTGCACTCTCCTTCCTTGCTTTCTGACTGCCTGTTCTGTCTCACCCCTCCTACCTTCTGCAAATGCCTCAAATCCAAAATCTAAGGCATTTTCTCAAGAGTGTGAGCAAGCAGTCACCAGAAGCCTCTCTCTAGATGAAAAGTCCGTGATACCAAGAAGCAAATACTGAACCAGTGCTGAGAGCTGGGTGCGCCAATAAGAATGCTTGGGTGGTGGAGCCCCTAGGGTTTCACTGCCAAAAGTTGAACCATGGGTTTCCAGAGCCCACACTCAGTCCTGCCCCAGCTTAGGGGTAGGTGGTCTCTTTTGCTCCCTGGACAAACTCTGGTCCTGACAAGTGGAGAAAGGTCTGAGGTGTCACTTGGAAGTTAGGAACCAAGGTAATTCCTTTCTTGGTCTCCCCGGGCTTCAAAGCCCCAGACTGAAGGGGAGTGCTTTGGGCTCAGTTTAGATGTTATTGGCAAGAACAGAAACTCAGGTCCAGTGAATCTGGGTTTAAGTCTTCTCAACCCTGGTGTGATGGGGCAAGAAAAGTGACTGCGAGGGACATAAGTGTGACAGACTCTGGACTCCTCTGGTTGAGTAAGAGATTCCTGCTAACTTGGACTTTATCATGAACATTTTGGAGGAATAGGTATAGAGGTGCTACAGCTTAAAATGGTGTTCAAAGCTTCAATTCTTTAGAACTGGATTTTCCATCACTTAAATCACTCCCTGGGAATGTATATTAAAGGCTCATGGAAGACAGCTCATCTCCCTCTTCAAGGTCAACAAGAGACCTAGCCCAGGCTGCAGGACCTCTCATCACGTCATCAACTCTCAGGACATTGCTAGAAGCAAGAGCCTGGTAGTAAGGAAGCCTGGAGTTTGTTTGGATACACAGATCTATGGCTCTGGCCAGGTCCTCCCCCTCTCTACACCTGTTTCCTTGAAGGCACACATGGTTTGGAAATACTCCTCTTACGGTTTGTGAAGATTAAACATTATACAGCCTATAAAATGCTTGACAGTTAATAGGCTCTCATTAAAAGTAGTGCTTTCTCCCATGTTCTGGAAGTAGGGGCAGGCAGATTTTATTACTTCTCTTTATTTAAAAAAACATTTTTTTTTTTTAAATTAAGTAAGCTCTATACCCAAGGTGGGGCTTGAACTCACTACCCCAAGATCAGGAGTTACATACTGTATGGACTGAGACAGCCAGTCGCCCCTACCCCTCTTTTCTTGATGGAAGAACTGAGGGGAGAGGTCCTGGAAGAGTAGCAGAGGACCACCCTTAACCTCCCTGACATCTCAGATTAAGCCCCATGGCCACAGGGCCTCAGTCCTGCTGTGTGTCAGACTCTTAGTCCCTTCCGCCCCTCTCCCCAGTGTCTTCCAGGAGCCCAGGCCGAAGCCTAGGTGAGCGCCAGGACTGCGGTGCCTAGTGCACCAAATGGAGCCCAGTCTGCTCTAACTGGACTCTGAAAATCTCTTGTAGTGGTTGTAGGTCCCAGTGCAAGAGACTAAGTTCATTTGACAGCCAAAGGGCAAGCAACTCTTGGTGCAAAGAGTGGTGGCTTCCCCAGGCCAGCCTTGCTGCTTTGTCCTCTCCCGAGTGTTCATTACACCGACTGGGAACAGGAGTCTAATTTAATTTCCCCCACCCCCAACCCCACGCCGAGATTTATGGAGCAACCCGGGATTCTCAGAGCTGCTGCAAGGCTGCCCGATGGGGTGGGGGTGGGGGGAGCACTACGATTTACTGTCTCAGAATCCCTTAATGCCCAAATGCTACCCGTTGGGCCTGGCGCTCCAGAACCGAGGGCCAGGAGGTGGTGCTTTTTATGCGGGACAGGCCTTACTCCTTGCTTAAGGCCAATGGACAGGCCTTGTTCTTTAAAAAAAACCGCCAATCTAGCCTCACACAATTACCAAAAGCCAGAACAGTCCCCAAATCTCCAGCCACCCCCCAAAACCGCCCCCACCACACCTGAGGGCCTCTAACCAGTGGCCACCCCCAGCACCACCTTACTAGGGTTTAGAAGTAGATCCCAGAGAGATGAGAAGAAGCCAACTACCCCACACGATGAGAGAGTAATATTCATTCCCATCACCGGGAGAAGGTGGATGATCTGCAGCGGTGGCGGGAGGGCTGGCTTGCTGCATGGAAGTATTTAGCAGGTTCAGTGCTATTACCGTCTAACAGGGTGTGAAAAGTAATATGAATGTGAAATAGTGTGGGAAAATGGAGAGGTTCCAAAGCAGGCAGCGAGGCTCCTTTGCCGTCCGGCCTGGACTCCCGAGTCCCTGCTGCCTCATGCGCGGCGCCAGGAGGCGCTGCTACTGGCCTGGGACCACTGAGAGAACTTGTGGGGCAGGAATTAAAGACCGAACGAGGGGGGGCGGGGTGCAGAGAGACTACTACGGAAGGGGTGGGGGTGTTGGGGGTCAAGATGGCAGCATAGAGGAGAAACCCCAGTAAGTAAAGCCTTGAGGGCTCTCCGTTCCTCGCCGCCGAGGTCGACACTAGGCAGCTTCTTGGAACTTCACCACCTCTCTCCTAAACGCACCGAGAAGACTGACTTTTTACTTGTTACTAATTTTATGAAACAACCTATCAATCGGCTGAGTAAAGCTGACAAGAGGTATGTGAGGGCTTTCTGCAGGAGGTGGGAGCGGAGGTGAAATGGCAAGGTCCTAGTTGATGGAAACTTCTCCAATCGATTCAGAACGCACAAACCCAACAAGCCTCGCCACACTAGGTCCTGAAGACAAGGACTCCTCCTCATGGTCCGACAATAATCCCCCCACCCTGGCACACGGAGGGGTTCAAGACTTTTCTACCTTCCAGGCCTCAGCCCTCCCTAATTGCAGGACGCCCAAACCACAGACCGGCAAATGGGGGAGACAGACCACAGGCCCCGTCCCCGCGCTAGGTTGGTGCCCAAGCGACTTGTCCTGGGGCGATGGCAGCGCGCTCCAGGAAGACACTAGAGAAGACAGGGGTGTCCCCTGTACAGCGTCGAACTACCTCTCAACCCCCACTCCAACCCCACCCCCACCCCCCCGGAGCCGGGCTCTGGACCGTCGCCAGGTGTCTGTCCTCCAGACTCGAACCCTCTCTGCGACCACCAAGCAATGACTGCACGCAGGGCCTGGCTGGCTGGAGTAGCACTCGCGGCCCGGGAGGCCGAGGTGTGAATGCCTCCCTTTGGGATAGGTGCCACTGCACTTGGGCGCACTGTCAGTTTGGAAACGCTTCAGTCTCACATTTTCTGCGTTCAGGGCCTTGGTGCCGGAGAGATAGCCGGCCTCTCTCTCGAGAAGGTTTCCCTAGACCAGACCGTTTCGGAGCAGTTGGGTGACGGTGTAGTTGGTTGCAGATGGTACCAGATTTGGAACAGACCCCTGGGATATTCTAATTCACCAGTACTAAGGCGTATTCAAGAACTGGTGGCCGCTGTCACCCTGGTTTTCTCATGGAAATCAATCGACGTGCTAATAAATCGAAGTTCCAGGATCTGATTTTGAGAGGGGAGCTAATGAAAGAGGAGGGTAGGTAGGGGTGTGTGTGTGTGTGCGTGCGTGTGTGCGTGTGTGTGTGAGCGCGCAGGGACTGACAGAAGCAAACGCTCACGCGGCGGGAGGGTGGGGAAACACCAGGACGCGGGGGCCTCGTCCGCCCGCTAAAGCCTTCGCAAGTCTCCAACTCAGGCTTCTGTCTTCGAGGCCTGAAGCTCACGACTCGGGCCCGCGTCCCTCCTCCCGGGAGCGGGAAGGACAGAATGCGCTGCTCGAGGTGGAGTCGTCGCCCGCGGCTCCAGCACATCGGCCTCCGGCCTCCTCCGAGGGCGCCGGCAGTGGGACCTGAGCTCGCACCTACCCCCCCCGCGCTCCGCGCGCCCAAGCCCTGCGCCTCGGGCCTGGCGGCGGCCGGCCAAATCGCCTTTCTTTCCTCCCTTCCCCCGTGAGCTCACTTCCTCCCCGCGCGGCTCCCTTGCGTCAACAGGAACGGGCTCCTGGGCCGGCCAAAGCCGCCGGGCGCACGGGACTCCGGCCGCGGCGCCTTCTCCGCGCGCCTGGACTTTTCTTGGGGCGACGTCCGTGGGCTGAGAGAAATCCTACTAGCAGGAAAGGAGAGGTCGAAACCTCTGCGAAGACAGGAAATGGCTTCATTCGTGGCCAAACTTAGAGCGCGGGCAGGAGCGCAGAGAGAGCGAGGCCTGGCCGGGGAGATCCACTGTGATACCCCTCTTGACTCGGGCCCAGCAGCCCGCGTCTCGCTGCTTTCTTTTTTTTTTCTCCCCCGCCCCTTGTCCCCTTGTTTCTCCTTTAGCTTTCACATGTGTTAAAAAATTCATATGCAGACACGTTTAAAAAGCAATTTCGCATTTTAAAGTCGGCAGCAGCAGAGGGAGAATTACAAATAGGATTGGATTTAATTAGCTGGTAATTCTCCTCTCATGCCCCCATAATTAAACAGAGATTCTAGAGCTGCTTCAGGGCTCACAAGTGATTATTACAAGCATATTTTACATTTACATTAAAGTCCTGTCCCCGGGGTGTAATCCAAGATCTGGCTCCATTTATTCGGATTTCGAACCTGAGCGCTGAAGCCAGAACATTGCTCCCCAGCTATGTTGTGGGACGGCTTGTGGGGGCTGTTGTTTAGTTTCTTGGCTGATTTTTAATTTTGTTCAGTTCTCTTTCCGGGACGTAAGGAAAGATAAACGAAGGCTGGGAGAGCCTCCAACCTCAGGTCCCACCGAGAACTCATGCCAAAAGAATTAAACAAAACAAAACAAAACAAACAAAAACCCATCCCTTTTAAAAGCATGAAATTGTGCAAAGCTCAGAGCCACCTTGGTGTTTCCCCACCACACACACAGGGGGCACATCCAGCCCAAGTACGATCTTCAGCCCCGACAGCGGACCGGATCCGGTCACCCTACAGGTGGTCTCTGTTTCCCTATAGAGATCCGGAAGCCCCGTTTCGTGACTATTCAATCTCTCTACTCCCACGATCTCTTTCCCCCCATTTCATCTTCTTCTGTCGCCGTGATGTACCAACCTTCCTCCCTCAACGATTCCCTGTGAATCGTCGCTAGTTCCCTAGCTGAGCCACAGCCTCTGTCCAGGGACGCAGCCCTCCCCGAACTCCAGAAAGGCACATGAAGAAGGCCTGGAACAGCGGTCTCCCAGGTACAGCGTAGAACTACCAGCCCCCCCCCCCACCCCAACCCAACCCTTGCGCGCTCACCTTGGGACTCCGCGGTGCTAGCTGTCCTCCACCCCGCCGCCT
>NC_138370.1:46381542-46420282 GCF_054177405.1 Leptonychotes weddellii | reverse complement strand
CCCCCGGTCATTAGATGGCCCTTGAATGCTAAAAAGACTTGGAAGTTCAAACTGCTGTGCCCTTTAAAAAATAAGCAAACAAACAACTCCACCCTACTAGGGGATGCTGCTCATCAGCTAACACTAGTGTTTACATCTCCTGCAGTTTTTCCTGTTGCATAGTCCCTGCTAGTAAACAACCTAAACCGATCTCATGGCAAAGGTCAAATTGCAAGATTACAGGAACTTTTAAAAAACTTTTATTTAGGGGCACCTGGGTGGTTCAGTCGGTTGAGTGTCTGCCTTTGGCTCCGGTCATGATCCCAGAGTCCTGGGATCAAGCCCCGCATCGGGCTCCCTACTTGGTGGGAAGCCTGCTTCTCCCTCTCCCTCTCCCCACCCACCCCCGGCCTGGTTGTGCTCTCTCTCACTCTCTCAATCTCTCTCTCAAATAAATAAATAAAATCTTTTTTAAAAAAAAAAACCCTCTTATTTAAAGGTATGCTCTAGGGGCACCTGGGTGGCTCAGTCGTTAAGTGTCTGCCTTCCGCTCAGGTCATGATCCTGGGGTCCTGGGATCGAGCCCCGTGTCAGGCTCCCTGCTCCGCAGGAAGCCTGCTTCTCCCTCTCCCACTCCCTCTGCTTGCGATCCCTCTCTTGCTGTGTGTGTGTCTCTCTCTCTCTCTGTCAAATAAATAAATAAATAAATAAAATCTTTAAAGAAAAATAAATGTATGGTATATAGAAAACCACATGGGGAATAATCTCAGTTCTACCCACTTGTGTTAATAAATCCTCCCCAAACACAAAATCAGATCACCTTTTCCCACGAAAACAGGTGGTTAACTATGTGATTTCCAAAGAGGTACTCGTATATTGGAAATTAGGAGAGATTTCAGAGGATGGATCAGGATAGAGAACTGTTCAATGTTTGTGAAACCCCAAAAGGTGGCATTTGGGGAAATGGGGTGGCAGGAAGGAAAAGAAAGGGAGTTGAAAGAGCCCTTGGTTTCCCCAGCTGTTTGCAGAAGTTGAAACATATGGTGCCAGGGTTTTCCAAAGATGACAAGGGATAGAAAATAAAATTATTTTTTCCCCTAAGGCATGCCTTTCCCCCCAAATAAAGATACATCTTCAGGCTGGAGGCATTTTTTTCCTTCCAGAGGGAATGAGCAGAGGTCACTTAGAACCAATTCTCATCATTTCGTGAAAATAACAGTAATTATGGAAGCAACAGAAGTCAAGGTGTTCATGCTAAAAAACTTCAAGATCAGGCCTGGCCCGGAGTGGGGATATCCAAACCGGTTCTTCATATTTCACGTTTTATAGACAGAATTTTCCCTAAAGGATATACTTTCATTAGGTCATAAATGCACCAACAGAGGAGAGACTAAGAGGGGCATGTGTATGTGTGTGTGTGTGTGTGCGCGCGCGCGCGCTCACGCGCGCATCTGGCACGGGGGCACGGGCGTGTGAATCCGGCTACGATGAGAGGTAGGGTCCAGGGGCGGAGGTGTGTGACACCCCGAGGACAGAGTTCAGGGACGGTGACTTGAGACCAAACTCGGAGAGGCTTCCTAGGGCTTCTGCTTAGCCTTTTTAGTTCTTACATTTCCTTTGGGTTCCACCGAAGCGTCTAATTGCCCCATGTCCAAGTACTTACTTGCCTAAAGGCCACAAGAAGGGGGATGAGGGAGAGAAACGTGTTTTTTCAAAAGTGTGTTAAAGATTTAACTCGGGAAAAACTTTTAGTTGGGGCCTCAGTACCTGAGCCTAGACGGCAGGGAAAGGGGTTGTCTGAAGACTTTCGCTTCTCGCTGGACCCCATTCCTGGACTGGAGAAGTTTACCTCTCTCAACACCAAGGGATGCGACTTAGTGCTTTCAAAGGCGAATGCTCACCACGTCTGGGCTCCCTGTTGCCGCCAAGAGAGAAGGCTGCAGACAGGGAATCGCCCTCTCTCAGCTAGATAAGCCACGCTGGCTTCTTTCAGAGCATTTCTTAAAAGTGAGTCGGAGTTATGCAACCAGCATAATTAGCCTCTATCGAGTCCTGAAGAATATTTAAATCCACAGCACTGATTTCACACCTAGAAGTCGGTAGCAGTTTCGAAATTATTGTAAAACACCGCCCGGATGATATATTGTCTGTCTAGGCCAGATTAGCAAGACACGCGCGCATACTCTATGTTTAAATCACACCCTGAAAATGCGGAGATGTTTGGATAGGGATTTACACGTGACAGAGGAAAAACTGGAACGATCCATTATTTCTCTTTTTTGATTACCTGTTTCTAAAGAAAGCACTGGCATCAAGGACGAGTTAGGTAATGTGAACTAAAAGGCACGCAGGTCGCCCAATCCCAATTCGTAGTTCAAGGAAAACTGCCTTTAACTGACACCGTGTATATTCCTCTGCTCCTCGCGAGCTGCCCCCAAGAGTATTTATTCCTAGGTAGGGCTGGAAACAAAACAACTAACCCGGTCTGCGGCGTAAGAGCGCACTCCGAGATGGACTGCCGGAGAAAGGCATTTTGACCCCGATGGAAATTAGTCATATTGACAGACGCCCGGGGAAGGTAAATTACCCAGCGCGCTGACGTTACGCAGAAGCGCGCCCTGTTGCGACTCCGCCGCGGCGCCCAGGGGCCAGAGGCTCCCAGTTGGATTCCCCAGATTACGACAAAGCCCCGCTTTGCTTCTCTGGGCCTGGGATTTCAGCGTGAAGGCACGGAGAGAGCGGTGAAAAGGTGCTAGAGAGGAACAGGGCAAGAGAAAACCAAAAAAAGTAGTGGGAAAGAGAAGTGCTTGCACCATAGCGCAGGCGAGCTGTGGAACCCAGAAGAAAACGAGTAAAATCCACAGGGGAGGGAGTGAAGGAGGAGGCGGGGGTGGGGGTGGGGGTGGGGGAAGAGGACCGCGCGGCTCAGGGCTCCCAGGTCCGCCACTTGGGAGGTCCCGGCCCCAATGCAGGCCGGGCCAAACGTCCCCCCGGGAGGCTCGCCGCTCGGGCGGGGTCACAATTACACCTCGGCTCCAGGCGAGGACTTAAAAACCAAGTGGCGGGGGCTGCAGTCTGGAAGCAAGGCCCTGCGGCCATCAGAGGGGGGCCGGGCCAGTGCGCAGGAACTTTTTACAAGGCGTATGGGTACAAGGGGGGAAAAAAAAATCAAAATAAACCACTTTCATCCAGCGTGGGCCGTGAAAATAGAAGCTGACTTATAAAGGGGGCGAGCGGGAGTTTTGAAATTTAGTGTGTGTTTTGCTTTTATATAAAGAGTTTTGTGGTTTTACCTGATAACCTAGGGGGAACTGTGGGGGAAATAACTGCTAGATTTTTTTTTTTTTTTTTCCGGATGAGGGCTGTAATAGGAATTCACAGGTTTCTCCCAAATCAGCTTGTGTCCCAGGACTGCAAACAACCGCATACATCCATATAGATCATTACAAACTGGGGACAAAAATAGTTGCGTGACCCGATTATTGTTGACGTAAAGTGGGATCCAGTGGTCCCACCTTCTTTTTAAAAAAGTGAGTCTTGAAAACTGAGTCTGCAGAGGAGGCGGAATGGAAAGCGTCAAATAGTGTAACATCTCATTTTACCAGAGACTGGACTGGAAGGCTTCTCAAGAGTAACCGGCTCAGGGCGCAAAGACCAGGCGAAATTCGCCCGGCCGCTGCACTGAGGGCGTCCAGCCAAGCCCGGGCTCTGGCCCTTGGCTCAAAGAAAGGGACCCGACAGCCGGCCCCCTCCAGGGCAGGGCAGGGCTGGGGGTGGGGGGAGGCGGCTACCTCCTCCTGGACTTGGGCCTCACGTCTGCGGTATTTTTAGCTTTTCTCTCTGTTCCCTAGAGGCTCTTTTGTAAGCCGAATGGAGGCTCTCCAAACTGCCCTCACTGGGAGGGGGTGTGGGAGTAGGTGGAGGCGACTGCACGGGGATTTTGAAAGAAAAAAAATTACTTACGTTTAAATTAAACCAAAACTCTCTAGGTTTTTGTCCTTACTGCCTTTTCTCTCTTTCGCTCCCCCGCACCCCCGCCCCGGCCCAAGTCCGTGGGAACGCAAGTTCCATAATTAAGTGGACCATGGGGGTAAGGATGGCTGGGATCTAGATGTTCGAGCAGAATCAGAGTGTCGTGCGCTTTCCTTTCTGCCTTTCAATCCCGCTCTCCCGGCCACTACTGCTCCCCCGGAGCCGGCCTAGGAACCCTCTGGAAAGGGAAGGGAGGAGGGGAGGAATCTCCGTTGCCTTCGAGGAAGCAGGGACACGCGGCATTTATTTTTTAAATAAAGGTTTAAAGTAAGTCCAAATGTTTTTGCAACGGAGTTTCGCACCCAGTGTGTGCCCAGAGATGCGGGAAACTCGGGTCCCAGACTCACAAATGGACGGATGTTTATTGCATAGAAAGCCGGGTCTCGCTGAGCCCCCTCTCACCTTGGAGATGCCTTAGCCTAGCTTCCCAGCTGAGGCCGCAGCCGGAACTTTCCCCATCCCCCTTCTCCCCATCCTGGACCAGGCTGGACCCCTGCTGGCTCCCATGGCTCGCCTTCACCCCACTTCCCGATCCCCGCAGACAGCCCCCGCCCACCCCCACCCCACCCCCTTCTCAGGCTCGGCGCTGCCCCTCGAAATTGCCCAGGCTGGCGGGATGGCGCTCCGGTCTGGAAAACTAGGGAGGCAAGCGGGAGCCAAGCGTCGGTGCTCTCTGCTTCCGCCTTAGGTTCAATTCAGATCCCCCACAACCCCGCCCCACCGGGAGTGTTGGGCCTTGCGGTCCACCCCAGCTGCCTGGGGTGCTCCACGATGCCCCCACATCCCGGACGCCGTGCCTCTACCCACCGGATTGCCTTCGGGGCCCCTCGGTGCTGTGTCGACGCCGCGGCGCTGTGGGTCGCGCGAACAGGAACCGCCAGGCAGCCGGGTAGCCCAGCGTGTCGAAGATGCTCAGAGGAGGAGGAAGTGCAGAGAAAAAAGAAGAGGAAGGAAAGGGGGGTGGGGACCTGACATACACACAAGCACGCAAAACCAACTTTGGTGATGGACTTTTTCAGTTTCACACGGAGCGACCTGTAGTATCTGGAGAAGGTTTTTGAAGACGTTTAGGAGGGAGGGTGAGTTTTCTGCTGAGAAACTCAATCTGCCATACAGTAGCGGCCCCATCTGGGATCTGTCACTGCTGACAGCACCACAGGGCACAGACGTGATCTTCTGCACAGCCTGCACTCCCCGAAATACCCTCCTTAATCAAAGGATGTCTGCGCGCCGGAGCTCAGCTGACCGCGCCGGGAGCAGAACGGCCAGCGAATTCCACCCCCCCCCCGCAGGCCCCCTCCCCACGGACACAGCCGTGGCCCCTCTCCTCTAACCAGCACATTAATTAAAAGCGGAAAAGAGAGGCTGATGTCATTGCTCTCAGAAGATCATAAACGTAAAGAGTCATCCTGTGAGAATCCCTGAAAATGACTTTAATGAATAATTTCAGAGACAGTTATGGCTTTGGATAATTACTGAGCAAGAATATGAAAACCAGATTTGCAAAGCGAAGGCGATGGTCAGGCGGCCCGGCGGCCACTTTCTCACATTAAAACCGCACCGCCTTTTCTTCACCGCCAAATTCTAGTTACAGACTTTGGATGCATTTTCTTCCTTAAAAGTAAAAGCGACAAACACACATTTTTCTTTTCCTGCGTTTCTGCCTTATCCTAAAGACAAAACTGTCAGCTCAAAGCAACAACAGCCCATTTTAAATAGAAGTCAATCATGCACTGGCTTCAGTGGCCATTGGCTTCCATCTTTTCAGGAAGAAGGTATTAACGGCCACTTTGATTTAGAATGATGTCTCTTTGGCTTCTTCTCGAGGCAATGTACCTAATAAAGGTTGAAAACTCTTTCCGCCCCCTAAGTAAGAAACTGTTTGTTTTTAAATCCTTTCAGCTGGTGAAGCAGCAAACAAGTGAACAGTGAATGTCCCCACTTCTTACAGAAAAATCTGCAGGTCTCCCTGACTCTAGTTCTTGTTCCGCATGATGATTTGGTTCTACAATAAGGAAAGATATTTTGAAATACTCCATGTGGTCACAGGGAAGCATCAGGTGGGGTCTGGCTGCTCATAATTAGTTGTTCATTAAATATATTATTTGAGAAAACTGGCTTATTGGGGAAGAGATGGCTGAGTACCCGATCTTTTACATGAACGGCTTAGCTGCTTGCAAGCCTATCTCCTTTGCTTGGAAATATAAACTGGGATTCTCTGGGAATGTGGCCCATATGGATTCATTCCATCTGATTCGAGTAGAAATTCATTTATGCTATATGCACAAAAGTACTGATAAAAAGCAATGTTTGCCTACATTGTTTTGAGCAATGCAGGTTTTTGTTGTTGTTACTTTTGAGTCTGTATCATTCAGAAAATTGCCTATTTGCCTGAGTAGACTCCATCATTAAGGAAGATCATGGAGAAGCCACTTACCAGCACTGTGGGAAACTACACTGTTCAGCTATTACCTGCCCCTCCCCCCTAAAAGCACAGTTAGGCCTCTCCTTCTCCAGTCATCAGATTCAGCTGTCTAAAGCCTTCTCTATTCCTAGCCCCCAAGCCCTCTCCACCACCCCAGCTCAATCTTTCCTTCCCCTTTTGCTGGGGATAAGGGTGGGTAAAAGAGGGAGTCCAGCTCTCTCAAATGTGACATTTTCACTGACTTAGGAGGAAATGGTCCTCATCCGTTCTAGATTATGTGAAGACACTTTGGAATTTGGAGTTTCGAGTTGCCTCAAAGAATCAAAGAGGGGCGAACATTTGGAAAATTTTCTCCATTGGATTTCCTGTTTATTTTTGATATCCCGGGCCCCCCAAATAGACCTTCTTGTCACTACATTCAGATCATGGGCCATGAATTCTTTGCCCTCTACCTAAGTTCACTGTAAACACTGGCTTGAGCTTTGCAACCTGTGTGGAAGTAAATAGCTTTTTCCGGGTTTGTTTTGAGTCCTTGCATTGCCCAATTAAATCGAGGTGTAGGACTGATTCATGGGATGGTCAGTTCTCTCCCTGTAGAGACTTTAAATAAGGCAGGCCTTGCCCTACCTCTCCCCCATCCTTGATGAAGCCATCCTCACCCCTAGGGTCCAGTGTTTCACAGTGGTGGTTGACAGAGTGCCAAGAATGTGGAATCAGCTGCAGTGGGTGTGTGTGGCCTCAGGCAGTGGTTCCTAAATCCTGGGGTGGGGGAGGGGAGAGCTTTTGGAAATTGAAGATTTCTTTTCTCCTACCTGACCTGCTGAATCAGGATTTCTCCTAAAGGTGGGGTGAAATGAGGGCTGAATTTATAATTTTATCAAGTTCTTCAGAGATTTTGGATAACCAGTGTGGTAAGCTCCAACCTAAAGTGTTCTGGAGTTGGATTCATCCCAGAGGTCAGGACAGTGCCCCAGGACGCCAAAGTCGGAGGTCTGGAGTGTTCTCCTCCTGTCGAGGAATTATACAAATATACCTAGCCTCTTTCTGCGCACTGAGATATAGTGGGGGACAAACGGATGCCAGTCATTCTTGTTTCAGCCAAGGAGCACTCCCACTGGGGAAAGGGGGAGGGTAGGCAGAAGAAGGTCTAGCGCCTCCGTTCCTTAGATCCATTGGGCTTTAATAACAGGTGCAAAGACAGAGGCTCGGAGAGAGGCCTGTTCTATAATAAGCGTCTGCCGGGCCACCTCATTAGGCAGAAACTCCCACTGTTGAGGCCCCAGGGCTGTGGGGGCCAAACGGGGGCCAGTGCGGGAAGAGCAGCACTAAGAGCCGCCTCCCTTGCCTCTCGCCTGCACGGGCACCGCGGCAAGGGCCGCAGCTGTTGGTGTAGGAGAGCAGCACCCTGGCGCTGGGCTAGAGGAGCGCCCGCAGGTCAGTCAGGGCCGGCTGTGGGAGGCTTTTCCAGGCTGAATGCACCAGGAGCAGCGAATTGGAAAATTTAAAGTGAGGAGGGGGCCAATAGAAACTTTAAGCGGCCTCGCCTTACCTCAAACAAGAAAAACAAAAACGTCTTCTGGGTTAAAAATACATATTTAGAAAGTCCCTGTGCGCAAGCAGGCGGCGCGTTCCAGCTGCCGGCCTGGCCCGGGGAGGACTTGGCCGCGCGGCCGCCGATTACACCCAGCTCGGCTGGGATGGCTCCGAGCCGTCTGCCCTGACGTCAGCGAGGCTCCGGGCCCCGCCGCGGCGAGATAGGCAGCGCGGCCGGGCGCGGGCGCGGCGCTAATCACTCCCAGATGTCCCTAATAGCGGAGATAAAGTCGGACGGAGCGGCCGGGAATAAATTTGTAATCAGGGCTCTACCATCTGATCATCAAAGCGGCCCAAATGCCAGGAGAATTTGAAGGGAATGTGTGTGTAGGGGGGTCACGTTTAGGGGAGAGGCGGGGGACGCGATCTTCGAAGGAAACTGACTTGGGCAGGGTGGAGCGAGAACAGGGAGAGAAGTCTAACTTCTGTGCGCGTGTAAGTCAGATACGCAGCGCACTTTAACTTCCACTAGCCTGACTGGCCGAAGCCGCTGAGCTGTTAAGGCCAGTTAGAGCCCGGCAGACAGTTGCGGTGCGGAGAGCACTCGCCGGGCAGAAGCTGGATGGCAAAGCTGCGCGCCCAGAGCTGCCCAGCCCCCGTGCGACTGTTTCCTCTCCTGGACTTACCCTCTCTCCCCTCCTCCCCTTTCTAAACAGTTAAAAAATACTTCGTTCTCCCACATCCCCACCCCCTCCCCGCCACCCCGTAGACGTGAACCCTACAGCAAGGCTGAGCTTCCTCAGGAAGGGGGGGTCCCTGGGCCCCGAGCAGGGGTCCTGGGCCCCAGTCTGAGGGCGGCTCCAAGGTCTTTCTCTTGGAGGGATCCGCGGGCTGCGACAGGCCAGGAGTCCAGTGCGTCGCGGAGACTTGTTAGTGCCACCTCCTCAAGCAGGGGTCTGGACCGTAGGAGTTGGGCCGGGTGGAGGGAAAGGGTTCCCTCAGGTCAACAGATCCAGGAAAGACAAGCAGAGCCTAGGGTTCAGGTTCGGCCCTTTACGACGCGTACGCCACAAGCCTCCTTTGCAGATCATCTCAGCTTGGCACCTACCACCAGTTCCTTTTCCAAATCCAGGCGCGTGGGTGGGACTCGCGCGCAGAGAGAACGAAAGGCGGCTGTGGAAGAGAAAATTGCGAGCCGCACACGCAGCGTTAGACACAGCATTTCTTTAAAGCTACAGGAATAGCCGAGAGGTTTCCCGCGCTTTGCAGACCCGCAGTGCAAATGCAGTTCCGGCTATTGTGGCATCCTCGGACCAATTTATTGTCCCCTGCACGCACACTTCAAGCGCTCGCAACTGGCCTGGGTTCTCTCTGCAAAGCTAAAGTCTCGGAAGTCGCTCACAAGTCTGTCTCCTTCCGCTCCCCGTGGCTTTGATTTTGAGCTCACTCTTACCCTAGGCACCCCTTCCAGCGAAATTGGCGTGCACACAACTCACCCTCCTGCTTCCTTAACAATCCGTGGGATACCAGCTCTGTGATCCTCACAGAGTAGAGGCATAGGCAAGGGGGAAGGGATCGAGCCACCCTCCACCCGCGACTCACGCACACTTGCTACCCTTCCTGGCGCCACCGCTGCCCCCACCTCATCGCGGGGACGACCAGGCCACCTGGTCCTGAGAAGGGCAGCCTAGGCCGGGAGGCCCACCCTTCCTAGGTGCCCGGACCTATTGGTTAGCCCACTCGGATGCTGGAGCTTCCCACCAAGCCTCCAGAGGGTGGGGAGGGATTTAGAAAGCAGGAAGAACCCCAAGTGATCTTGCTGTCTTCTTCTCATAGTTTCGACCTGAAAAAAGCTCTTAAAGCTGCCATTATGTCCCAGCTGGGGGGCGAAAATCCTGGAAAATTGTGACTGGGAGCAAGGAGTGTTCTCAGGTCCCGCTCTGTTGAGCTTTCTAGGTTACTTCCCAAGAAGCTGAGAATGGGTCTGTAGGAACGAACACACACACACACACTCTCTCTCTCTCTCTCTCTCTCTCTCTCACACACACACACACACACACACACACAGCGGCCGAACCCTCTCCCCGCCGGTGCTCCAGGGTTATCAGGCGCTCGGCCCGCGCCGCGGTCTGGGGCCGGGCCCTGACAGCCAGATCTACCATCAATTTACCTTCCGCCGCCCCAGCTTCCCATTTAGCTTTTAACGTCAAATCCTGCATTTTTGTCGGCTCCGGCCTGTCTAGAGAGCTTGTGATTTCGCTGCAGGAGTGATTGCTTTTAACAAAATGGCAGCAACCACATTATCCGAGCAATTAAAACAGAGGCCTTTTAGCCGATCCCGCAAGGCAAGAGGTTGGAAACTTTCTTTCTTTCTTTTTCTTTTTTTTTTTTAAGCACAGAAGAAAGGGAGTTAAAAGAGAAATAAATGTGTAGAAGAGAAAAGCATGGAAGCTCAGAAGAAATGCCGGCCCAGCACACCACTCACTTCCCGGGACTTGACAAGGTGGGGCAGGGATGTTGGGTGGCTGGGAATGTTCGAAAGGTTGGGATGTCCCCGGTGACTGCAGAGACAGATAATCTGGGGGTATCTTGCCACTTAGGGTGTGCATCCAGTTAGGGGTCCAGCCCCTTGGGGTGTCAGGTCTGCTGGATGTCTGGCCAGTTGGGATTTCACACAGGTTGGAACGTCGAGATGGTTGAGGTGTCAGGGCTGGTGCTGCTGGGCCAGAGGAAGCAGCTCGGCAGGCAGGAGAGAAGGCGGGCAGCGCCTGGCCCAGGCCAGACAAAGAGGACGAATTTCTGCAGCGCGGGTTTTAAAGCATGTGTAGCAGCAAGTTGCCCCATAGCGATGCTGCTGCCAGACTCTTCTGGATCTCCTCTGCTGGTGTTTAACAAACCAGAGAAAGGGTTAGACCAGCAAAAGTGCACTAAGGCCCAGATGGTGAAGAAGACCAGCTACCCAAGGCAAGCACAGGCCCACATGCATGATGAAGGTAACTCCTCTTCAGTTCCTGGTTTAAAAACCACACCACCTCCACCACCACTCTCCACTATTTCAGTAAACTCTTTTCTTCTACCCCTGGGATATGAAGTCTTTCTCCCGATCAGATTAAAGGCAAGACGCAAAAGGCCGTTGGAGGCAGGAAAGGGAGAGAGCCACTCGGTCAAACCGACAGGAATCCCGAGAGTAATAGAAAATCAGGGCGCGCCTCCCTACGCCCCTCAGTGCTATAAACAAAGGCAAGTGTCTGTAAACACAGCCCGCGCCCACCACGTCGGCCCAGCGCCGCCTGACCCGAGGGGAGAAAGTTCAGATCGCTTTGGCCGAGTTGTTCTAACCCCTCGCCCTCGCGTTGTCAGCTGCCCGCAAAAGAAACCCGCAGAGCCACTCGCTCGTCTCTCCCCCAGCGCTTGCGAATTTGCCCGCTGCAGGCGGCAGGCTCAGAGTGGGCACCCGTGAGCCATAGGAACCCCTGAGATATCAGGGGAGGGTCTGTGCCTGGAGCCGAGGTGCGAACATCACCCTGAGGATGGGTTCCAAGATGGAAACCCTCTGGCAAGTCTCCGTAACACCAGATTTATATACGTGGCGTTTCATGAAACAAACCGCTTTTTAATACGTTTCACCTTTCTTCCTCCACCCCCCCACTCCTACTCTCCCCCCCGCCTCCCCGGCCTGCCGAGTCCTTTATGGCACTTCAGTTTCTCTGGTTCCTAGAGCAGGGATTCCGGCTCTAGCCAAGACTACGGGCAAAGGAGGCCTCAGGGACTTCCTTTCGGGATGTGCTGGGACTCCAGAAGACCAAACCTCAGACGGGGTGACGTCCCCGGCGGCTGGTACCGGGGGAGGGAGCCGCTTGTTCGGCTGGCCTGGGGCCGGGAAGACTTCAGACACCGCACAGTTAATATTGAGTTCCCTGTAGCTCCTTGTAAATCTAGCCCCCCCCTCACCCCCCTTTAAATCCTCGGTCGTGTTCGCGATTTCTTACTTGATGTAAAATTCCTTGTTACCTAATCATGGACTTTTTTCCCCAAAAGCTCTCCCCTCCCCCAAGGCCCCACTCAGATGAGACTCACCCTGATGGAGACTACAAGCAAACAACTCCTCTTTTCCTCTTTTTTCTTTTCCCGGATGAAAGCCCTACATTTTGAATTAAAAACTGTGGACTATTTCCTGCGGCTGCAGTAACTCCTGGGATCCTCCTCCAATCTCCTCCACCTAAAACACGCTCCCCAAACAAAAACCAGTCCCCCACAGAATGGCATCTGGTTGATTTCGGGAAAACAAGAACACCTTTCCACCTTTCCAGCGAACTGCCAAGGCCTTTCTCTGGCCCCAGGTCCTCCTAATACGGACCACTCGGCCTAGTCTGGGGCTGCGGTAGGGAGGGCAGCGGGAAGGAGACAGGTCTCTGATAGAGCCCAGGTCCTTTAGCAGGATTTTCACCAAGGTCACCTCCCTATGAGGGCTGGAGCTCACGGTGAGGACTGATCGGAACTACTGACTCTTTCAAATAAAGTTAGAGGCAATCATGATAATTTAGTTTACTTCTGAATATTTTAAATATTATGAAAACAAGTATAACAGTTTTGTTTTCAAAACTCTTTTGAGGTATCAACCATTAAAAGATTGGGGTTTTTTTTTTTTTGTAAAAAAAAAACACACAGTGGTTTATTGAATACTTACAACGTTTACACCTTCAATATTAATTAAATTCCACTTAGTTTTAGAGGACGGAAGTGCACAAAACAAGTAGCTGTTGGAAACATCTTCGAATAGGGAATGACCACAGATGATAAGACAGCACTAGATACCGACCCCAACGGAAATGTTAGCGGCCCCGTTTTCTGCTTTGAAATAAAACTTTATAATCCCCAGGAATATTTATATCCAAAGGCCAGGTATTAAAGATACACTTTACATACACACAATTGTCTGCTGTCTTTATCTGGAAGGGGTTGGGTAAGTGGGGAGGGGGCAACGCTGGTGCCTACACAGCCATGAGGGAACATTCACACACAGAGAATCTACGAGACGCTGGGATCCCTTACCACGCAGGAGTGTCCTCTTCATATTAAAATATGGAATGCTTTTCTTCAAATATCCACTTTTTTTTTTTGGAGGGGGGTGGGGAGCGGATGCCTCAAAGGGGGGGGCAAAGAGAGGGGAGGCAAATTGCACATAAATAAACCGGATGATTCCAACTGCAAGAAGTCCTCAGAGCAGAGCGTGGAGAGCTTGCCCGGAGTCCTGGGTCGGCTTCCGGCTCCTGGGCCCTGGCTCACTCGCGCTCTCCTCCTCCTCCTCCTCCTCACTGCTTGAGCTCCAGGGCCCAGACGTGCTGCGGCCAGCCCGTCCGGCCTTTGGTTTTCTTGTCGTTGCTGCTCACTGTGCTTTTCAAGATTTCGTTCTGGGCAGAGGAGAGGTGAAGGGGAGAAAAGTGGAAAGAGAAATTCAGAAAGGAGACCTGGTTCCATGCGACCCCCGCACTTTTCAGGGGGGAAAGGAGACATGAGAGAACGAGCAAGGGATGAGAGAGTAGGACGGTTTCAAGTCTTCACCTCTGCAGAAAAGCTACAAAGATTTGCGCAGCCCTAGCTACTGCCCAGGGCTCCATGCCCCTGCAACGCTCAACTACCGGATAAGCAAACTTATAAACAACCAGCCATTTCCAAGTCGTTCACGGAGGAGCCGGGGGCCTTTTCTCTGACTCCTGATGTAGGGGCGCGAGCGGGGGTCGGCACTAAATCTGGTTTCCCTGTTTTCAATTGCAATCCCAGGTTTGCACTGTAGGGAAGATGCGGATAAGTTCCCTGTGCCCTGGCCTGAGCTGGTGGGCAAGGGGCTCTCGGGCCCCCAACACGGCAGTGCCTCTCCTCCGAGGCGTCTGAAATCCCTAGTTATTCAGGAGGTCACTCGATTATGCACAGACAAAACGCCACAGGCCCCAAAGAAGAAAAATGAGATAAATGGGATTATTTTCCAGGCCCTTCATGGCAACAGTCCTGCTCTGACCACCACCAACCTATGGGCACTTGGTAGGAACTTAAGAAAACTAATCTTCAGTTATAGTTCCATGTTACTGTTAACAACAATAACAATGACCATATTAGTATTTACTGTTTGTCTTAAAATGCTCACACAAATAAAAAAGAAATACCCATGAAGTACACTAATCTGGGAAGTTACAGTTTAACCTCATCGCCAAAGAGAAACTGGAGGTGCATTTTGAAGTTAAAAGTACTTATTTTATGTTTACCTTTACGTCTTCTGAGCATTGTAATAATAACCACAAAACTCTCTTAAAATCAGTGGTGGCCTGGTTCTCCAGAGGGGGATAGGGATCAATCGTGAAATAATTGCTATCTAGCGCTTCTGGGCAATTATTTTAGAAATACCTGAAAGCAAGATAGGACTGGAGGCCAAATGAAGGCTCTAAGAGACATAGAATGATTGCGACAGTACAACTGGAAGATCAGTGGGGACCCTGAGTCCGAAAAGAACGCCCGAAGTGCCGGTGGGAACAGCGATAACCCGGAGGGAAGATCACCAGCGCGAAGCATCCCTCTCAACCTTCTCCTCCTTCTGCTGCTGACATCCCCCCCACCCAATCTCCTCAGCTTCTTGGGGAAACCATTCTCTCCATAACCTGGTTTAAACAACCATGGCTTCGGATGCAGCCAAAGAACTAGGGATGTCATTGCTCAGCCCAATTGGAGAGAGTCCGGTAGCACCGTTCCCCCGAACCCCACACCCCCTCTGCCCCCTGCCCTCTGGTACTGACCAGCTCCTTCTTCCTCTTCTCTTCTTTCACATCCGTCTTCTTGATCTCCGCCTTGAAGGCCTCCGCCTCGCCGTTCTGGTCGTCCTTGGCCAGCAGGTCCATGAGGTAGGCGATGTAGCTGGTGGCCAGGCGCAGCGTCTTGATCTTGGAGAGTTTGGTGTCGGCGGGCACGTTGGGGATACACTCGCGCAGTTCGGCGAAGGCGCTGTTGATGCTCTGAGTCCTGCGCCGCTCCTTGCGGTTAGCGGTGCCCCGGCGCTTCACCGGGCGCGGCCCCCCTAGGCCCGGGGGCCCGGCGCCTGGCGGCACCCCCCCGTAATGGGAGTGGTCCAGGCCGGCGGCGCCGCTGGCGTACTCAGGGCTGTAGGACAGGGCCATGCTATAGTCGGGGGGCGACATCTCGGGGTGACCGATGAGCCAACCATGGAAGTAGGGGTTCTCCTCGTGGCTGCAGCGGCTGGCGGCGGCGGCAGCGGCGGCGGCGGCGGCGGCGGCGAACGGATAGCCCTCATGGTGCACCACCGGGTGGTGGGGGAAGCCCCCCACCAGACTCATATCGCCCTCCGCGCCCCTCCACGCGCCCCAGCGTGCGCGTAACCCCGCCGCGCCCTCGGCCGGGGCCCCTGCTTCGGCGCTGGGCGGCCTCCCCAACCCCCCACCCCCCAGCCCTCGGGCGCCCGGGCCCGCCCGGCAGCCGCAGAGGGGGCTGCTGCAGCCCGGGCCCCGGTGCCCCGCCTGGCCCGCCCGGCCCGCCTCAGCAGCCCTGCGGCCGCCGGCTCCCCATAGGGCGCGGCGAGCTGGTCCCGGCACCGTGCGCCCTTGGCCGCCGCCGCCGCCGCCGCCGCCTCCCGCCTTGCTCCCCGGCCCGCGCGCCGACTCCTGCTTCCCGGGCAGCTACGGGGAGGCAGAATCCTCTCGTGCTCATGCAAAGGTGCCGGGGCTCCCGCGAGGCTGCTTTGCGGAGGCGCCGGGCTCCACCGCGGCTGCGATCCTGACACCGAAGCTAACTCGGAGTCCCAGGACGAGTCCGAGCCGCGGTTGGAAGAGCCGGCCCGGCTCTGCAGGGAGGCGGCGGGGTCGACTGCTCACTGTGAAGCTACCTCCATGCGACCCTCCCCTTCCCGCCCCTTCCCCTCCCCCCACCAGCCCGATCTGGGTTCTTGGGCGCTTATTGTTTTAATGAAATTTTTGGTTGTTGTTGTTTTGGTTCTTGAATGTGATTTTAGCAGCGGATAACGTGTCCTCACTCCTCTCGGGCTCCCTCGGAGGGTTTTCAGAGAGGTCTCAGTGCATCCATTTTCTCAGATCCTCTCCTTCTTTCAGGGGAAGGATCTGGGGGCCCTGCAGGCGCCTCGGAGCGCGAAAGCGGCGGCTCGGGTTCTCGGAGGGGTCTGCGCGGTGGCCGAGGGAGCTCCCGGGTGGCGGCGGCGGCGGTTCTCCTGGGCTGGACGCCGTGAGGGGGAGGAAGCGGATTTTCCCAGCAAGATCTCCATGTACAGCTACATCTTTAGGGCTGCTCGGGTTAATATATGTCGTCAGAGGCTCCTCACGCCAATCCCGGGGCGGCAGGGGCGGTGCCTCTCGCTCTCCGCAATAAAACTTTTTGATGTTCTCGTCGCTAATTGTCGAAGTCCTCTTCCAGGATTGGCTGCCCCTTCATAACCATGAGATAATTAAAACGGGGGGGGGGGCAGGGTTAAAAAAAACTTTTTTTATCAGCCAGAGGTTAATGCAAGTGTTTAGCAGATGCTTTACTATTAAATTATTTTTCCCCCCAAGTCTCAAATCTTGAAGAATCTCAAACCAGGTATAGTATCACTGTTTTCTTTTCTGGTTAAAAAAAAAAAAAAAAAGGTGGAGGGGACGCAGATATCTCTTTTCGAAGTGTTTTTGTAGGTAACCGAGGCAAGAAAATAAGCAGGCAGCCTCGTGCCATTTTTGTGCGGGTGAGGGAGTGGGGGGCGAGAGCCGAGGCAGCGGGCGGCGGGGCCCCCCGGCAAAGGGGCGGCTGGGAGCCGGTCTGGTCTCCTCGCTGAGGCGGGCAGCGGGCGCGGCGGGGGGAAGGCGGCCCCTTTGACTCGGGCACAAGCTGGACGTGCCCCTCTCGATGTCTCTTTACTTACCCGGCACGTTGTCCTGGCCGGGGCCATCTCAGGTGGCTCCTGTTATCGTGGCTGCTTTTGAAGATCGTGGTTGAGACCCCCGGACGAACGGTCAAGCCGAATGTAAATACTCTTATTTCCATATTCTTCAGGGACACCAGCCCCGGAGACGACCTTGGGCGATTTCAAAGCGCAGGCACCTCGATTCCCCGAATTTGTGGTGTGGCCGGTATCGGTGTTCCCCTGGTTTAACTAGCCTGTTTGGTAAGTAACTGAATATTTTTTACAGCGTGTTCAGAGCTTATTTTCCAGTTTTTATGAACAAACATATAAATATATCTCTGCATTCCTGCCTCTCCCATAAAAGCGGGCATCTGTGGAAAGCAGGTTTAGTTATCGGAGGAGAACCATTAAACAGCAGTTTAAGAGGCAGACCGGGAGGACGGCTCGTGGATGTTTAGACTGCTGGCCTTAGTGATCTTGAACGCATTATAACGGAAAATGGATCTCTCTTTGTAAGTCACCGGGCCGCAGGGCACAGCCCCCGAGTGGCGTGATCATTTTGAGAAAGCGGGAAGAGAGGCTGGGGCGGGGGATGGACAGCGGGGAGCTGGAATCTCCCGGGGGCTCGGTTGGGAGTTGCGAAGGGAGACTGACGTGTAGATGAGGATTCGGTCTGATGGAGTTTGGTGTGGAAAAGGGTGTCAGCCAGGACCTCAGCGGCTGTAAATTAGCGGAAGCCTAGGGCAGAGTGTACAGAAGACCGCACGGGGCCGTGGCGGCCTGGGACTCATCTCTGGGCCTGGCTGGGGTCA
Organism: Leptonychotes weddellii; assembly: GCF_054177405.1. NCBI lineage: Eukaryota > Metazoa > Chordata > Mammalia > Carnivora > Phocidae > Leptonychotes > Leptonychotes weddellii. The sequence continues at coordinate 46,402,611 of NC_138370.1, read as the reverse complement.
CCCAGAGGATACCCTTGCCTCCACCTTGGGTATTGTCCTTTGGAAGCAGGCAGAGTCAGGCCCCAGGCCTCCAAGGGAGCCCTACCCCAAGGACTCGGTGAGGACAGTCTTTTTTTTCCCTCAGCCCGCTGGGCGCTTTCTGAGGGGTATGTGGTTGGGGTCGGAAGGCAAGGTCAGTGCGAATGGAGGGAGGGGTGGTGGGGGCTCCCAGGGCCTCTGCTGCAGGGAATTCAGGGCCAGCTCCACCGGCCACTACAGCCCTGGGCAGTGGCAGTGAGAAATATTTTTTAGGTTTGCGGTGGCTGGGCGATAGGAGAGGGGAAGGAACTGAGAGAGGGGCATGGGCTCGCAAACCCAATGCGGGAGTCCATTCAGGGCACATTCTGTCCCCTGGGCAAGGGGTCATTTTCCTTGGATGCCCGCAGCATAGCATCTTAAGGCAGAGAACAGGGTGTAAGGAGAAGCTGAAGTTGGATTTGTTGGTAACGTGCCACTTGGGCATGGAACAAAATAGCGACCTAGAGCTTTCAACCCCCAACTTGGATGGATCTGCGATTTTAGTGCGAGTGGAATGTTTTAAAGCCCTCGCTCTTCAAGGAAAGAATATAGCTAGTGTGGTGGGGTTCTGTTTACATTTTCACCAGGGAGGCAAACCTTGAATGTGTAAATACTGGTAGTTCAATCCTCTGACATTTGATACTTAAAAAGAAAAAAAAAAGTTTGTTTATAAGAACACATCTAGGCCTTGGAAGCAGGTAGACAAAGTTAAAATGGTTGCACCCCGTCTGGGAACAGATAACAATCCAGGGGAAGTAGTTGGTAGGCTGCTTTCAGACCCAGAGGGAGTTTTGGGAATTGAAAGGAAGAAGAGGCCAGGCGGAAGGCTGAGTTGGGGACTGGGATGCTGTGTCCACCAGAGGCGAGTGGCCTCAGTGTCAAAGCCATCAGAATTTGCCACTTTCAGCCTTTCTCATGCTCTTTTAATTGAAACCAAAAATGGGCAAATCTCTTCATGGTTCCAGATATCATGGCAAGTGATAAAAGAGATGGAGAACAGAAAAAAACTCATAAAAGATGCTAATTTGAACATCAGTCCTCACTGACAGTGTCATTATCAGTTAATTAAGGCTGTGCAAGGTCTAGGGCTTCATGGAGCTCAGAAAGCCAAGCCCCGAGACTACAGCCTTAGAAAGGCAGCTTGGAGGCAGGGGACAAATGGATGAACTCTAGTGTCCTTAGCTGTAGTTCTTGACTTGCAGAGGCCAGACTGGCTGAGTGCCACTCTGAATGCACAACCAAAGGAGTCCCCTTTTTTCTCTCAGTGTCCCCTTTTGTACATTTTGCTGCAGGTCCAGTGGGATGCTGGGCTAGTCTCTGCTTTGGAAGGCTGTGAGGCAGATGTCATATCCGGTTTGCCCCCAATTTAGATGGCTTGTACCTTCTGGGGGGTGGGGTGGGGTGGATAGTGATGGAAGGGAAATGCGGGCATGAATTTACCAGCTTTGATGTAGCCCAGGGACTGTGCTAGTGTGGACTCTGGTGCGCTGCCCCCTTAAGGGCATGTGTTCTGAGTACTTCAAGGGCCCAAGCATCTGAGATGATGCAGGCTGCAGGCCACCCTGGGTACCCGCAGGAGGAATCCTGGTGAGGGCATACTAACTCGCTTCTCCTTTTCCGAAGCCAGGGGCAACCAATCTTACCCAGGTGGGCAGCCCCGCGTTGGAGAAATGCTGTGATTCTATGTCCGGTCTTCACTGTAGTTGATGGTAATATACCCACGTACAGCGCATGACCTCTGCCTCCAGCTGAACAGACCGAACCGGGTTCAACAATTTATTTTGCACCCATGTCTCTTGGCTCTTTCCCTTCACTCCCACCCCTTACCCTGGAAAAGACTCAAAAGAGCATGGGAGAGGCTAAGCACTCCCTTACAAACATTTTGGTCTTGTGAGATATTCCTTTTAAAATCAATCTGGTTTAAACTAAATATTTTTTTAAAAAACTTCAGTCTGTTTTTAGGGAAAATACAGATCTTTTTGAGGTATTTATTATTACAAAGGCAAGGGCAGTTTGTATCTCGTGTTTTGCTCATGAGAACTCAAAATAAACTGGACCTGAAAAGAACCAGGCCGGAGGGCCATAAACACACATTTTATGTTTACGGGAATTATGGCTCAATTCCCTTCATCGTTTTTCAAGTCTCGTTTTACCTTATTTTCCTAACCAACATAGTAGAAGTGACTGAGTATTCCCTTACATATCTATAATGCTCTTACATAAGGTGAACTCCAGAATGTTTGCTAAGAACTCCCGAAAGAACACCAAACCCAGAAGGTGGCAGAAAAAGCAATGTGTTCCTGAAGATGTAACCGCAGCCCCACCTGCTCCAAGGATGGTGCTTCTTATGACGCCTTGATGGCTTTGCATTTTGTTTGGCCTGGGGTGGGATTGAGTCATTTTATATGCTAGCCACTTGCTCCCAGAACCTTTAGGACATATAGAACAAGGCGCATTGAGTGGTGGCGAGGATCTCCTTCCCACTCGGGTTCTGTAGTCCCTCCCTTTCTGGTTTGCCTTTTGGGAAACAGTTGTCTATAGACAAGACAAGTGACAGTGGTTCCAGAAATGTGGTGATGCTCAAAGCACACACACTTCTACAAAGCCGACTCCGGTTTGATTGAACTCTTACGTCTGTTTCAAAAATGAAGGACAGGCAAAGTTGTCTTTGGCTCTTATGAGGTTTTATTTATTCTGAGCATTTTCCGTTTGCATTTCGGGGTGGGGGTGGGGTATTTGGTGAGTGATCCCTCTTCCCTCCTCTTTCCCATCCAGAGCAGATCTGTGGAGATGGGGGCGGGGAGGAGCTGATTGCTTATGACTCCGTCAGTCCAGGTTTTTTTTTTTTTCCTTTTTTTTTCAGTCCAGTTTTGATTAGGAAACATTTAAGTCTGGGAGAAAATTGGGACTTGCTTGATGCCTCCCTCCCCACCCCATTTAGCCTTTTTTTCCCCTTCCTTCTCTCCCTGCCCTTACCTCTTTCCCTCTCTCCCTCCCTTCCTCCCTTCTAATTTGCCTTTGAGCAATGCTTGGATTTCTGAGGTTTCTGATGTCACTGAACCTGAAACTGGTGAAGAATCAGATACTAGTTTATCTTTTAGTCCTTTAAGAAAAATATATTTTAAAAAAATTGATATATAATTGACATATCACATTGCGCAAGTTTAAGATGTACAGTGTCTAAGAAAAATCTTAATATCCAGTACTACAAGCAGTGGGAATTTGCATTTTCTTCAAATAATCAATAAGTGGATCTTCATACTAGCTGGCAGATGTGTTGCTGCTCTGGAGGGTTTTCATTGATAGGGGAGGACTAGATACTTTGCCAGGTATCCAAGCCAGTCTGTAAAGCTAAAACACTTATTCAGACTAAAGGGAACAAAAGATAATGTACGTGAAAGGACCACCCTAGAGGCAGCAGGATATGTACATGGGAGGTGGTTGTTATACTGGTCCTTAGAAGTAAGGTAGATCTGATCATTGCTACTTTCTAATAAAATATAGATAGAGCTTACAGCAAAAGTGGCATGAAAAAATACATCCCACAGGATTTCTTTAACTACTTTGTTTCAAGCAAATTACGTACATACTGGCAACATTTTCTTCCAAGCCAGAAAGAAAGCATTTAGCATTCAGGTGAGGAAATAATTGTAATTTTGCATACAGGATCCATGGAAAAATAAGTAGTAGTTAACTTTGACTAGTCTGTAATACAGTCTGGGGTTCAGAATAAAATACAAAAGCAAATGGCAACTTAAAATGTGAAACTTTGGATAAGCCATTCAAGTGACTGAAGGTTTTGTTTGTGACTTGAGGCCTCTCTGAATTCCCAGTTCTAACTGCCGGGTTGCTCACATTCCTAGGAAGTTCTGTTCTGAAGCCTCCTTTGCAAATTCGTGTAGACTTTTTTTTTTTTTTTTTTTTTTTTAAGCCCTGGCAGTTTCTTCCAGACCTTTTCTACTTTATTCTAGGGCCTTTGCTTCTAGACAAGGGACTTGAGCCAGGATGGTTAGGTTTCAGGTTAACAAAAAGAAACCCTTTTATTGTCAATATTAATGGCAAACCTCGATTTTTACAAGGCTTAGGTTTAGCAGCCTGAGCAGATCAAAAGCAGCTTGGTTTGATTTCTCAATATTCTCTGGAGCTTAGACAATTAACTGCAATTTTGCTTCTAACAAAACAACACAAAAATGTTAGTTACAGAAATGTTAAATTTAGTCTTTCATTAAGACTAAATTTCATTAAGAGTTTTACCTGTGTGCAGCATGTCAGAATCTAATAAATTTGTCCACTGAACCTGATTTGAGTTTTGGTGGAAACCTCCTTAAGAAAATGCGTGAGCAGAGTGGCTTCATTTACAATGCCACGAGCCTGTTTCAGTGTGTGCATTCCACCCTTGCCTTTCTGGCTGGGTAAGGATCCGGCAGACTGAGGTCCCCCCTGGTAATTTGGGTACACCGAGTCTCCAGTTAATGATAGATAATCAGCCTTTGGGTCATTCGGTCATTCTCTTATTACAAACCCCTCCTGCTCTCTCTGATCTCCTTTCAAACTAAATTTCACACAAACAAATAAAGCAAGACAGGGACAAGTTCTTTAAAAAAAAGAGGGAGAAATATTAGAAACTCCTGATACAGAACTCTAAACAAGGAAAGGCAAGCTAAAAGAGGATAGGAAAGAACATCTTATCAAAATGAACATGTTGTGTACAAAACATTAGAAGAAAAGGCTCTGGTTTCTGTTAAAGTGACAGAAAATTAAAATAAAAATAATTGCAGGCAGAGAAGTTATAATATAAACAGAGAAGGCAGGATGCTTGCTGGAAATGCGCAGCACTAGGAGGCTAATTTGTTGTTACAGATTATATATCTGCACCATGATAGGAGAGTCGCTACTTTGTTCTATTTTCCAGGAAAGAATGGCTTTCTTTTTAGTACTTGTATTAGTGCCCACTTAAATTAATACAGGCCAAAACCTCTAGGAACAAAAAATGGAATTGCATTCTGCTTGCGAAGCATCCAACTTCAAAAGAAGGAATTGGTTGCATACAAAAGAAAAAAAAAAAAAGGCAGAATTCCATTCAGAACACATTTAGAGCGTTCACTAAATCGGTATGACTGATGCTTTTTTGCTTTGCTGACAGAAGTTGCAGATCATTCTCGGGGAAGTACAACTGAAACCAGTCCTCCCCTGCCCTCTGGGGGTCTTCCTTTTCCCAGCCTACATCTGCTCCTGACTCCAGAAAGACAGACTTCAGATTGGCCAAGGTACATCTCTGACCAGATCCCTCTAAGAAAAACTCAGGAATTGTTCAGAACTCTGTTGAGAGCATCCCCAGTGCCATTTTCCTGCCCTGTCTTTGACAATCCCTTTTGGCCCAAGTCCAGGACTCCAGAGGGGTCAAGGTCTAGCTGCTGGTGTATCCCAAGCCCTGGGTTTTCAATCCTAAGAGAGATTGGAACTTTGGCTCAGGGCTTGATCAACTCACAGTTCTCCAAGTTAGAGGGGCAGCCGGGAGATGGCAGCAGGTGGTGAAAGTGTGACTCCCAGATTGTCCCCAACCATCTGTCTGGCATGCCTTGATTTGGCAGCATAGCTGGCAAACAATCCATCTCTCTCTCTTTTTAAAGAATCCACACTTCTTTGTTTCTTCTAGGCCCAGTTTAAATGCCGCCTCCTCCAGGAAGCCTTTCCAGGTATTGCTTTCCTTCTCTCTGCTCCCCCAAATCAAGTCCCCTTTCTGGCGCACCCCCTCATATTCTCTCTGATAGACCGCTGGGCACATACCTTTAACCTCTGGTGACTGTGGGTTCCTTGAGCCCCTAATCCACATACCCAGTAGGGGATTAAACAGCTTGTGTAAAAGGGATGTCTTAGAGAAAACGGGTGAATTCCGCATACCCCAATTGCAACTGGATTGGTTTTATTTTGAAAGTGACTAGAGCTAGTAGAGGAGGTGGACGGCTCATTAGGGAACAGACCTTCATCTCCAAGCCCTCGGGAGAACCAGGGAACGCCTCCTCGGGATGGATCCGGCTGGCAATGGGTCTGTGTCAACCGGCCTTGGCTCAGAGAGTGGAAAACTCAGCCCCGGCCTGGCCTCCTCAGGTGGCCCCTCTCGACAACCTGAGCTCCGGAGTCAGAGCTGGGCAGGCCGGACTCTCGGGCACCCAAATACTGGCTGCCTGATCTCGGACAAGATCGTCCATCTCCCTAAACCTTAGTTTCTTCATCTGAATAGTGGGTTAATGACACCCACTATTCAGATGAAGAAACTAAGGTTTAGGGAGACACCGACCTCGAGGGTGTGTAGGGGAGATTAAATGAGATCAAGATGCACGCGAGAGCAAGACGCCTGACACACAGGCTGCGCTCAATAAATAAGTATTTTCTCTTCCTGCCTCTTCGGTTTCTTCCCCTCCCTTACAGCCTCCTGGAGACCCAGCCCGAAGGTGATGGGCCGGGTGGCGACGGAGGGCACCACTTGCCTCAGTGACCCGAGCCAAGCGCAACCGCGGCTCCGCGGGGATCGCAAGGGCCTCAGGCCTCGCAGGACCCTGGGCATGGGAGAGTGAGATGCGGGCCTGTGGCGGCCGCCCAGGAAGGTTGGGGGGCAAGGGGCGCGGCCAGAGCCGCCACCCTGGATTTTGGCCGCCGGCCCTCCGGCCGCTGCGTTGGCTGCTGGGCCGCCTCCTCCACCCTGGTTAAGTTATCCTTTTGATCCCCATTCCCCCCCTCTCGGTGCCCGCCACCAAGGAGGCCGGTTTCCCGCAGCTCAGGCCCCGGGGAAGTCATCGCTCCGGGGCGGGTTGGACCCCCAGCATCCCCGGCTGGTCTCCGACGGCTTTTCGCCCGAGGCGGGCAGGAAGGGGTTAACCGCGCCCTTCTCCTCTCCCCCCCCCCCCCCCCCCCCCCCCCGCGCCAACCCAATCCCGAGCCCTCGGCAGCGGGCGAAGGCCGCCGCTTCCCTCCTGAGGTCTCATTAGGGAAACCCTCACCGCTATTTTCAACATTTCCTCAATCAAGTGCCTTTAAATAGAGCTGCACAAACAAATTGGCGGCAAAAGCGTAGATCTTGTCACGATTGAGACCAATCCAATATTTCAGCCTTGTTTGCTTTGCAATTACGGGTTGCCTTGCGGCTGCGGTGCCACCGGGGCAAATCTGCAGCCGCCCGCTTTCTCCTCTGCACCCTCGGCGGGTGGAGGAAGCGACCCGCAGAGCCCCCGGAGGGAGGAAGCGGGGTGGCGCTGGAGGAGGTGACGCGAGGGAGAGGCGGGCGGCGGAGCCCTTCCTAAACCCGCGTGCAAAGGGCGCGAGCAATGGTAAAGGAGACGGATTTCTCAGGTTCCCGGCCGAGCCACTGAGATATGTGCAGTAATAATAAAATGTGCAGTGCACATGCCGACAACGATGTTGTGTCCTTATCCAGCTCCTTTTCTCCTCCCTTCCCTTTCCTCCCACTTCTATCTCCATTACATTTTTCTTCAGTATTTGTTAGCGGGTACTGGTTTCCCCTTCTTTCTCGCTGTTAAACTGCTAGCATGATTTGTTATGTTTTCCATAGCTGCTGCTTCTTGTTTGACTTTTTGTACAAAGTCGCTTTAAATCGGCCGCAGGAAGACTAAAGCTCCAAGCCCTTTGGATGGGCTCCTGCAGGCGTGTGCAGGGCCCCCTGCCCTCCCTGCCTTCTTGCGGGATGGCTCTTCTGTGTACGTCGGCCGCTGGGTGCGTTCGGTCACCGCGCAGGCCAGCCTAGTTTGTTTCAGCGGAATAGTAGTTAACTCAGATCAGGTCCTAAGCCTTGTATTTCACAGACAATTAAATCTCGGCTGCTGTTTAACAAAATTGTAATATTTACTCTGCTCTGTACTGCGGAGCACTTTTAAAGTCAAAAACAAATACATTTCACAAAGAAAATATGATAATAAATCTTTTTATGGATTTTCTCTGCATAAGTGGAAACAACGTGATTTAAATCCCCACGCCCTGGCCCCCCTTCTGAGGCACAGCTGAGGTTATACAGATACTGTCTTTTAACTCACATTCTTCACCGTCTGGGGGCAGGCACCTGCATTTGTTACATTCAGTTTAGTTTCTAAGATTCCACACAACCCGCATTGGCAAAAGCAGCAAGTATTTTGGAATAATTAGGTCTGGGATGTGAATGCTATTTTCACCATGATTCAAGAAAGGTGGACATGACTTGGGTCATTATTTTATGATTTCATATTACCTTATAAATGTCTACCCATTTTCCTCTCATGTTGACTTCTGAAGGAGGTGGGAAAGTTGAGGCAGAGAAATATTTTTATGAGACTCTGGGGATACATATTAAAATATACTTCTTTATTTTTTAAAAATGTGTAAGGTGTGGATGGACTTAACATTTGTTTGCTGGTGGTCATAAAATAAATTCATAGGTGTTCTAGTCAATTAGCAATCTCTTTTAAGATTTACATTTTTTTTTGTTTATAATCCCACCTGGATTGTAGCTTCATTCTTCTGGATCTCACTCCTATTGTAAAATTTTGGTTTTCAATTTTATTTAAAGCACACCTCAGAAATAATGGTTTCATAAAATTGTGCAATGTCAAAACCACAGAATAATATTTCAAGTTCATATGTCATGCACACTCATGTATATCTCTCAAGAAATAGGAAGCAGTAGCAAGAAAGGGTACCATTTCATGAGAATTCTCTCTTCACCAAAAAAATTGGCCTGGCATATTATTCAATAAACAAATTATAATATTACTTTCATGTGTGTTAATCTGTTTAGTATTAAAACTGCTAGTGTCTTAATCATTAACATGTTTTACCACACTGCTTTCAAATGGGTGATCTCAGATAATTATGAAGATTTTGATGTTAATCCCATGTTAAGTGAACAACTATGAAAATAACCTTAAAGCATTATTCTTCTTCTATAAACACCAACAAACAGAGTTGTAGAGGGAACATGATTACTTTTTATCTGGCATTATCCTATAAGGATATGGCTACATTCATTTCTCTTAAAATCAGAGCAGTTTTCAGTTACTTTTAAACAGAATTTTTTTTCAACACAGCATTTTGCAGTATCTATAAACCACAACAACTTTGTACTGACAGATACATATTTTTTCAACATTGTCATTCATTAGCTTCCTTGCAAACTCACTAAAATAGAATAATATACAAAATATCAAAATATAGAGTACAATTAGTAGGTCCTACATATTTATTTAGGTAAGCCAATGTTATTAAAATTAAAAACATGTGCCTGGCATAGAAATGTTTCTTTAAGGAATTCTTTTTTGGACGCACAGTTATTATTTTTTAAACCAACTCAGATTTTCAAGTACTGATTTTTCACTCTAAACAGGCATTGCATTGTTTTAAACAGTAGCTCCTGGAACAATACCACTCTTAGTATTTTAGCCTTCCAAACAACAATTGGAATTGGATAAATGCTTTCAGCTGGGAGCACTTTCTTAATACCTTTGTAGGTAATAGGATTCCCCATTTGTACGGGGTGACAAATGGACAGTGCAGTGGACAGACTGCTTACCCTTTACAGAATCTACCAGAAAATGGAGTTTTTCTATGAGATTGTTTGTGGTCCATCTAGAAGAAATTCTGTTCAAATGTGAAATCAGGGAAAATGGGCAAACGCTTTTTCTAACTACAGTTATGAAGTGATGACTGGAAGAGGGGGATGAAAAATATAAGACAGAAGGAATGCAGAAACATAAAATCTGAAAAAGACAATTTCCTTAGGCAGGATCTGGCTCTTTGTCTATAAACAGGAGAGTGATGAATTGGATCCATATAATCAAAGAGATTGTTTTTGTTTTCTTTAATTCAGTGATTTTTAAAAATAGATTTTTCACTGGATGAAGAAGCCCAAATAAAAAATATATGTAAATTCTTGTATATGGGAAAATGCTAGCTTCCATGATTTTTAAATATTGGTTTAAAATATAAGGACCTTTAATCCATTATACCATTGTTCTTTCTAAATGAATACATGTCAAAAAAGAACCTTGTGATAAATGAATACATGTCAAAAAGCAACGAATTTTTTCAAACTGGTGAAATATATCCATGAGATAATTTGCATAATCTCCAACTTGCTGAGAAAAAATTTAAGAAACAACTTTTTTTCAGGAATAAACCAGGGAACTTTGTTATTATTCTGGGATAAATAAAGCAAGAAACTGCCTCCTTACATTCCTAGTAATTCTTTTGGTTTTTCCCAACATCGTTAAGCTCCATGCATCTTTTGCTTTTCGAGTAAAGATGATGTCAGCAATAAAATTACAGAATCTAATCAAGTGACTATTTTTGCTTTATTGCAAATATAGATTATATATGGGCTGTTGAAGTGTTTAGCTGTTTGAATGCTGAATTTTTCTTTTTTCAGATAGACTGATATTTAATGAAGTGTTTATGAAGATAAATATGATGGCTCATCAAAGGTAAAACAGCCATGGTAACAAAGCAGTATTTGAGTCCGTGAGGTGTGGGCTGCACTTTGTAAATTATAGTGCTTTTAAATCATGACCTAGGTATTTGCAATGAGGATATCTGGGAAGAGAACCTCAAGGGTCCTTAACATACACGAGCAAGAGCACATAATCCTGTAGAGGAACTTGCCCTCAGAAGGATATTGCCATTCCTACCCCACAACGCCAGCCCCACCCCTGCCATATTTCTACTTGCTATATTTTACTAAAAGTCCCAGAGGGACACCTGGGTGGCTCAGTCGGTTAAGCATCTGCCTTTGGCTCAGGTCATGATCCCAGGGTCCTGAGATCCAGCCCCTCCTCAAGCTCCCTGCTCAGAGGGGAGTCTGCTTCTCCCTCTCCCTCTCCACTGCTCGTGCTCTCTCTGGCTTGCTCATGCTCTCGCTCTCAAATAAATAAATAAAATCTTTAAAAAAAAAAAGTCACGGAATTAAGAGTGCCTGCAACCCAATGGGCTTTTCTCTCCTTAAATACTTTACTGTCAAATGGTATTAATATAGCTACGTAATTATTGAAAGGTTCACTCAACTGTTCCTGTGTTTTGTTCTCATCGTTAGCTATCTGAATATGAGGAAACAACTGGATCATGCACTGAATTTTTCTCATTGCCTTGAATGCTAGTTTTAGCTTGCAGTCTCAGATACATTTGAGTAAATCGTAAGCCATGTACATTTTATTGTGTTATTGTTTATGCCCTGCTTCATGTCAGAAAGGCTCTAAGGCTGTTTTTTTCCCACAATTGGTAAGATACATTTTTAAAAACCTATCAAAATAATCCCTGTAAATCTGATTATAATTGATTTTGACGCTTATTGCAAGATCAGTGATGTCTTCTGGCAAATATTTGATCCCAAGATGAAGCAAAGTCACACTTGAAATGAGACAAATTTTTGAAAATTAATTTTGAGAATGTTATATTATTAAGAAATCATCGTCATAATACATGGAAATAAAGCTATGAATACTATGCATGTAAAATGGCATAACCTTGTGACTGAGAGCAAGTCTCTGGACTGAGAGGCACAGTTCTGAATCCTGACTACAACACATAGCAACATGTGATCTTGGCAAAATGGCTCTTCTTTGCTTCAGTGACCATGGCCACAGAAGGTGGATAATAAGTGTAGACTCTTACAGTGTCGTGATGAGCATTTTTTGAGATGATTCCCACAAGGCTTTTGGTTGAGGGCCTGGCATAGAGTAAATGCTTACTAAACAGTAGCTCTTCTCTTCAGCACAGCTCCACAGCATTAAAAGGTGGCATGCCACAGTCACCTTCCTGAGAACCACTAAGTGTGGAGATGTTGACAGCCCACAGATTTCATGGAGACTCGTGTGAGAAGCCTACACTGGCTTCCAGACCTCAGTGTTGACAGCGAAAAGGCAATGGCTTCTGTCTGTCTTTAGAGGCTCCAGAAAGGAATGGGGAGATGGACCTAGTGATAGCAACCTGCCAGATTGGCAGCGCAAATCTAGTTTCATGCCATCTAGCCCATGTGTAGTGTGGTCTGTTGGTGCCTGACACAACGGTCTAAACGGAGGAAAACGGCGCATTAAAGAAATGAAATATGCTAGGGCAATGGTCCCTCCCATTGTTTTAATTGTGCACTCTAACAGTAAGACATTTTAGGTATAGATCTATTTGCAAATTATAAATCTGCACTACTTTACTGGTATATACATTATAAATCCATGTAAAAAATGAACTAAAAGAGGGCAAGGTTTAAGAAGACTTAAACAACAGGTGTAAATATTTTCAGGCGAGATAAATTCAGTTATCAGCAGTGGATGCAAATCCACCTTTTAAATGGTCTTGGTCATTTAAAAATGCTTTTTCAGGGCACCTTGGGTGGCTCAGTTGTTAAGCAACTGCCTTCGGCTCAGGTCATGATCCCAGGATTCTGGGATCGAGCCCCACATCGGGCTCCCTGCTCCGCGGGGGGCCTGCTTCTCCCTCTCCCGCTCCCCCTGCTTGTGTTGCCTCACTCGCTGTGTCTCTCTCTGTTAAATAAATAAAATTTTAAAAATAAATGAATAAAAATGCTTTTTCATTAGCTTACTGTCTGATCTGTCTTCTCAACATTTCTGCCTTGTTGTGTGGCTGACTAAAGCTCTTCAGTAGGAGGGAGAGTGTCAGTTCTGCCATTTTCTTGATGGTTTATGCCCGTATTTGAATGATCTTTAATCTAAGTTTGTTTTAGGGCTTTTTGTAAAGCCCCCTGTCCATTTGGTGAAGGTTAGTTTAGCTAAAACTGGATTACATCATCTGCTTCCACCTACCTGAGCCAGATAAACCATCACACATCTCAGTCCATGTGAGTTCAAGCGGGGGCCACTGTCAACCCCTCCGCCGCTGAGATCTGCTCCTTCCCTAAGGATACCATGTGTGCCTCGGGCAACTTGACTAGGACCAAGCCAGGGTGTTGGTGAACTCATTTCTGATTATTTACATAAAAACAAATATAAAGAGAATTTCTGGGGCACCTGGGTGGCTCAGTTGGTTAAGCACCTGCCTGGGCTGGGGTCTTGGTCTTGGGATCCTGGGATCGAGCCCCTGCTCAGCAGGGAGCCTGCTTCTACCTCTCCCTCTGCCCCTCCCCCCTGCTCTTGCTCTCTCTTTCTCTAGCTCTATCTCAAATAAATAAATGCTTTAAAAAAAAAAGAGTTTCTAATGTGGTCTTCTTGCTCCCCATTCTTTGGGGCACCACTGTCTCTGACTCAGACATAATTATGGTTCCTGGCATTTCTCTTCCTTAAAGTTCTACAGCAGAATGAATGAGACCCTTAGGTGCACTGGACTTTGTTTTTTATAATTTGCCTTACTCTGTTTGTGTAGCTCTTCACTGTTTGCGAATCACTTTCACATATTTCTTCACTTGAATTTAGCATCTTTTTAGGGGTGGTAAAGCAGTCTGATTCTGTCCATTCTAAAGATGGAAGAGATGAACCATCGGTGGCATTGACTGGAGAGGTGAAATAATTGCCCAAGTTCACACAGTTGGTAGGAGGCAGAGCTGTGTTTGAACTTGTTTTCTGAAAGCAATATCACGCTGTTTCTTATACATCATTTTTAAAAAAAGATTTTATTCATTTATTTGAGAAAGAGAGTGAGAGAGAGCATGAGCAGGGAGAGGAGCAAAGGGAGAGGGAGAAGCAGACTCCCTGCTCAGCAGGGAGCCCAACGCGGGACTCGATCCCAGGACCCTGAGATGGTGACCTGAGCTAAAGGCAGACACTTAACGGACTAAGCCACCCAGGTCCCCATTGTTCCATCATCTTAACCGACTTTAGACTGTATTTATATTTGTCTGAACTGAGGGGAGAGGGAGCTATACAACTCAACAGAAGCAATGGTTCTAGGTGGTGCTGGGAAAGGATTAAGAAGAAGCATGCCTATTGGGACACACGAGGATCAAATGGAATAATGCGGAGGAAAGGAATTAGCATTTATTGAACACTTATTTTACCCTGTGCTCTTTACACACACTATTCCTTTAATATACTTCTTAAAAGGGGTAGGTTTTTACATATAAGGAAATCAAAGTTCAGAGGTGTTAAAGTAATTTGTCTCAAGTGCACAGCTTTTAAGTTGTGGTGTTGAAACCAAAGAGAGCTGACATTAAAAATATATACATTTTCAGTACCCAGGTAATGTTAAAAGAACAAAATATGTTAAATTTGAAAGTCTTGTGAGCACTTTTTGTCCCAAATTGGATCTGTGGCTGTGGGTAAAAATCAACCACAACAACACCAAATGCTAGCAAGGATGCAGAGAAACTGGATCATTAAGACACTGCTGGTGGGAATGTAAAATGGTACAGCCTGTCTGGGAGACAGTTCGGCAGTTTCTTACAAAGTAAACGTGTAACTACCATATGATTCAGCAATTGCACTCCTGAGCATTTATCTCAGATAAATGATGACCTAAGTTTGCATGGAAACCTGTACATGAATGCTTAAGGCAGCTTATTCACGATAGCCCTGAACCGAAAACAACTCACAGATCCTTCAGTGGATAGACAAACTGTTAACCATTCTGTTGACAGGTAAGCATGTATTGCTGATCATGGTATATCCATACCATAGAATATATTCGGCAATAAAAAAATGAATAAATTATCAATAAGCTCAAGAATCTGAATGAATCTCCAGAGAATTACACCAGGGGAAAAATACTAACCAGGACAAGTTATAGACTGTATGTTTCCATTTATGTAACATTCTTGAAAGGACAAAATTATAGAAGTGGAGAAGAGATTAGTGGTTACTAGAAGTTAAGGAGCAGTGGAAGGGAAGTGAGCGCAGCTATAGAAGGACAGCAAAAGGGATCCTTGTGGTTATGGAAATGTTCTGTATCTTAACTGTATTAATGTCCATATCCTGGTTGTGATGTTTTACTATAATTTTGCAGGATGTTACTACAGGAAGAAACTGGGTAAAGGGTGCAAGGGATCTCTATAATTAGTTACAAATGCATGAGAATCTATAATTACCTCAAAATAAGAAGCTTAATAAAAAAGTTGATTGACCTTTATTGACTTCCAGAACTTACCTGAAAATAAAGTAATGTTGGGAATGAGAATAGAAGTTGTGAACTTTATAAGAATTATTTTCAACGCACCACGGAAACTGGGTCTGAATTTTTTCCTTCTGATTTTTATTATGGATTATAATGCATTCTTACTGCTGTTCTGGGGAAGAAAAAAAATGCCACCTCTTCATCATAGGACTTTTATTTTGCAAACTATAGTGATTTTTTAGTTCATTAGGTGACTGATTCACACATTAGAAGATGAAACTAGACTGGTGCCTGGTTGGCTCAGTTGAAAGAGTATGTGACACTTGATCTTGGGGTTGTGAGTTCGAGCCACATGTTGGGTGTAGAGATTACTAAAAAAAAATAAACTTAAAAAAAAGAAGATAAAACTAGATTGCATTGGGTCTGATTTTTTTAAGATTTTATTTTTAAGTAATCTGTATAACCAACATGAGGCTCAAAACCACAACCCGGAGATCAAGAGTTGCATGCTCTACCAATTGAGTCAACCAGGTGCCCCTGTCACATTTATTCTTAAAGTCAGAGAAGAGGTTTTTTCTTTCCTTTTTTTCTTTTTTTTAAGATTTATTTATTTAGGGTGCCTGGATGGCTCAGTCGGTTGAGTGTCTGCCTTCGGCTCAGGTCATGATCCTGGAGTCCTAGGATGGAGCCCCCTTTGGGCTCTCTGTTCGGTGGGGAGTCTGCTTCTTCCTCTGCCCCTTACCCTGATCCTGTTCTCTCTCTCTCTTTCTTTCACTCTCTCTCAAATAAATAAATAAAATTATTTGAGAGAGAGGGCACGTGCACAAGTGTGCGCCCATGTGGGGGGCCGGCAGAGGGAGAGACTCTTCAAGAGACTCCCCGCTGAGCGCAGAGTCCTTCGTGGGGCTCCATCTCAGGATCCAAGAGATCGTGACCTGAGCCACAACCAAGAGTAGGTTGCTCAACCGACCTTGTCACCCAGGCTCCCGGAGAGAAGAGTTTTCATTATCCTTCCTTTCTCTTTGTCCTTTTAAACTTGTTTTTCTTCTTTTCTCCATTATCCTACTCGAACTCGTATTTTGCTATACTGTACTATTTAATCTAAAAACCAATAAGTGTACCTATTGTAGATGGAATTAGGAATATTGTTCTTAAAATGCAGAATATAACAATATATTGATTATACACACCATACTGTATGCGTGCAGTATGCTTGGATGTTCTTATTTTTGGAGAGGTCTAGTGGAGATTCTAAGTGTAATTAAAAAAATCTAGTGATGGTTTGCTGAGAAGATAAAGTGGCAGCTGGATTCCCGAGGGTTGGCCTCACGCTTCCGGGCCACCGGCACCGTGACAGGGCCCCTGCAAGCACCTGACAATGCCAGAGAGTGATGGAGTCATTGCCGAGGACTGCCGTCATGACAAATAGAGGTTAAATTGTGAGAATTTCAGGACATATTTTGGGGAAGGATTAAATAAATCAGTGGACTTGCTGACAGCAAATAGTATCTTTGAGTGGCTGATTTGAAACACAGCATCAGAGAATTGAGATGAATCCCAGGTGGTCTTTGGGAGCTCGAAAAAGTCCCAATGAGTTCGCCGACTTCCGCCTCGGCTTCATTTCAGCATCATTAAACAGTCTCTAAGTGATGGCTTATCAATTATCACCTTAAGAAAAGATTATGCTAAATACAATGGTGGAATTAAGGTACATTAATCCAACAAACATTATTTATAGTTCATTTAAATTAGTTCCCTCACTGCAGGGTTAGAAGGCCCTTGAACTGCTTCTTTATAGTATTTTCAATTCTATCACGGTATTACTACAACATACCTTTTTTAAGGAATTTAAAGTGCTTTAAATGCTTTCTTAACTGTCAGACTGAAGAAGAATTTTTTATTCTAACAGCTCATGTAAGCTCTTATAATAGCGAATGATAAACTCTATTCAAGAATGCCATAGTCGGATGTTAAAATAAAGTCTTTCAACTCAACTAGCTCTCAGTTGGAATGAGAGATGTCAAAAAGGGTGACTGCTACCACACAGCCTGGAAAAAAAAAAAAGAATTGCGCCCTCCCCTCCCACCCCCCGGGGCATTTCCAGTTGCTTGCTGGGAGGAAGTATCATGGGGGACAAAAACAATGAGACAGGTGAACGCCAGGCAACAGAAAGTCCTCACTGCATGTCTATATGAGGGAATTTAGCATGGCTGGCCCACCTCGATTTAGTGTTTTGTCAGACCAAATAGACAAAGAAAATACAAACAACAGAAACAATGAAAATCCCGAAACCCACAATAACACAACAAAAACTTTAATATGAACCTAAACAAAAATTGGGCTTTTATGAGGTTGACTCGAGGTCAGGAAAAGAATGGTAAACTTTTGAGAGGAAGAAAGAAATCATCAAAGCTGGGGGAAAGCTCGGAGTGGGGTTTAATAGCAGCTATCATATTGCTCCCAAGCCTTGGCCATTCTGATGCAGCTGTTTTGTTTTAAGATGGTCCCATTCTTGTTCCACTAACAGAGCCTTCCACAGTGACCCGAGTGCACACACCCAGGCACTCGGGCCATTCTAGATAACCATAAACCCCTCAGAGAATTACTGCAGGGGCCGTGTAAATGGAAATGATGAAATCCAATATAGCATTTAGCTGAATCATTGTCTGAGGTTAAACCCAGTGAACAGTTAGCAATATTCGGAGTCTCCTTATACTTGTCAAAATTGCACTGATGGAATTTTGTGCAAATTATGCACATGAGGGGAAGTGATTTTTTTTTTTTTTATGTTTAATATCAGTAGACTTTGGGTAGTAACTTGGATACAACTTTTTTTTTTTTTAAGATTTTATTTATTTGCGAGAGAGAGAATGAGAGGCAGAGAGCATGAGAGGGAGGAGGGTCAGAGGGAGAAGCAGACCCCCCGCTGAGCAGGGAACCTGATGCGGGACTCGATCCCGGGACTCCGGGATCATGACCTGAGCCGAAGGCAGTCGCTTAACCAACTGAGCCACCCAGGCGCCCCACAACTTTTTTTTTTTTAATTATTAAGGACATGAGTGGTGATAGACTTCTCACTGGAGAATATTTTTAAACATTGCAAGACGTTAGGGCTTTAGGAGAAGTCATTTTATTGAGTGGTGAACTTTGTCTTCTCATTTGCAAAAGGAGGATGATTTATTACATGGGTGAACATTCTCACGGGGCAATGAGCACCTCTAGGATAGTGTAAAGTTCAGGAAGTTGGTCAAGGCCTTGTTCCACCCAACATCAAGAATTAGAGGTTGGTGGTGCCTGGCTGGCTCAGTCGGTAGAACATGCAACTCTTGATGTCAGGGTTGTGAGTTTGAGCCCCATGTTGGCCGTAGAGGTTACTTAAAAAAAATAGAAGTGGAAGTTGGAATAGTACTAGTACTAGTGATAATAATAATAATAATGGCACTTACTATATGTCAGTCCCTTTTCTAAGTACATTTCCCATATTATCTCATTTATTTTTCACAGTTACTAAGCTACAGTTATCCCTATTTGACAGATGAAAAACTGAGGCACACAGAAGTTACCAGGGTCACATAACTACTGAGTAACAGGAAGGAACGAAACCCTTGCAGACTGGCTCTTGATTGTATTCTACTATCCACTCTCATTCATTCATTCACCACGTAATAATTGAGCATCTATTATGCTACAGGCATTGGGCTTTATGCCGCCAATCCTTTAGTGAATCCAGATGGATGCTTATCTTCTTTGAGCTTGCAGTCTATTGGGCATGAAGCTAGTGACTTACTGTGTAAAGTACTTGATGTTATGAGAAAGCATTAGTCAATATTGGTATGGCACATTGATTTTGATATAAGCTCCTTAATAAAAATAGGTAGCCCAACTCCTCCCCCCACAACCTTGGTTGTCTTCTTCCTTCTCCTCCCCATCTGAGTGGATAGGAGGGTCAGCCAACTTAAATGTGAACCTTCAAAGTCAGGCACCTTCACTCTACTCTGGTGGGTCTCAGGTCCCAGGCTAGGTGGGCGGGCTCCCCACTGCGATAGAGCTGTGCCAGTTACAGTGGCAGTAGCGGTGGCATTTGGGGGCGGGGTGAATTTAGAATGCATTGCTATTAAGGAGCCTCCACGCCCAGCATGGAGGCCAACGTGGGGCTTGAACTCATGACCCTGAGATCAAGACCTGAGTTGAAGTCAAGAGTCAGACACTTAACTGACAGAGCCACCCAGGCACCTTGAATGCATTGGTGTTAACCCATTCTTGGTTTGTTTTGATGGATAGCCATACAACTCTGGAATATGATTCTGGGTTCATCAACTTGCGGATGGCCTCCGCAAGGGGATTTAGGAGAAAACTCTGAGGGTTCTGTTCTTTCATACAGAGGAAGGTCCAAGCTCGTTCTTCTAAAGATAGAGTCACATCTATTATCTTCAAGTTCTGATATACTAATTTTGACTGCATCTTTTGGAAACCTTAAAACTATCTCTTCCTGGGATTCAAACTCAGAATTATGTGGAATAAATTACATGAGCCTCGTTTTTTAGACTTTTGTCTTGAATTCCATCGGGGATCTCTTCTAGGGTGCACCCTTTTGTGACTCTCGGGTCACAAAGTTCACATGATTGGGATTCATTAATTCATTCTTCCATAAGTGTTGATTGAATGCCTACTGTATGCAAGACCTAAAATAAATCCAACTTGAGATCCTGGAGTTCATATTTCCTTAAAAATTCTAAAGACAAAAATGCTAACTTTAGACTTATATGAGGATTTAGGATTAAAAGGAAATAAGTAAGTCATAGATTGTTCAGGAACCAATGATTTATTTTGCTCAGGAGGAGAATATT
The DNA here is from genome assembly GCF_054177405.1 of Leptonychotes weddellii. Taxonomy (NCBI): domain Eukaryota; kingdom Metazoa; phylum Chordata; class Mammalia; order Carnivora; family Phocidae; genus Leptonychotes; species Leptonychotes weddellii. The sequence goes on along the minus strand of NC_138370.1, from coordinate 46,382,677 downwards.
CAATTCTAAAATATACTGATATGTATAAACACATTTGGTAATAAAACAATGTAGTTTTTATGAGAACATATCTAATCATGAACACTGAGATCCAGCCTCTTCCAAATGTGTAAAATAAGTTAGAGTTTTATTCATACTAATGATAATGGGAGTGACATATGTGCATACAGTGAGTTCATGGTTGAAGGCCCTGCTGATTAGGATCTGTGTTCTGTGGTTTTTGTCACTTGTGTGTGTTTAAACCCTGTAGAATAGAATCTATCCCCATGTATTTGGTTTATGAAGAAAACCGGAAACATGATATTGAATTAATGATCCAGTTTCTCAAAAGGGGAGACTATTGGCCTAACACCTTCCTAAATTGTAGCTGTCAACGTGTTTAGTTTGGTTCTAATGGGAGCTGGGCTGGAGAAAGGAAAAGTTTTATAGGAAAGGTTATGTGATATTAATAAGAACCACATTCTGTTTGATGTTCTCTCAAATTGTATGTCTTTATCTTACTAAAAATTGAACCATCCAAAAATAATAAATCTTCCTCTTCTATGGCCCACAAATGATCAACATTTTGGATGATCAAAAAATTTTTGTCCTAAAGATACCCCCCCTACTAGCTCAGCTTTATTTTCTGGGGCTGATTTATAGCTCCGAGCACCACCTCATATTTTTTCAAGCATCAGAGTCATAATGTATTTTACAAATACCCAAAAGTGCTTAAAAATCCATGAACCTCTGTATTCCTATTTTTTTATTCTTTTATATGTATTCAAATTGGCTAAACAGATGGCTTCCTATTTTTGAAAAAAAAAAAAAAAAACCTGCTAAGAATATTCACCTTAAGATGGAGAACTCTTAGGTTAAATTTCATTCTGGAGTGCACTTTTACAGCCAAGTAATTAACCTTTGGAAATGAGAGTATTTGAGAAAAACAAGGGAAATCTTTTTTTTTTTTTTTAAAGATTTTATTTATTTATTTGAGAGAGAGAGAATGAGAGACAGAGAGCATGAGAGGGAGGAGGGTCAGAGGGAGAAGCAGACTCCCTGCCGAGCAGGGAGCCCGATGCGGAACTCGATCCCGGGACTCCAGGATCATGACCTGAGCCGAAGGCAGTCGCTTAACCAACTGAGCCACCCAGGC
>NC_138370.1:46319558-46381042 GCF_054177405.1 Leptonychotes weddellii | reverse complement strand
TTTTTTTTTTTTAAAGATTTTATTTATTTATTTGAGAGAGAGAGAATGAGAGACAGAGAGCATGAGAGGGAGGAGGGTCAGAGGGAGAAGCAGACTCCCTGCCGAGCAGGGAGCCCGATGCGGAACTCGATCCCGGGACTCCAGGATCATGACCTGAGCCGAAGGCAGTCGCTTAACCAACTGAGCCACCCAGGCGCCCCAAACAAGGGAAATCTTAACAAGATGATCTCCCAAACACTGGTTTGGTAGACATCTCAGAAGCAGAGATGCTCCAGGAGGTTAATAATGAAAGATGTGAAAATGTTTTACAAACATAGCTATTTTAATTTTCCAAACTTTCTTGTTGTCTCTCTTTATTACAATAGCCTTAAGAAATAAATACTTGAAGGAGTGTGTTTCATAATAACTATAGGAATTGGCACAAAAATTCTTGGTGGGAGGATGGAGGTCTTGACATTAGTCACTTTTAGTCAGTCCTATTTGTTGGGTGCTTACCACACACTGAGGTCTCTTCCATGCTTGTGAAGGGATACAGCAAATTGTAACATGTAGAATCTGCCCTTTGAGCTTACAGTTTAGCTAGGCTGAAAAGGGCTGGATTCATGAAAAGTGAAAAGGAGAAATAGAAGGGATAGTAGATGGGGTGTTGAAGTAGTCTGTGATTGTTATCTGAGACTCTTTGTTAATAACACAAAGTTAAACCAACAAAAGGTCATTATGGGATGGAGTGAACAGTTACGAATTCCTCTCCTTGCAGCTTTCACTAAACCTTGAGAGAGAGACCAATTTTGGAAAGGCAGAATTTGGGTACGTGAAGGCAGAAGAATACCCTAGATGGGAGAGAAGTTTCTTTTTGGAGCCAGACAGGCTTCAAATCTGGGTTCAAACCTTAGTTCCATTGTTTTGTAGATATGTAATCTTGGGAAGTAACTCAGCTTTTCTAAGCATTTTGTTGAAAAATGGATATATTTTTAGGATTAAATGAGATAAAATATATAAAATGATGCATAATAAGCACTCAATAAATGTTAATGCCCTTAGTTAGAGAGGACATCCTCAACAAGAAGGAGAGGGCCAGCTATGTTCGTGGAGCAACACGAACACTAGTGTGAGTCCTGGAGGGAAGGATTAAGTAAGAGAAGTGGAGTGAGATAATGTGGAAAGATAAATCAGGATCAGATTTAGTCACTCACTTGTTTCCTCATTCAATAATTTATTGAGCTCATTTTATATGGGAAGTCCTCTGCTAGGCCTGGGGATGTGAAGACAAAGAAGACTTAGCCTTGAATTTCTGCTGGCTGTCAGGGTAAGGAATTGGAGCTTTATGCTATGGGGAATTATATCTTTCAAGAGGGGGGAGCTGTACAATGGCATTTTTGGATGGCATTCTTGGCATATACTTCTTGTGACCCAAGATATGACTTTGGTTGTTGTCTCTTAGGGGTTGGGGGTTAATGCTGTGCCTGTGGTCTTGTTGACCAGGATCCTGATGGAAGAGTCCATTCAAATGAATGAGGAGGAAGAACTCCTTTTTTAAATTTATTATTATTTTTTATTAACATATAATGTATTATTTGTTTCAGGGGTACAGGTCTGTGATTCATCAGTCTTACACAATTCACCGTGCTCACCATAGCACATACCCTCCCCAATGTCTATCACCCAGCCACCCCATCCCTCCCACCCCCCTCCACTCCCAGCAACCCTCAGTTTGTTTCTTGAGATTAAGGGTCTCTTATGGTTTGTCTCCTCTCTGGTTTCATCTTGTTTCATTTTTCCCTTCCTTCCCCTATGATTCTCTGTCTTGTTTCTCAAATTCCACATATCAGTGAAATCATATGATAATTGTCTTTCTCTGACTGACTTATTTCACTCAGCATAATACCCTCTAGTTCCATCCATGTTGCTACAAATGGCAAGATTTCATTTTTGATGGCTGCATAATATTCCTCTCTCTGTGTGTGTGTGTGTGTGTGTGTGTGTGTGTGTGTGTGTGTGTACACACCACATCTTCTTTATCCATTCATCTGTTGATGGACATCTAGGCTCTTTCCATAGTTTGGCTATTGTGGACATTGCTGCTATAAACATTGGGGTGCATGTGCCCCTTAGGATCACTACATTTGTATCTTTGGGGTAATTACCCAATAGTGCAATTGCTGGGTCATAGGGTAGCTCTATTTTCAACTTTTTGAGGAACCTCCATACTGTTTTCCAGAGTGGCTGCACCAGCTTGCATTCCCACCCACAGTGTAGGAGGGTTCCCCTTTCTCTGCATCCTCGCCAACATCAGTCGTTTCCTGACTTGTTAATTTTAACCATTCTGACTGGTGTGAGGTGGTATCTCATTGAGGTTTTGATTTGTATTTCCCTGATGCTGAGTGATGTTGAGCAATTTTTCATGTGTCTGTTGGCCATTTGGATGTTTTCTTTGCAGAAACGTCTGTTCATGTGAGGAGGAAGGACTTCTGAGTGGAACTTGATTTCATCCCTTGACGTAAAATCTTGGCAATGAAACTGTTCCTGTTGTACTTGTGGTTAAATTCCTCACTAATCTGGGATTTTCCACACTCAGTGAGTATTGCATTGGGTCTATAGTCATGGTGACCCTTAGAACTTGGCACCAGAGTAACAGTCTATTCAGGGCTAAGGAGAAACTGGATAATCTAGACTTAGTGACTTTCTCCATGATTGTATGTCCTATGAGTGGAACTTCCCTCTCTGTTAGTAGATCTCTGTAACCAGAAGTCCTGTGACACACAAAACACGTGGACATTCAACCACAAGTTGTAGATTGGCTGAGTACAGATGTTTTCTTCACGAAGCTTTGGTTGGATACATAGCTTCTATGTCTTCTAATCACAGATTATTGGCTCATATTCTCACCTCTACCTCTGCCAACTATTCTTATCTCTATTTCCCCTTTTGGCCCAAGGCTCAGTGGAACACAAACCAGATGAGATGTGGAATCTTTTGCTTTCTGTGATCTCCTAGCACATTCTGGGTAACTACTATTTCAATGGCCAATTTCTTTATTTCAGGGTTGGTACCATATTGAATTGTGGTACAGAACTGAGATAAAATTCCTTTTAAGGTGATTATATTTTGGTTCTCAGCTTGGAAAATGCCACTGGGTCATGGGATCCAAGATATATAACTTATAAGAGGACATAATACCCCCTTTAATACCTAAGCACCAGCTTTATGTCCATTATTGTATGTTATTTTATACCTGGCTTTGACACCCCCACACAGACATCTATCTACACAGTGTTCAAGCTTCACTTTTTGTGTGTGTGTGGCTGTTTAGCTCAGGTGGTTAGGGCATTGAGCTAATGAGAACAAGGTCACAGGTTCAATCTTTGTGTGGGCCAGCAAGGTTTGCTTTGTTCAGTGACCACAGGCCTGGCCCAGCCAGCTGTCTAGCATATGTCTGCCCCAGGTCATAAGAGGACATGGCAGGAGTGTGTGGATGGACAAGAGCAAATCCATCACCACCATTAGAGAAAGCCAAACCAAGCACGTGTCCTACTAATGGGGGTCAATAATGTCTCATTTAAACGAGGTTGACATTTTAATACCTCTTGCCAAGAAGGCCTTTTGAACACCAAATTTAAGCACTGTTGCTTTTTTGGTGTGAATTCATTTTTAATAAATGAAAGGCTGTTACAAGACATCAGATGATTACAGATTTCCAAATATAGATTAATGACTCGAATATCTAAATAGTTGGTTTAGTATTAAAAATAATTCAGTGTGGCCATTCAGTTACCTTCCTTTTTCCTTAAAACCTGTTTAAGCTAGTGAAATAAATAGTTTTTTAGTGAGTGGTTGATAATCATTATCTTGTTTAAGAATGAAAACATTTATATTCGACTTTCTGATAATTAGACCATTAAAATGTTAGCAAGAAGCTGCTACAATTCTGTATTATTCAACATTTTGGCCATTACCCAGACCACACATCCCATCTTTCATTTCTAGGCAAACATGTTCCTCAAATTGCTTCATTATTTAGCATCATGTCTTGGATCAAAATCTACTCCATTCCAAAGTGCTCTATCTCAGCTGTTTCTCCCAGCCAGGTCTTTATGAGCACTGAAAAGCCATTTGATATGGAAGAGGGGAGGGCAGAGTACAGATGGAAATTTGGCAAGAGAAGGATGGAGGATAATACGTTGAAGATTTTCTGAAAATCCATTTATTATTAGACAAACACTAGAAGAATGATAATAGAAATATACATTTACAATTTTTTGGAACATGTAATACAATTCACAAGGTTAAAAATAAAAAATATAAAATGGTATGCTGTGAGAAGTTTTGCTACTTCCTCTGTCCCTCATGTACCCAATTCTATCTCCCTTGGATAGCCATTTTTACTAGTTTCTAGTGTACTCTTCTGGAGTTTTTTTATGCAACTATATCTTAAACTCTCCCCTCTTTTGATGCAAAGGTTAACACACTATAAACATTGTTCTTAATCTTGCTTTTTTCACTTACTATATCATGGAGACCATTCTATAGATGAAGAATAGCCTCATTTTCTTCAGAGTTATATACTATCCTACTATAACTTATTTGTCTAGTTACCTGTTGAAGGACTTTGATGTAGTTTCCGGTATTTTCTATTACAGACACCAATGGAATAAATTATTTCGGAATGTATTACATAGAAAGCATTCTTATTCTCTTTTTAACATTTGCATATTATCCATTGAATGGATATATCATAATTTATTTATCTAGTCCCCTATTGGTGGACATTGAGTTTCCAATCTTTTATTTTTTATAGACAGTATTGTAATGAATAACTTTACACATGTATTATCTAATATATGTGCAAGTACCTATGTAGAATTAATCTGTAGAAGTTGGATTTTAAAGTAAAAATGGAAATTTTAATGAACTCAATGTTATAAAAAACTTATCATATTATACGATTCACTGTTTTCATTTTCCAAGTTACCTCTATGCCTAAGTCATTTTTTCCTGGTTGTAGAATATAAATTATTTTGCTTTTACACTTGACATTATAGTATAGACATTTAAAGGATATGGATTCTAGAGCTATAGCAAGAGTTAAAGAATTGAGGGAACTCCAACAGAGAAGGGACTTTAGTGGCTTGGGGGTTATGGTTGTCTTTTAGGCAGTGTCAGGGCCGTACAACAAATTTAAATTTAGAAAAGTCTCTGTAGCCTAGTTAAGATTATGTACATAAGAAGTATGAGCCCATGATAATTGCATGAGTGAAATGTTTGGTTGTGAAAAATACTTTTCATTTATGGATAATTTTTAGATACTCTTAGCTTTGGGAATGGTGGGGAAAAACCCTTCTGTCACTGAGTTAGAAATTTTGTGAGAAAACACGTTAATTTAAATTTATTAATATTGTCATATACCATTTCAAGAAAGTACTATATCCAGGTAATTTTATTTGATATCCAATTAAGTATGAAATGAAGAATTCTTTTTTTAAAAGATTTATTTATTTGAGAGAGAGAGAGAGAGGGTGAGAGACAGCACAATTTGGGCGAAGGGCAGAGGGAGAAGCACACTCCCCGCTGAGCAAGGAGCCTGATGTGGGAATAGATCCTGGAACTCTGGGATCATGACCTGAGCTGAAGGCAGACGCTTAACTGACTGAGCTACGCAGATGCCCCTGAAATGAAGAATTCTAACATTTATTTTAAATGACAAAATAAGAAGGAGAAAAGAAGGTAAAATTCAGGGAATGTGGCCAAAGAACATTTTCCTGAGTACTTCTCAAACTGCTCTGTACATGAACAACGTATCATTGTAGTTAACATTGTTGTTGGGCATTTCTTGTTATGTGTGACCTTTAAAGAGAGGCAATTTAAGAAAGCCATTGTGTTAAGGTAGGACAGTGTATTTTTGGGCAATAGCAATAGGGTTCACTATAGGGTTTTCATTTATTCAGAAATCCATTTATTCAATACACTTATTCACCTATCCCCTGTCATATTCCATACTTATTTGTGTATAATCATCGTGCTAAAACTCTGGAAAATACCTTACAGTCTTGTAAGAGAATTAAGAAATGGACAGGGTAGATTGAAAGCATTTAAGTACTTTAAGAATGACATAAAATGCTATGGCAGTTCCAAAGAGGAAGACATTTCTTTCTTTCTTTCTTTCTTTCTTTCTTTCTTTCTTTCTTTCTTTCTTTCTTTCTTTCTTTCTTTCTTTCTTTCTTTCTTCTTTCTTTCTTTCTTTCTTTCTTTCTTTCTTTCTTTCAGATTTATTTATTTATTTTGAGAGAGAGAGAGAGAGACAGAGAGAGTGGGGGGGAGGGGGGAGGGGAAGGGGCAGAGGGAGAGAGTCTTTCAAGCAGCACCCTCCCCCGCCCCGAGGGAGGAACCTGAGGCAGGGCTTGATCCCACAACCCATGAGATCAAGGCCTGAGCTGAAACCAAGAGTCAGGCACTTATTGAGCCACTGTGGCACCCTGAAAGACATTACTTTCAATAGTCAAGAGACAGTGGCATTTGTCCTGGAGAAAAGACAATTGGAGTAACAAAAATGCAATGTAAGATTTTACTGATGATGCAGTGATTTATTCAGTCTACATTGACTGGATAAACTGTCAGTTGCTGATGCACTGAGCTAGCTGCCCACCTTTCCTTAGTCCTGGGGCTGATACTTCACACACTTGCATAATTTGGCTCCATGTGGTCTGGTGGGGACGGATGGACTGTTTAAGGTGTTTCTCCAGATGCACGCAAGGGGCAGACTGCCTCAGGTGTAGCTCATGACCCAAAGACTCTTCTTTCATGGTTGATACTATCCCCTCATTTTTAGCATGTGTTTTGGTGAGCTTAGCTAGCACCTTCTCAGGCTGTCCCAGTCTCAGCAGATTCACCATGAAACTAGCATATTTGGTAGAGTTGAGGCAAGGAGCACAGTCCCAGGCTGCCTAAGCACTCTCCCGATGCAGCCTCTTTAAACCATCCAATCCTGGCCCCTCTTGCTATAAGCTGTCATGGCTGCATCTGAAATAGTTCTTTTGAGCTTTGCCAAAAATAACTCTGGAAAGGGTCTTGATGAATTTGGACCTAGGGAGGGGCTTGGGAAGAAAGAGAAAACATTCTCAGTGGAAGAAACACGACAAGCAAAGGTATGCACACAGGAAATTGCCAAGTGTGATGGGTGGGGAAACAGTTCAGCCTAGCTGAACTAGGGAATTTAAACGGGAATGGCGGATCTTAGGCTCCGGTTTTTCAGCTTATTGCTCTAATGGTAACATTTGTTGCTATGTTTTTTTCAAGAGAAAGGAGCATTAGTGATTGTCATTTAAGAAATGTACACGTTGGGGTGCTGGGTGGCTCAGTCGTTAGGCGTCTGCCTTCAGCTCGGGTCGTGATCCCGGGGTCCTGGGATCGAGCCCCGCATTGAACTCCCTGCTAGGCGGGAAGCCTGCTTCTCCCTCTCCCACTCCCCCTGCTTGTGTTCCCTCTCTCGCTGTGTCTCTCTCTGTCAAATAAATAAATAAAATCTTAAAAAAAAAAAAAAAGAAATGTACACGTTGCATTTGTAATGTATGAATTGCTTTCAGGATTAAAGCCGGCAATGAGATGAGAGTAATATACTTAAAGTTAATTGGATTCGTTGGTAACCACTGGAAGGACAACTACAATATTTATTATCACTCTAGATCTGATTTGTTCAATTAAACTTTTGGCAATGATGGAAATGTTCCATATCGTGCTAATACAGTGGTCACTAGTCACAAATGGCTATTGAACACTTGAATGGGGCTAATGCAGATGAGCAACTGAATTATTTGTGTTTGATTTTAGTTAATTTAAATTTAAATGGCCACATTTGAAACTAGTGGCAGTTGTACTGGACAGTGGAGTGCTAAATAGTTCTTGGGTATTCTGAACATGTAGAATCATAGCATTTTTTTTAAAAAGATTTATTTATTTATTTATTTGAGAGAGAGAGAGAGAGAGAGGGAGCGAGCATGTGGTGGGGGAGGGGCCGAGGGAGAGGGAGAGAGATAATCCCAACCGGACTCCCCACTGAGAGGGGAGCCTGATGCGGGGCTTGATTCCACAAAATGGGGATCATGACCTGAGTTGAAATCAAGAGTTTTGAGGCTCAACCGACTGTGCCACCCAGGTGCCTCAGAATCATAGCATTTAAGAGCTGGAATAAACCTTATCATTTACCTAGTCTGGCACTTTGATTTTACAGATGAGGAAACTAAAGCAACCAGAAAGTAAAACATTTTGTCCAAGGGCACATGGGTAGTGATGAGCAGTTGGAACCTGACCTGATTCCTCGTCTTCCAGTTTATTGGACTTCTGACCCCACCATTCTGCCTTCCCATTTATGACAGTCGGACTGCAACTGCACATAGCTAAAGATGGTTGATTGGTAAATGAGAAAGTGAAGTCAAGCGTAGTCCTTTAAATCAAGCAACCAAAAAATATGTGCTGAGCATGGTGCCAGGCACTGAGGTCAGGAAGGAGATTGTTGGGGTAGGGAGCTGAAAAATGGCATAAGGAACCTACAATTAGTTTGAGAGAACAGGAAGTGTGTGAGTGTGTGTGTGTGTGTGTGTGTTTGTACCTGTCATTGTACAAGGTAGCCTACATGAGCTAGGTGAGCAAAACCCCAGACAGGGCTGTGAACATTTAGGGAGTCCACCTTGGGTGGGTAGAGTTTCAGGGACAAGACTTGCTCTATATTAAAGTCTCTAACACAGGGGGTAAAAGACGACATTCATGTCTTTCAAACCTAACAGTGGTTGACGTGAAACAAATTTCTGATTCATAGTTGTTTTTGTATTCTTGCATTCTGTATTAATTATACATGTTCATTTGTGACCACAACCAGAATGAATAGCTTAAGTTTGTTCCTGGAGGTTTAAAATGTAAAAGGAAAGTGGTTTGTTTCAAGATTATTTTCCTATAGAATGATAATTATATATAAGTGTTTAGTGTTAAGGCTGTGTTGTTAGATCACAGAAAGGCAAATAATCATAAAAGACTGTATATCTGAATTGGGAGAAAAGTTTTGGCCGTTATTATCTTGTAGGCATAGCTGGGAGATCAGATCCTCACTTGGCTTAATGTAGTACTGCACGACAACATTTCTAAATTTTTTTTTTCCTTTGGTAGGCAAAACAAATGAGACCCGAGTGCTCATAGAACATTCCAAAGAGTCAACAAAGAGAAATGGAAAGTATTAGAAATATTATTGTATTTGGAAGGCAGGCATAAACGTACGTAAAATGGAGAATGAAAAATCATCTATTATCTGAAGTTGAAGTCCACATTATGGATGTTTTTTAACATTTTTTGTTTGTCTGATTTTATGAAGGTTACATGTGCTTCTTGTATTTAGCTAGGAAAATAAAGAGAAGATGAAAATGCAAATAAAAATCACTTTTAATTTCACTCAGAGATGGCTATTTTATTCCCTGTTTTCCTATTTTGCAAACATCTAGTTTTAACTGTTGAGGTAGTTACTATTGTAGAAAGCTGTGGATCCTAACTTTTCACTTCCCCTTAATTGAGTTTTGGATGGAGAATTTTTTGAGTGAAGAGCTTTTACTAGGCAAGCCTCTGCAGCATTTCTGCCCTGCAGGTCTTTAAGGATGTTAATAAATTATGTCTTGTAATCAGTTGTTAATGACTTCCAAAAGTTTTCTTTGTTGGCGTGCTTTGGTAAGTGGGTTAAATAATCTGGCTTGGTATCTCACTCATTGACCAGCAGTTGATATGAACCATCCATCAATCTGCACAAAGTGTTTCTTGAATCATCAGAGGCTGACGATTTAGAAAACATTAAATGTCTTCAATTGGCAGGGCCCTGAAATGTCCGCACCGTGCCCCACCCCCCTGCCCCTGGTCTCCTTGGCTTATAGAGATCTGATCTGGTCTGTGGGGTTTCTGGAGTGGACTTCAAGAGCCATCTCTCTCCAATGAAACAAACGTATGTAATTACGTTGTATTAATTACATGGACATTTCCCATTTCCATGTAAGTGGCTGAAAATAATTTCACCTGCTGTTGTGTTCAGTCCCCAGAAGGGATCCCTGATTTGGCAATTTGGCAATTTTTTAGTGCTTTTTTTTTTTCTTGCTGCAAATGATCTATTAGAAATATTGCTAAAAATGTTTTATCCAAGTTGGATAATCTAAAATGATACTCAGTACTTACTAATCTTGAACTTTATAAATTAGTTTCTCATCCTCAGAGGAATTTTTTTAAGATGCTGTTTCCTGCACAATTATTGCCTCCTTTGATCTCACACTACATTTGGTCTTTCAGATAAGAGAGACCAATAATTCCTCAGCTATAACTTTAGCAACACAGATAACTATCATGCATTGTGTGACATGCAATTCATTATTCGGTTGTGGATAACCACCATGGTCCTGTATTAAATGTTTTACAGCTCATCTCTTCATGGCTCCCTGAGTTAATATAACACTTATGACTATTTTAAGGTCCAGGAGCAATAAAACAACTCTTTATAAAATGGCATATAATATTTAAATTAAAACATTTTAAGACCTCTTAGAGGAAGAAAATAGCATTATGAAGTAAATCTCCATATGTAGCTTAGTTATTTTATTTTATTTTATCCAATAAAGGGACCTCCTTTCTTTGATGTGTCTAGTAATTCTCATTACTGCCTTCTGGATAAACTAGATAAGTGTGTCAAAGCAAGATTCAGACTTCAGAAATCTTATGATCAGCCTTTACTGATGTTCCATCAGCCTTCTTTATCCATTTAATAATGTATTGTTGAGTTATTTGGCCTGCATAAAGACCTCTTTGGAATGTAACAGAAAACAAAAGATTGGTTCAAGATCTGATCACGTATTTACAGACAATCTTCCTACAGTTTTCCGTTTGCCAAATCACGAATTGGCAGTCTGGAGATGGCTGGAAGAGCAGTTTCCTAATTTTGAGTCTTTGGCAAGCTGGAGTTCCACCTGCTAAAATCAAACAGTGTAGAGATTGTTATCCAGTGGGGACATTTGCAACTTTCTGTTTGGGGCTCCATAAAGCAGACTGCATTACTGTGCTGGAAAAATGTAACTTGCTGTTCGTTTGAGTATTAATCTATCAAAATATTTCCTGGACTTCTTTTACAGACAAACAAAAGAGCTATTATACATTTACCATCAGAAAGTTCTTAGTTCATATTGATATTTTTAATTCCTTAATTGAATGGTTTTACTTCCTAGCTTAATGTAGACATTATTTTCAGATTATTAGTGAACTAAGAAAAAGTTAATTTGTAAGTTGAATTGGATTTTTGTTGCAAACTGAAAACCCTTTTTGTAGCCCAAGAGCACTTTTTTCCTGGACTCTGATTCTCCCCACCACCACTTTGCCAGCATTCCTCTGCTCTCAAACGAGGGTCTCCCATTTCTTCATTTCTACTCCTCTTCAGGGAAGTGGCTACCTGTCAAATAGGAGGTGCTCACTCTTTAGGATGCATTGGTTTCTAAACATTCTAGGAGGGGTGGAGATGTTCAAAAGTGATGAGAACTGAAGTTTCTTACTAAAGTAAAGTTTTCTGGCGTATCAGGATAAAAATCTGGTCACTGGACCACATAAATTTGAACCCACTCAAAATGATTTTTATATTATTTTTTCTCAAAAAAATCATGTGAGATGACAATATACAGTAAATCGTTTTATAATTTAGTATACAATTCCAGAACAAGTGCTTAATTTTTTTTCCCCCAGTGATTCTGGAGCTGTATTTTTTTCTTCTTTTTGTGTAAAATTTTTAACAAAGGAGGTTCAAAGTTTGTTTAAATTTAAAAACAAATTTTTCAAGAAAGATGGACTTAAAAAACTAGTCTGGACTAATTCCTACCTTAAAAACACAAAATAGGAATTGTTTTGAATTTTGCTGTTCTTCCTTCCTCTTACTCAAATCTAATTTGTCTGTGTGTGTGTGCGTGTGTGCATTTAGGGTCTATGGGTATGCGTGAACCATTAAAAACAAGAAACTTTAATGGAAGGAATGACAAAGTGAATAAGACATGTCTACACAAACAAAATTGAGGGCCATTAATAATTATTAGGTGAATTTGGACTATATAGAACAACATGATGGTTGACTGATCATGGTACCAAATTCCAATTCCTTCAACAATAATTTTTAAATTATGAAGATAAATCTTTACTTCATCTATGTGAATCCCACTTAAAGTATCTAGAACGGGGCACTACCAATATGAACAAACTGAGCTGACCTAGGAAGGTTTTGTCAGAATAAACTTCTCTACTTGATAATGACCTTCTCACAACCCCTTTCTTTGCTCCTGCCCCCGTGGACTGTTTGCCTCGATGAGCTCTCAGCTGAAATGGAAATGGCAAGAATTTTAGAATCAAAAGACCCCAGTTCAGAGTCTTATAGTTTTGGGACTTTGCTGAATTCATGCAGTTTCCCTGAGACACATTGTTTCTTATATAAAAGGAGTTAGGGGCGCCCGTGTGGCTCCATTGGTTGAGCATCTGACTTTGGTTCAGGTCATGATCTCGGGGTCCAGGGATCGAGCTCTACATCCAGCCCTGTGTAGGGCTCCACACTTTGTAGGGAGTCTGCTTGTCCCTCTCCTTCAGCCCCTCTCCCCTGCTGGTGCTCTCTCTCTTTCTCTCTCAAATAAATAAATAAAATCTATTAAAAAAAAGAGTTGGGGCACCTGGGTGGCTTAGTTGGTTAAACATCTGCCTTCAGCTCTGGTCATGATCCCAGCGTCCTGGGATCAAGCACCGGGTTGGGCTCCCTGCTCAGTGGGGAGTCTGCTTGTCTCTCTCCTTCTCCCCCTGCTCATGCTCTTTCTCTCTCTCAAATAAATACAATTAAAAAAATAAAAATATAAATATAAAAGGAGTTAATAACATCACCTACCTCACAGGTAGGTAAAAAAATGGTGAGTAAAAAAATTGAATATGTGAAAGTGCCTAATAATTCCTGACACATGGTAAGTACTCAGTACATTTCATTCTCACAGAATATAAAGGATTAGTTATTACTGATTAAATACTGAGCTATTTTTTGCAACATGACATCAATCTTGTATCTTGAGGTTATCTCATTAGTCGTCAATGTAGCCCCAAAACAGGTATCTAGGTTATTGTTTATGTGTGTCATCTGACTGTACTTGAATGAAAAAAGGAATAGATGGTACACCTCTTTTCAAACTTAGTGGAGAGGAGCTTGGCTGCCCTCAGCACTTTCTTTCTGGAGATCTTGATGTATGTCTAATTCCTTGCCTTGCAGTGGCTATTCAAATATTTTTTTTGTGGACCCTCGGGGGCCTCATGCAGCCTTCCCAGACCACCACATATCCATAATCCTCAGCACAACCAGAAATTCATTTCTTTTCCAAAATTACAGTAAATCTTAAAGGCCTGGGAGATGGAAAGCTGGAGTAGAGAAATGGCTGCTTCCTTTTGTTTGCCTGGCCAGCCAGTGTTTGTCATTCCCCTCTGAGAGCTTTAAGAGGCCCCCAGTAGGGTCCTCATGACCTCTGACATCCCCTTCGTCCTCTTTGTGGTAGGAAAGGCTCTACCTTCTATTTGAAAATCACTCCTGTGCTACATCCAAAGCTCTAAAGAGGAAATGGCTATATCAAGGGCAGACACTGTTCTTGTTTGGAGGTTGTTGGACATCTCGAATGGCATGCCCATTAGTCGTCCTAGGGGAGGCTGAGAATCCCAGCCGCTTGAGCTATATAACCTTATGTCTGTGGTGGGCAATTCTTTAAGGGATAAAGCTCTGCGACCTTGAGATCTTTTGCCTTTTCCATCTCTGCTGGCTACTCCATTTATGTAATTGTTAAGGGGGAGGTGCCTGGAATCAAGTAACCTTTGCCATGTTGTGTGACCTCTAGTTTTACTTTCTTTTTTTTTTCTAAATTTTTTTAAACATTTTTTAAAAAAGATTTTATTTATTTATTTGACAGAGAGACAGCGAGAGAGGGGACACAAGCAGGGGGAGTGGGAGAGGGAGAAGCAGGCTTCCTGCCGAACAGGGAGCCTGATGCGGGGTTCGATCCCAGGACCCTGGGATCATGACCTGAGCCGAAGGCAGACACTTAACCGACTGAACCACCTAGGCGCCCCTAGTTTTACTTTCATTATTTAAGCAGGCATAATAGTAATAGCTACCTCACAGAGCTCTGTGAACATTCAGGGAGATGAGAGGCTGTGGCACTGGGCACATGGTAGGTGCTCAAATGCCTGTACTTTACTACTACTAATAACAGTTCTAACAAAGACGATGAGGGCTTCAGAATCGTGTGCCTTCTCATGGTTGAGCAAAGACAAATGATGTGATGGAGACAAAGGATGAACTTCCCCACCCTGGTTCTGCTAGTCTCTACCTTTGGCATGGCAGGCCCTACACTTGTCCCAGGGGTTGAAACCACTAGAGGTTCAAACATTTGCAGGGAGCCCCGCCTGGGGGGGAGGTGGTCGAGAGTGGCAGGATTTTCTTCATTGGTTTCTCAATGAGCCATAACTCTTTCAGATTCACTGCTCACATATGGCCTCCAAGCAGATCTGGCAGTTTCCATCCACGATGCTGGCTGGGAGAGGGAGGGTCTGGAAAACTCATAAAAGCAGACTGAGTGGTAAAGGAAAATCAATCTTCTCCTGCTTTGGACCAAGTTGATGAGAATCATTCTCCCTGATTCTCCATAAATTGGAACAAGGCTTAGGACACTAATCCTACTGTAATACCATTTGAAGACGAACACTGACATTTGTGACATTTAAATAACAGTTCAGGTCTGCTATTAAACTGGGGCCTCCAACTGTTTAACCTTTGCCCTTGTGTACTATTACCCTTCGTCTAGTGCATGCAAATGCGTTTATTAATGCATTTCAGCTTTCTGATGACACATGTTTATTTAGTGTTGCTGGATACATTGCATAATGTGAACTACACTGCACCAAATACCAAATTTATCTTAAAACTTTTAAATATGATATATTCCAAAGCTTTCTCTCAGATTGCTTTTATACAGTTAAAGCTAAATAAAAAGTTGAGGCAATTATCCAGAAATTTTCCTGTGGGTGGAAGAAAGTGGATTTCCTGAAATGAAATTATCTAGGGAAATCTGAAGTCATTCATTCATTCAACGAAGTGTCTTAAGTATATTTTATGTGTCACATAGAGTGTTAGATCCAAAATAAGAAAGATGTGCCTCCTGACGTTAAAGAACTGTATCTATGTGAGTTTATGGACCTGCTCACATAATTCTACACCTTAATTTATATGTCTCTTACCTTAGTCTTTGCTTAATTGCACAGACGAAATCTTTACTGGTTTCAAAAGAGAAGTTTCTCGGGCACCTGGATGGCTCAGTTGGTTAAGCATTGGACTCTTGATTTCAGCTCAGGTCATGATCTCAAGGTCGTGAGATTGAGCCCTATGTCAGGCTCCGCGCTCAGTGCAGAGTCCGCTTGAGATTCTCTCTCTCCATCTCCCTCTGCCCCTCCCCATCCTACTCTCTCAAATAAGTAAATCTAAAAAAAAAAAAAAAAAGCAGTTTCTCTTTTAGTTTGAATGAATTAGAGGCTGGAGGGTATAGATCTTTCCCACTCAGATATGATATTTTTATAAAGATAGTGTTGGTATTAAAGTTAGGAATAACCTTTTCATCTCTTGGCTGTTTTCCTAAACAGGAGAAAACATTTCCTGTTGTATTCTTTATCACCACATGCCATTTTCTGAGTATCAGCAGATCGGCTCCGTATCTGACAAAAACGTGAATTGGGTTACTTTACTGTTAAGGTCATTTTGATGTCTCAGATTCTAGTTTGCCTTAATATTAACTTAGTCCCAACCTGATTGGCACCTGACAGACCCGTGCTGGATGACGGGTTCTGCCAGTTTCGAGATGGTGTGAAATTCAGCAAGACGCTTAACTTCACAAGCCTCAGTTTCCTCATCCATAAAATGGGCTAATAATACTCACCTTGCTGAGTTGTTGGGAAGATCTGAGAAAATAATTCTGGGAAGATAGCCAACATAGAGCGTGGTACCCCACAGCCCTTGTTCTGGTCTCCGTGCTTTAGAGAGCCCCCCACCTCATCCCAGCCCTTCTCCAGCTCTGCAGCTTGCGACAGCCCAAGCCTTTCCTTTCTAGGTCAGTGGTTCTAAACTGGGAGCGATTTTGTCCCTAAGGAGATATTTGGCCATGTCAGGGGATTGTTTTGTTTGTTACAATTTGGGGGCAGGGGTTGCCAGTTGCATTTAGTAGGTAGAGGCCAGAGATGCTGCTAAACATCCTATAATGCCCAGGAAAACCTCCTCCTTACCTTCCACAACAAAGACTTATCCAGGGCTAAGTGTCGATAGTCCCAAGCTTGAGAAACTTTGCTCTAGATTCCTAGGACCCTGAAATTCTCTCCCTAAAGAGTCCACTTCCAGGGTCTGTGCTTCTCATCAGCTGGGTAAAAGGGGTGGCTATTTGCAAGGGATGTGGGCTAAATGTGGATGTGTGGGATGGGGCGTCCACACTGGCTTGTCCACACCACCATGTTTCAGTGTGGAAGTCCGAGGAGTCTGAGCATTCTAAACTGGAACCTGGCCTTCTAAGTCGTTATGAAGGTATTATTTGTCAAGGTCAGAGAATAAAATATATTTTATTTAACAGTTTGTGAGCTTGATCTACAACTTTAAATATTTACACATGTAATACGTGGGCCTTTGTTTGCGCTCTTGCTCTGGGCCCCACAAATGTTGGGATGGGCATGCCAGTGAGACTTCCAAAACAGCAGCATTCCCTCTCGGTGGCTGGGCTCACCTGGGCTCCATCCTTCAGGCTCAGTTTTAAGAATTCACCTTCATGAAGGCAGATGCTGCCTGGATGGCTCTCCTGCCACATGCATCATATGCTGAGGCTCAGCACATTTCTTCCGATTGCTGGTTTGTTCCAGAGTTTGTGATCCTTTTTTGTAGCTGAGATATTTATGGTGACCATCCTCCCAGTGACCTCTATTCCTGAGAACGTCACTTCAGCACAGGCACGGGCCTCTGGCGATGTGTTAGGATCATCTGATCCAAGCAAAGCCCTTCCAGATCCTTTCCAGGGAATCAGTTTCTGCAAATGGCTGTAAACATGAGAGCCATGGCTGGACAGCCTTCTCGCACCACGAAGAGAGGCAGTAGGTACAGAAAGGAAGAGATTGAGAGACACAGAGGTCTCCCTGGGTCCTGGATGCTTTTCCAGCCTTGGAAAGATGTCTGGGTTCCATCAGATACCTCAGTTTCTTCCAAGAAATTATCTAGTTTGCTTCAACTGGATTGAGTTGGTTTCTGTTATGTGTAACCATGAAGGCCTCGACTAAGACCCCATCTTTCAAGTTCATCTTGTGGTAACGTGCCCCAAATTTCAGCACCTTACTTGCACAAATCTGGCCTTGTTCTTGCCAGTCCACTGACTGGCAACGTGGAGGGTGCTGGACATCCACTGCTGGATGTCAAATTTTGCCTGTCCCTTATCATTTACAGGCGGGGATGGACTCCCAGGAGCTGTCCAACATCAGTGGATCGGTTTGGTTCTGGAGTCCCTCTCCTACCTGCAAGAAACAAGTCCATTAGGCCAGGTCCTTCGGTGTGATGCTCCCTATCCTCTAGAAATTTGCAGCGTAAAGCCGTGTCCACATGCTTCCAAAAATCCAGGTCAAATTCCCTGAACAAATGGATAATGCCTTTGCAAAGTTTATGAATGATAGGTAAGGAAACAAGTTTTCCCCTGGACACGTGCAGTTTATTGGATGTAATCTTGGATCCATACCATCTTGGAAGAGCTGGTAGGAGAACATGCAAGTGTATTAAGATGCCAGGACAGGGGCCTAGCTCAGAGGACAGGGGTAGAGTTGTGGTTGGAGTATGCGTGCTTGTGAGTGAGTGTGTCAAACTGCTCCTTTCCGAGGTCTTTATGTATGTTTTTTCACTTCATCCTCATTATAACTACATGTCGTAGGTATTTAATTACCTCCATTTTTACAGATAAGAAAACTGAAGTTCCTGTTAATGATGAAGGTGAAGTTTGAATTCAGGTCTTTCTGACTCCACAGGTACGAGGGTAGTAGTAAGGAACCCAAGTCGGGAGGTACAGAAACCAGTGGTTTTCTTGTAGAAGAGAAATGTAGAAAGAGAAATAGGAGTGACTATTTTTTTAAACTGTTTATGTGTGTGTGTTTTTTTAAAGATTTTATTTATTTATTTGACACAGAGAGAGAGATAGCGAGAGCAGGAACACAAGCAGGGGGAGTGGGAGAGGGAGAAGCAGGCTTCCCACGGAGTGGGGAGCCCGATGCGGGGCTTGATCCCAGGACACTGGGATCATGACCGGAGCCTAAGGCAGACGCTTAACGACTGAGCCACCCAGGCGCCCCATAAACTGTTTGTGTTATACAAAAAATAGATTCTAAGAAATCACGTAGGAATTCTGTTATGTTATATAACAATTTGGGACACTTCTTATTTCTTTCTGTTCACCTGAGGATTTAGGCCAGCTTCCACAAGAAGCTGCTGGTTCATTAGTTCAGCCAAATATTTGTTAAGGGCCAAAAAGTCAGAATGGCTTTTAGATGTAGTGTAGTTAAGACAATTAAGTGACAGGATTGCTCACTTTCCCTTCTGCTCTTTTTTTTTTTTTTTAAGATTTTATTTATTTATTTGAGAAGGAGAGAGAGAGAGCAACTGAGAGCACAAGAGCAGGGGGAGAGAGAAGCAGACTCCTCACGAGCAGGGAGCCCAGGACACTGGAATCATGACCTGAGCCAAAGGCAGACACTTAACCAACTGAGCCACCCAGGTGCCCCTTTCCCTTCTCTTCTTGCTGATCTTCTTTTAGGTTCCTCCCTGGAGTTTGCCGTCTTTTTCCTCTTATTTTTATCCATGCCACTCAATCAATGTCTGCCAGATTATTTGGATGGATTTGCCTGAAGTTTTCTTTTGTATGGACTCAGGATGGTTGTCTGGCTTATCTGATCATCTATGCTAATATTATTAAGATGACTAACAACAACAAGAACAACAAACAAATTCCACAAATCAATTCCTTGACCTCCTAAACATTCTATTTATATGTTTCCAGGCTTAGCCTGGCCATAATTTTAAATTCAAGAACTAGCCCCAATTATAGATCTGCATATAAAAAAGATGTTTAGAATAAGTTTATCATGATCCAGAGAATTTGATGCCAACAGTTTTCTGACTTAATTTTATTTATTTGTAAAATTCCCGGTCAAATGGACATATCCAGGATTTGTTCAAACAGGAAAGTCTTACTATAATTGTTGAGTAGTTGGATTTTTTTTTCAAAATTACTTTGCCATGTATTTTAATCAATAACCCGCAAAATCTAAAGCCCTACAAATTCTACCAGTTATGGGAAAAAAGTAAAGGACTAATTAAAGACCCATGTCCACAGTAGAAAAAAAATGATGAATCTTTTCATCACTCAGCAGTCTGGGATGCTCCAAATACATAGTTTTTTTTCCCCTCTTGGAGTTATTTATTGGCCAGAGGGGAGGGTGGACAGAACTTCTTTGAAGTTAAACATCTTGCTTGGATGAGCAGATATGTTGCATCAAATCAAAGTAATAAAAAGACAAAATGCTTTATTAAATCTTCTTTATCACTATATTGTGCTCCAATAGGATGATCTAATTAAAGGCACAGTTAAGCCTCTTTTCATCTGAAGAGTTCAGAAGCTTTCATTATTAAAAGGTTTGCACAGAAACAAATACATTGTTGTATTGCTTCCAAGTTTCTCAGTGGTGCCTCCTTCCTGTTTTGCTCTAATTGTTATGGATGTCTTTCTTGGCTGCCACTTCATGGTTTGATGCTAATTAGTCCTTTTCATCTTCAAAGTACCTGTATGACATTAACATGACTAACAATCGTAATACCACTCTGAGGTAGGCACTGGAAGCGCTATATTCTTTTTGGAGATATAGAAACAAAAGAAAATAATTTAAAGGGGTATTTATTTGGATGCTGATGATGAGCACTTTGCTTTCTGGTTCTGAGCTCCCAAATGCCTAAGCTGGCTCCTTCCTTACCTTTGTGCCTGTCCCTGCACAGCTCTGTCAGATGCTGCCAATTCATTCTGCATAACGTGAGATTTTTTCCAAGTAATCTGTCTAACCACCATCATCACCATGAGAAAAATGTATACAAATCAGGGAGAACTCAGTTAGTGATTGCCCCTCAGTTGGATTCTCTCTAGGTCTGCTTGATTTAACAAGCATTCATGAGATACGGGCTCATGTTTTAATTTAATCCCTCTATAATATATAATACCATTCTTGCATAAAACTTCATTCAGGTTGGACTAAATGGGATCCCAAACCAGCAGCTGATATAGGTCTTAACTGGCCAGTCAAATTGTTTCATAATTTTCATTTTTGAATTTGCAAATTTTTGTAGTGAAGTTCGTTCGTCCTAGATCATCATAGACCCCACTGCCCTCTATTGCTTTCCCCAGAGTTGAATCTGTGTGATT
Organism: Leptonychotes weddellii; assembly: GCF_054177405.1. Lineage (NCBI taxonomy): Eukaryota > Metazoa > Chordata > Mammalia > Carnivora > Phocidae > Leptonychotes > Leptonychotes weddellii. Next base: position 46,360,508 of record NC_138370.1, on the reverse strand, counting down.
TATATTACTTGCCTAACTGGTGAAGCCTTTGAGTTTACTGACTAAACAGGGAAGGGGAGGATTGTCTTATTTCCCCCACACCAAGGCAAATTTGGTAAGCTGGCAAAATTGGTAAATTGCTGAATTTCTTGGATATCACATCACCCCTGCCCAAAGATGATCTCTCTCCTTTCCCTGTTGAATTCTTATTCGTTTATTTCATTTAGCCTTCTCAGGGGAAAATAATCTAATAAAGGAATCCACACTGAATTATAAATGACTGGCACCAGCTTCATGTTTTACCCCTCTGGAGCTACTAAGAGTTTAAAAGAGGATGGTAACCACACCTCCGTCTCTGGTATCTGCCAAGCCAACAGAATTTTTTTTTTTTTTAATAACGGCATGATTGGAATCTCTCAAGTCACATTATATACTTATGATTATTGACTTTTACACTGTGAGTATATTAAGCAAGTTCTACCCAAAAGCCTGTGTTGTTTTTTTTTTTTTTAATATTGCAGATTTCTATGTCAGAATCTAAAACATTGGAAGAAATCAACAAGGAAATGTTGGAAAGTAAATCTAAAACATTGCTTATTTATTTGGGCTTCTCTCTGTAGTAAAGCAAGAACAGGAAGAGAATGTTCTGGAGTAGAAGTTGCAATGGAGGGGCGCCTGGGTGGCTCAGTCGTTAAGTGTCTGCCTTCAGCTCAGGTCATGATCCCGGAGTCCTGGGATCGAGCCCCTCATCGGGCTCCCTTCTCAGCGGGAAGCCTGCTTCTCCCTCTCCCACTCCCCCTGCTTGTGTTCCTTCTCTCACTGTGTCTCTCTCTATCAAATAAATAAAATCTTAAAAAAAAAAAAAAAAAAGAAGTTGCAATGGAAGCCAGGCAGACTCTCTTACATTTTTATTTCCACTCTGAATTTGATGCTGACCTGCCTGGCCCTGAAAGTTTCAGACACAGATAGTAGAGATTTCCAGCCATGATGAATGATCTTGGACAGAGGAGCCGGGCGGGTAACAGCCACTATTAGTGAGAAATAGGAAACATTCCAGTTGGGACCTATCCCAGAATGGACCTGCAGGCCTGGGAGGTGAAACCTTGGGCACAGCCCGACTGTGTCACTCTTCTGTGCCATCTGTAGCTTCACTTCCCACTCTAACTTGACCTTAGTTGAATTAACTCAACCTCTGTCCTAGAAGGACCAGGCAGTGCAAAAGTACAACAGCCTGATGAACCAGGTGTTACTCAGCCATAAAAAAGAATGAAATCTTGCCAATTGCAGCAGCATGGAGGGACCTAGAGGGTATTATGCTAAGTGACATAAATCAGACAGAGAAAGAGAAATACATATGATTCCACTTATATGTGGAATCTGAAAAGCAAATGAACAAAGGAACAAAAAATAGAAATAGGCTTGTAAATACAGAGGACAAAATGGTGGTGGCCAGAGGGGAGGGGTTTGAGGGTTGGACAAAATAGGTGAAGGGGATTAAGAAGTACAAACTTCTAGTTATAAAATAAACAACTCACAGGGATGAAAAATACAGTACAGGGAATACAGTCAATAATACTGTCATAATATTGTATCATGGTAGATAGTGACTACATTCGTTGTGGTGAGCATTGTGTAATGTATAAAATTGTTGAATCACTAATATAACCGAAACTAATATAACATTGTATGTCAACTATACTTCAATAATAAAAAAAATAAATTACGTTAACGGAAGAACTTCCATTACCTTTCTCAAATAATTGTATCCAGAGAGAAATTATAACTTAACTATTAAGAACATAGACTCTGGAGCCAAACCTACTGGATTAGTTGTGAGACCTTGGGCAAGCTACTTAACTGTTCTATCCCTCAGTTTTCTTATCTGTAAAATGGGTCTAAAAATAACACCTGGTTCATCAGGCTGTTGTAAGGATTAAATGAAGTAACATATGTAACATAATTAGAACAGGGCCTGGCACAGTGCTATATGAATGCGGTTATTATTCATTTAATTAGTAAACATTTATTAAGAGTTTTTATTATTTAACATCTATTAATACACATCAACTTTCTATGTTATTATTATCTTTTACGGAAAATGATTTTTCTATTTTACTGATTTATTTTATTATTTTTCCCAGCTTTACTGAGGTGTGATTGACAAATACAAATTGTATATATGTAGGCTGTACAGTGTGATTTTTTAAAAAAGGTGTACAATGTGATGATTTAATATGCATATATATTGTGAAATGATAGTTGAGTTAATTAACATATTCATTATCTCACACAGTTACTATTTTTTTGTGTGTACAGTGGGAAAATTTAAGATCTACTCTTCTAGCAGATTTCAAGTATACAGTACAGTATCGCTAACTATAATCACCATGCTGTACATTATATCCCCAGAAATTATCCATCTTACAACTGAAAGTTTGTATCCTTTACCAACATTTCCCCATTTCCCCTGCCTCCCAGGGAAATAATTCTTTAAGGAAGTAAATCTGATTACAAATTCTCACTACTTTATGCCCCACAGTGAAGGTCAGGCTTTGAAGAGTTAAAACCTAATGAAAATGTGCTCGTATCTGGTAAAATTCTTGGTAAGAACACTTTTTTCACTTAAAGGGCAGCATCTGGACTTTAGTAAGCAAATACGCAATAAAATATTGTTTTGACCTTTTTAAAAAGCTGATCTTTATTTTATTCAAATGGTAAAAATATTCCAAAGAATGAAGTTCCACAGTTGGATGGCATTTTGCCATTATTTAGCGAAATGTTTATGTGCAAATAATGCTTTTACATTTCATATTTTGTACAAAGAAAATTAAAGCATAAGCTGACAGAATCACCTAGAGTAAAAAAATTAGAGATCTGACTTAGGCTCACCAAACACGGGAATCCGATTTGAAAATACCCTTTTTAGAAATGGCTGAATTTTGTTTGCTAGCATAAGGGTCAAAGATCTTAGGATAGATTATTTGGCTGTTCTAGCCACATCTCTCCCTCTCTGACCGGTGTCAAGCAAAACCCAGGGATCATTTTATAACCTCACTCACTGCAGCAGAGACCTTGGTGAGTACATCTATGTTGTTTCCCATCTGAGGCGGCTAATTTCTAAAGCTCATAGTGGACTTTGTCAGAAATAGAAAATTATTTCCCGAATGCAAAGGCTTTTAAAAAAACAAACTAGGGCATTTATAATAAACCTCTGTCACGCGTGCACGCGTGTGTGTGTGTGCGTGTGTGCGTGTGTGTATGTGTGTCCAACTTCCCTTTTATTAGTCTCCAGTCCCTTTTAGGTGAAGCCTAACAGTGTGGAGTCCTTGGGAGCCACACAACAGCGGAAAGGGGCCAGACCCTCCCTCTTCTTCCTCTCTGGAGGTAGACATGTGATTTAGATTTGGGCAGTTGGACATTGTCTTCTGGGTCTTTGAATCTTGAGCAGGTGAGGAGGCAGGCAAGGACAGATGAAGGCGCATTCTGGGAGGGGCAATGGGATTGAAGCAGCCTGCTCTGCCTGCCTGTTCCCCGGGTTCTGGCTCCTCAGCTCTGTTGGACTGCTGGGTTTCTTTTTTTTTCTTTTTTTAAAGATTTTATTTATTTGTCAGAGAGAGAGACAGAGAGTGCCCATAAGCAGGGGGAGTGACAGGCAGAGGCAGAGGGAGAAGCAGGCTTCCCGCTGAGCAGGGAGCCCAACATGGGACTTGATTCCAGGACCCTGGGATCATGACCTGAGCCAAAGGCAGATGCTTAACCGACTGAGCCACTCAGGTGTCCCCGGACCCCTGGGTTTCTGACCCTTTTCCCAGACTGGTCCTCCAGCCTCCTCTCAACTTTGCAAGCCTCCATATACTTCCATTCAATCTCCTTCTCCACAGTTTTTTTTTTTTTACCTTATGATAATCAGAGGAGGTTTCTATTTCATGCAAACAAGAACTTTCATTGATGCAACAATCTTTTCAAGGCCTAGGTGGAAACAGTTGCCAATCTTTTACACTGAATTATCGGTCTAACCAACAGTAACCAGCCTGAAGGCGACTTACTTTTAAAGAATGTTTTATGGAATCTATTAGCTATTGTGAAACTGTATCAGTGATATGCTTCTGTATGACTGCACAAATACTATTTTGCCCAAATGTATTTTGGTTTGGCAGTCGTCCCTAATCAGCCAGCGATGGCTGATCTTATTTCAGCTGCTATTTTGGAACTGGAATTTTGACGTTATTAGCATATGAGCTATGCTACTGTCTTGGGGAGATGGGTTAAGGTAAATCAACAGATGTGTAATTGGTTTCAATACTGTGCTTTCCAAAAGTGAAATGTCTGCAGTGGTGTTATTAGCTGAGATACTGTAGATAGTTTTACATATCAGGAACAATTAACACGTGTCCTGTGGGTCTGATTACTGGTGTTAAGGAAGTTCTGCTCTGAATAAACCCCAAAGCAAAGCCTCCAGGAAAGTTAAAGGTCCCTGTTCCACCATTAAAATGGGAAAGTAATGTGCCTTTTTTTGATTGACTATAAACTTTGACTCATGGGACTTTGTTCTTAAAGGTGAAAACAAACATGAGTAGGAGGCAGGTTACTTTCCTTAAACATTCTTAAAACTTTAGTTGAAGCCCTTTATCAGAGAATTCCTCAAAATAAAACTAAATCACTATTACCTTATGATTATCACAGGGGAAAAAAAAAACAAGCTAAAAAGCCAAAGTGGACATTTTCCTTAAAATACTGTACAAAAGAAATTTTATATGTTTAGGCCATTGCCCAGAAGAGTGATAAATTTGATATTTGATATGTGAAACTGTTGTAGGAATAGCATAAGGAGTTGTATTTATAAAAGATTTTAAGAGTAATTGAATGATAGAAAGTGAATTTATGAGACATCCTGATTATTACATATGGTAGATCTTTGAAATATAAAAGTAATTAGGTGAGATTCACATGCACACAGTAAATTAAAGGTATTACTAGTAATGTCCAATAATATGCATATTCTCAATTACATGGGAGTAGAGAGATGGCCGAGTCAAGACATAAATCATGCCTTCTGTCGCAGCTTCTTCACTAACCAAGTGACTAACATGAGGCCAAGTTGGCTCAAATGTAAAGTGAAGAACGTGGACGGTAGGAGTTCCAGCTACCTATCAGCTCTGAGATTTCATGATCCTAAAATTATGTTTAATTCCTTTTTTTTTTAGTCATTAGATGATGTTTCTCTTCTCTCTGGATGTAGGAGAAAAGAAGTAGAAAGAAATGTGATGTCAAAGTAGGCCGTATAATCCCAAATGCCTGGCGCTGGAACGGATTTGGCAACGAAGAAACCCCTAGTTCATATGCTCTCAGTCCAAGAAAGAGAGCTGGGGCAGGTGTTCTACTAGTGACCATCAGCCAAGACAAAGAATTAAGTCTTCCTGCCCCAGGGAAATCCGGGTGTCAAGTGCTGGACTGAAGAAGCGGTTTCTGCCTCTGTCACAAACAGCCCCATGGCTTTGGACAGATGCTGCCGCCTTTGCCCGTGCCTTATCTTCAAAAGAGGAGCTAGGAATAGATGGTCAACATTTTTTTCCAGCTCTCCTAGTCTTAGATTCAAAGAAAGCCATGTTTTGGGTATCAAGTAATAATCCGCTTTTTCTGCTAATTTGAGGTTCGAAGTGTTCTTTATTTTGCCTAAAATACTATCACTCCAAGCTGCAAGGTAGAGATAGCTCCCAAACTGAGACTAATTTCTTTCCATTTTAAATTAGAGCAGGCGCATTTGGGACTTTTCCTTGAATGAAGGAAATAAAAGAACAAGGCACATGGTCAGAAAAACTGTAAAGCTGTGGGAAGATAGAGAGATTAGACATTTTTCTATCAAAGGCAAGAAAGCTGTAAGAGGAAAGTGGGGGGAAAAAAAAAAAAGAGTAAGAGCGAGCGAGCAAGCACAGGGGATGAAGTGGGGGAGGAAGGAGGAAATAGAAGGAGCGCAGCCCCTCCCGGGCCAGCCGGGCTTTGAAGTGAGGCCAGAGCTGCAGCAAAGGATTGTGGGATAGGAGGTCAAGAGAAAAAGTAGATGGGGACCCTTTGTTCAGGGGTTAATAGTTATGTGTCAGAAGTGCTTTATCAGAGTAAAAGGCCCCGTGCATTTTTAGATACTTTTTTTAGAGGAGAAACCCAATTCCGTGGAAGTTTCCCAAGGTCCTTAAGAAAGAACCATTGGTTTCTAACCTAAAAAAAAAAAATGTTCTGCAATCAGAGGCTCTGTTTTAACTAGAAATAACCAATTGTGGAAAAGGCCTGGTGTTTCATATTTAAAATTATCCCCAAACAAAATGATTTTGTTTTTATTTGGGGGCCCACGAGCAGCTGAGAGGGAGCCAGAGAGCCTTTTAATTGCTCACCGGCATTTGCACGGTTTCTGCAAAGTTCAGCGCCATGCAGCGCTGTAGATTATGAATGCGGGAGAGACCCCCAGCTCTTGGGCATCCTAATTCCGAGGCTATTCCAGCCAAAGGTCAAAACGGAGGTAAATCCAAATTTGCTTTGGCAGGACCTGAATACCTTCTTATTCAGATAGCAGAGCCCACGATTGTGGAAAATCGGCAGAGGCTACCAGGGGAGCATTAAGAAAGTTTATTGAAAGTGTCGGGAGACAGCGCAGTGGCATTTCCCCGAATGAGTTATCTGAAGCGCTTGAAATCAGTAGTTCCAGGGAGTTACATATATATATATATATTTGCTAAACAAGAAGGCCACACAGTTTCCTTCAGGTTTGGCAGGTTTCTTTGTGTGCAAGTGACGTGGTCAAGCTTTTATTTGCATAGCTCTCCTCAAACGTGCGGTCACGCAGCCCTCTCGGATGATTAAGAGGGCTCACAGGAAACCTCCACCTCTGACTGTTTAACTTACCAGGACTTTTAAAAGCAAGGCTGATAAAGCACATAAATTTATCACGTCTCTAGCAGTTGATGACACTCACCAAGTCCGTATCTGATACTCTTCAGTTCTGTGCATTTGTGAAGCCGGGTCACTGATGACAAATCTAATGCAGAACGATCAAGTCATAACTAACCTTTAAGTGTTTCCTTGAAGGTTAAGACCAGAGGATCTGAATAAAAAGTAGCAGGATCCTTGCTCTGATCTTTTTCTGACGTTTCCCAAATCCGCAAGGCAGAGGGCACAGTGCAGGTTGGAGCATAAACTGTTCCATACTCTGAACCCTCACTGAGGAGGACAGCAGACTTGGTTTTTGCAGCAGGGAAAGGAATAAACACACACACACACACACACACACACACATTATGCAACTAATATTTGATTTGACTCTAGATTTATTTTTAATAACCTTGTTAAACACACTTATCTGCAAAGAAGACTTAAGCGCACAGATGTAATTGATTAGAATATAATCACAGAATGCTGAGGTGCAAATTTCTTTTGTTTGATGTTGGGTGTTTTTTTGTTGTTGTTGTTCTCTCATTTTCTAGGCCCTTGCAGTACAGTTGTTATAAAACAACTGATTTAATACATCTCAGCATTATAAAAATTATTTAATCCATGGAAAAGGATAGCATTTCCTCCTCTTTTAATTGTTGGTCAAAATTTCAAATAGAATGCAATGTTTCATATATATGATGACAGGCAAACTGTGTGTTTCTTATAGGATGGATGGTTAGTTGTCCTTGTATAACCAATATCACTTTCTGAAAAAGCAGGTCAAGTAATGCTAGACTCAGTAATAGCTGTGGGTACCTTGAGCACATCTCAAATCAATAATGACAGAGGTAGCCTGATAGCAATTTATGAACCACAGTCCTCTTGGGAAACATATTTCAAGCCATAACTTCATCTAAACTGTTTATCGGCTAAGCTTGCTCAAATGTATGAAGTGTCAAAAAGTTTCTTTGACATTCGGCTTGTTATTGTCCTTTGATTTATGTACCCAAGCAAAACGTAGTAAATAAAAAGATTGTTTGGTGGTTTGGTATTTGAAGGAAATGATTAGAAACATTCGCCAGTGCTATTCATTTTATATGTTTTTTTTTTTCTTTCCAAATAAAAAAAAAAAGTATTTCCGTCCGGTGAGTGACTTCACAGTAATGGAACCTTGAATGATCATTAAAATAAGCAGAAAAGCCAGTGGAGTTGCCATGAAATATTCAGAAAACTCTGAACTAAATGTGTGATGTTCATATAAAGCATCTGTCCCTCTCCTTGAATTGTGCATGCCCAACCATTCACAAAATGTCCAGTTTGAGGTACACTTGTGGTAAATCTGACTTATTAAAAACGTGGTCGTCATGTCTTAGTTTTTGTGGAAACTTCCACATGGAAAATTCAAAGGACTATTCTTTTGAAAAGCATCCTTCAAGAAAATTCTTGGGTATACACAAAGCATTTTTATTTGCTTAGGAATGGAAATATTGACTTCTTAGGATTTTTTGATGATGGAATATTATAGATGTATAAAAGGCGTCAAAAGGCAAACTATAAGACAAATTCTTTGCACAGAATTTCATTTAAATGTTTTAGTCCAGGATTTTGCATTTTATTTCAGCTTGAGGCTTTCCATTCTTATAATTCCTTAAGCAGATTTTCATACTAGGCAACTCTATGGGTGGAATGTATAAAAAAAACCTAAACATAAGATTATAAAAGTTGGCCAGGGATTCCAAAGGATTGCATTATGGGTTTTTTTTTTTTTTAAGATTTTATTTATTTATTTGACAGAGAGAGACACAGCGGGAGAGGGAACACAAGCAGGGGGAGTGGGAGAGGGAGAAGCAGGCTTCCCGCTGAGCAGGGAGCCCAATGCGGGGCCCGATCCTAGGACTCTGGGATCATGACCTGAGCCGAAGGCAGATGCTTAACAACTGAGCCACCCAGGCGCCCCAGTATTATGGGTTTTAAAAAGATGAACTTTTAAACAGTTTTTACATTGATATGAATGGAATTCACTCACACCTTAAAGGGAAACAAGAAACCTATGGGAGATGGACACATTTTAATGCAAAGATTGCTTAAATGAACACTATTTCTGTTTCTAATGTCTCTTTCTTTGAGCGGTTAACACTAAGTTGATGGGCACCATAAAAATAAAGTCACAGACACAGGACAAATGAGGACACAGATATCTATACCAGCATGGTTAACTTGTTAGCGAATCTGTTTCCTTGAAAACAGGATACAGTGAATCTGGGTATATTTAATGGAAAGTGGCCACATTTACTGGAGAATTAGGAGAAAACACTCCCCATTAGAGTCAGAAGTTCTGATCTGCTATCCTTCAAAGAAAGACTGTTTCCCAGGCTGGCCAATATTCCTATGGAGCAACCTATGCCTATTGATAAGTTATCGGATTCCTCTCCGGAATCAGCTGGTCAGGAAGGATACAGAGGGGAGGGAGAGGAAGGGAGAAGGGATTGTGATAGGGGCTCTGTCTGATCGCCAAGGTAGGAAGGGGGTGGAGGACTGAGCAAGGAAGAATAAGAGAGGAGAGAGATAGGAAAGAGAACAGGAAAAGAAGGGAAAGAAATCGAACAGAAACAAAAGAAAACAAAGCAGGAAGATGATAGCTAGCTAGAAAAAAAAAAAAAAAAAAAGCATTTTGCAAATGGAATCTCCTTCCCAACCTCCAGGGTCTTTAGAACAGGGATTCCTAACCTGGATCTCACAGACTTCTCCAGGCCTGCAAACCCACTGTGAAATTGAATGCGTGTTTTGTGAGGATGGGTATGTGCATTTTTTTTTCTGGAGAAAGTGTTCTTTTCTCTTATCTGCTTCTGCAAGGGATTCCTAGATTTAACAAAACCCAAGAGCTGCTACTTTAGTGGGATCTTGTGCACCCTGTAAAGATATTTGTCTTTTAAGGAGTCAGAATGCTTGGGATGGACTGTAGATTGTCAAAGAATGTTACTTTCTAGTATTAAAAGTTGTGTGGTCTGAGGTTATTCATTTTTTCAAGACAGGCTTGCTATTCAGTCAAATACCATTAATTGACTATTTGCATGAAGTTGTCAGTGTTCTTCAAATTGTGTGTCCTGGGAGAGTGGACAAACAGTGCTGCCCAGAGCAAAGGGTATTAATTTGGAGGCAAATATTTCTGGGACACAGATACTGTATGGAATGCTAACTAACAATATGAAACTGGACTGGTAACATCTGCTCCTTAACTATCTTCCTCTATAAATGAAGATGATGATGATGATGATGATGATGATGATGACTTTAATAGGGCTGTTATAGAGGTGACCAGAAATGTAATACTGGCTGACGTTTATTGGGTGCTTACTACTTCCGTGCGCTGTGACAAACATCTCTATGCTTTATACAACTTAATCTTTCCGACCATTTTTATGAGATTGCTGTTATGTTTTCATTTTATAGATGGGGAAATTGAGGCAGAGAAGTCAAAAATTTGCTCAAGATCATGAAAGTAATAAACGGTGGAGCCAAATATTAACAACACAGGAGCCAACAGGTGTTGGCAAGGATGCAGAGAAAGGGGAACCCTCTTGCACTGTTGGTGGGAATGCAAGCTGGTGCAGCTACTCTGGAAAACAGTATGGAGGTTCCTCAAAAAGCTAAAAATAGAACTACCCTATAAGCCAGCAATTGCACTACTAGGTATTTATCGAAAGGATAAAAAATACACATTTGAAGGAGTACATGCACCCTGATGTTTATAACAGCATTATCAGCAATAGCCAAACTATGGAAAGAGCCCAAATGTCCATTGACTGATGAATGAATAAAGAAGAGGTGGTCCACACACACACACACACACACACACACACACACACTACTATGCCATCAGAAAGAATGAAATCTTGCCATTTGCAATGAAGTGGATGGAACTAGAATGTATTATACTGAGCGAAATAAGTCAACCAGACAAAGACAAATACCATATGATTTCACTCATGTGGAATTTAAGAAACAAAATGGATGAACATATGGGAGGGGGAGAAAGGGAGAAAGAGGGAAACAAATCAGGAGAGACTCTTAATGATAGAGAACAAACTGAGGGTTGATGGAGGGAGGTGGGTGGGGATGGGCTCGGTGGGGGATGGGTATTGAGGAGGGCACTTGTGATGATGAGCACTGGGTGTTATATGTAAATGATGAACCACTGAACTCTACTCTTGAAACCAATATTAAACTGTCTCAACTAACTAGAACTTAAATTAAAAAAATAAATGGTGGAGCCAGTAGGTGAACGGAGTATAGGGCATGCAAGTCCGTAGCTCATGCTCTTGGACCATTAGACCAAAGCAGCGCGCCTGTGGGGCGGTTGCTGAGCCCCTCCTGCTGCGGCCGACGGGAGAGGAGCCTGTTCCTTCTGCGGAGTGGTTCCCATGGCACTGCTTGCACGGAAGCTGCTCCTGTATCAGAAATACGTATTGTTACCTTATTTCCTTCCATGTTGAACATTATCCTCTTCTGTTATGACTTGTTCTTCTCTTCTCCCCTTCAGATGACTTCCTGGGTTCTTGTGGTTCTGTAATCTAGGGGAGAAAGGATGACAACAGTTTGATGTGAATTTCAGAAGAAAACTAATTTTCCATCACCTATCCAAAGTTGTTTTCCAGAAGCTCTGGGAGAAGTTGCATCTCCCCAGATACCTGGTTTTCTATCAGAATGAGATCAAATGCTCTAAAGTATCATCTCAGCATGGTAGACTCCACCTACCATACGCACCATAAAAACAAACAAACAAACAAACAAAAAACCCTTGGAGATGTAACATCTTTCTTCTTCTAGCTAGCCAACTTCTTGTAGACAATTACATAATGTTAAGTTGGCATTATGTTATTTGGTATTTTACATTTAAAGAAAGTTCAGTATTTTTCCTCTTTTGGAATGTTTTCCTTTTTTCCTGAGGAATCTGGGTATTCATTGATGTGTTTTGTGTACTTAAATCCTAGAAAAACATACATGTAAAATGTAGGTTTCTTTTTCTTATAATCAAATTTCCTTTTTTTTTTTTTGTTCTTTCTTAGTGCTATTCATCAACAAAATGGTCAACATTGGTCTTAAAAGAATCTTATTAACCAGATTTTTGGAAGATTTGGGAAGATATGTCCTGTTGAAAGAGAGCCTTTTCTTTTCTCCCCTCTTCTAGGAGGAAGGACACATATGGAAGGCCTTAGCTTATCTTTAGTGCCTCATACACCATTCTGGACTTCACGGAAAGGCCACTGAATGGGATTAGGCCCTAGAGATAGCATGTCAATCATCAAGAGGGATGAGCTAGAGCATCCTTTAATTTTTTCCTTTGGGTCACATGTGAAAAACAATTTACCAGCATTGATGAGTGTTATTAACAATGAGATAGGATATAGTCTCACCCACCCCCATGGCATGCTTAAAAATAGAATAGCTATCTTTTCTCCTGAATGATTTAAATGCAGCTCTGGGGAGGTGGCTTGGCAGATATCTTAAAGGAATTTTCTCTTTCTATGCTCTAGTGTAAGGTTTAAGTCTTCAACTCCCTATATTTCCCGACTTTAATCAAAGATCTGAGTACTTTTATTTTTCCTAAAGCTCAGATTGAATTTTTAAAAAATCAAATAAGTCTTTGTTTTCCACTGAGTGGTTAAGTAGATGCATTCTTTGGCTTTCTACCCTCACAGCCTATGGTAGCTGATAGGCATCCTTAGGATTTTTATTTTTATTTTTTTAAGTATTTTATTTATTTATTTGACAGAGAGAGAGCACAAGCTAGGGGGACAGCCAGCAGAGGGAGGAGGCAGGCTCCCCGCTGAGCAGGGAGCCCAATGTGGGACTCGATCCCAGGACCCTAGGATCCTGACTTGAGCTGAAGGCAGATGCTGAACCGACTGAGCCGCCCACGTGCCCCATCCCTGGGATTTTTAAAATAAAGCACCCTTCACATATTTCTTATTCTAAATGAAATTTTATTCATTTCCAAACATCACCTTTTAAAATCCAAGGAAATAATGGTGCCTCACTACCTTGCAAAGCTTTTTGGCCTTCGTGTCAAAAATAAGCAATTTTGGGGCACCTGGGTGACTTGGTCATTAAGTGTCTGCCTTAGGCTCAGGTCATGATCCCAGGGTCCTGGGATCGAGTCCCACATCAGGCTCCCTGATCAGTGGGAAGCCTGCTTCTCCCTCTACCATGCCCCCTGCTTGTGTTCCCTCTCTTGCTATGTCTCTCTCTGTTAAATAAATAAATAAATAAATAAATAAATAAATAAATAAATAAATAAAATCTTAAAAGAAAAAAAGCAATTTTTAGGAAGGGAGTTTACAAATGAGCTCTTGATTCATCAGGAGCAGTTTTTCATTGTAAGTACACCAGGTCTTCCCAGTTTGAGACCGGGCATGAATAATTCTTCTCTAGGCTCTGGAAAGGCCAGGAGTGAGGTTTCCTGACCTGTTATTCCCTTAACATCATCTCTCCCTCACCTCCCTCCTTCTCAGAAGCAGTGGGCAGCAATGGGCTACAAAACTGGTTTTCAGTGGTGCCTGGTGGAACCTTAATTCCTTCCTGTCAGCACATCCCTAGGCCTCTCTCCTGGTTAGGATAACGACTGGATAAGCTGTTGAACTTCTGGGTCATTTTCCAAATGAAATTCAACCTCTAGACCTTTTGAGGCTTACCCAGTCTTCCTCACTAGCCTAAGATGAGTTTGGAATGAATTTTTACTTAATGGATTCTATTTGTGGGTGGGAGAGGTAATGATTGCTTTGCTCAGAGTCATGGGCCTAACTTCAAATCAGGGAAAAGAGCCAAGCAGGCCTGTGAGAGTAGATGTGAACCCGAGGAAGGTGTGCCTGAGGAGGTGCTGGGAAGATTCTGATCAGCTGTTGAAGGGAGACACTGAATGTCACGTGACAGAGGTCACCTCTTAACGTCAGGGTTATGTTTGAGTGGTGATTTAAAAAATGATGTAGCAGGGGCGCCTGGGTGGCTCAGTTGGTTAAGCGACTGCCTTCGGCTCAGGTCATGATCCTGGAGTCCCGGGATCGAGTCCCGCATCGGGCTCCCTGCTCGGCAGGGAGTCTGCTTCTCCCTCTGACCCTCCTCCCTCTCATTCTCTCTGTCTCAAATAAATAAATAAAATCTTTAAAAAAAAATAAAAAATAAAAAATGATGTAGCTGACGAAGAAACATGAAAAGCACGGCTTTGCAATATCGTGAAATAGACATGCAACATCCAGGATAAATGACTGAGTATTGATTAGCCAGCTCAGAGACTATAAGACATTAAAAATGAAATTTGTAGTAGTAGTACTCTGAGGAAGTAGGACTGTGCCTCCTGCGGTTTGTTGCAAGGAATTTTCTTTTGGGAAAATCCTGTTGAATTCCATGACTTGTGAATCTGGTTCTAGGGACTGTAAGTCTTATAAGAAAAGAGAACTATTTTATTTTTTATTTTTTTAAAGATTTTATTTATTTATGTGTGAGAGAGAGACAGAGAGAGAGAGAGAGAAGCAGGGGCATGGGCAGGGGGAGAGAGAGAAGGAGACTCCTTGCTGAGCAGGGAGCTTGATGAGGGGCTCAATCCTGGAACCCTGAGATCATGACCTGAGCCAAAGACAGACGCTTAACCAACTGAGCCACCCAGATGCCCCAGAAAAGAGAACTCTTTTACCAAGATACCAAGATATCTTTAAAAATTCTCATTTTTAGCCCAGCTACCTTTTATTAAAAGAAATCATTACAGTTCTATTTGTCCAAGTTACTGTTTTCAAACTGGGGCTAAAATGAGGGCGAGCCAGTGTGGCTCCTGTCATGGCCCTATTTTATACCACACGCTTTGTTTAAATGCTTAGGCCTCAGATACGTGTGCAAACGGGCTGTGTGCCTATATATTGATCTTAGCAATGTTCTCCATAATGGAGAGAATACATTAAAATTTGGCAATAATACTCCTTCGAACTAAGTCAGTTCTTCTTTGAAGACGAAACTTGTTTCTCACAACAGAAAAATGTTATCGCTAAGAACTCCTTCAACAACAAACAATTATACAGGGATATACCTTCTACAATTGGTGAAATTATCAAGAGGTATAAGATTTCGTCTTATTCTCCTAAAGGTTATGGTCTAGTCAGGCACACAAGACAGAGAGATGGAATATGATGACTTGTTATATGTGGTAGCATAAGCTAAGTGCTTAGTGAGCCATACTGACAAGCAGCACTCCAGGAAGGCCAAGGGCTCTTTAGATTAGACAGGTGGATAAACATGGGACTTGAACAAAGGCTTAAACTGAGGGGGGAACTGTTCGCAGAGGAGGGAAGTAGATGATTCAGGTAGTTGGGGTAGATTTTTTTTTTTTTTGCAATTATTAACTTCTCTTCTTTCCTGTAATAGGATTATACACTCCTGTTAATTGCAGTGTGATTTGTAATGTCCACTCAGAGGGGAAGTATATGTTCTTGGTCTATTAATGTTGGGCTTGCCAATGCGACTTGCTTTGACCATGAAATATGAGTAAATCCTGACATATGCCACATCAGAGCAGAAGCTTTAAATGTGACTGCCTGTTTTGCTTCTGTTTTCTGCCAGGACCACAGTCTGTCCCAGAGAGTGGCTTCTTCTTGGGTGTGGGTTCCAGAATGAAGTGACACATAGAACAGAGTTGGAACCTAGAGCAGAACTGAAGCCCAGGGAAAGCCAACCTGTAATATGAATGAGAAATAAATATATGTTGTTGTAATCCAGAGATCTGGGGGCTTGTTTGTTACTACCGTGCAGCTGACCAATACAGGGAGGGATCACAACTTGAGCAAATGAATGAAGACAGAAAGCTACATGGATGTGGGGCAGTAAAAGAAAATCTACTTTGGTCTAGTCAAGGGATTTGTGTAGGAGAAAAATTAAAACAAACAAAAAAAAGAGTTTGGGCCATGTTAAGGAAGCCTCAAATAACAGATTAAGAACACTGACCTTGTTCTAAAGGCAGTGAGAAAGCACTAAAGATTTTGAGTGCAGGCACAAAGGAACAAAGGGAGAATTTGGGGAATATTTGTCCAACAGCAGTGTTAAGATAAAATGGAAAGTGGCAAAGAAACATATACTTAGGGCGCCTGGGTGGCTCAGTCATTAGGTGTCTGCCTTCGGCTCAGGTCATGATCCCAGGGTCCTGGGATCGAGCCCCACATTGGGCTCCCTGCTCAGCGGGGTGTCTGTTTCTCCCTCTTCCACTCTCCCTGCTTGTGTTCCTTCTCTCGCTGTCTGTCAAATAAATAAATAAATAAATCTTAAAAAAAAAAAAAAGAAACATGTTCTTAAGCACGTGCTTTAAAAATGTTTCTGAATAGGGGTGCCTGGCTGGCTCAGTCAGTAGAACATGTGACTCTTGATCTCAGGGTCGCTGGTTCAAGTACCACATTGGGTGTAGAGCCTACTTAAAAAAACATTTCTGAAGAAAAATGATTATTTTGTTAGAAGAGGGTGGAGTTCATATTTCCACATATAAAAGTGCAAGGAGGGGCGCCTGGGTGGGTCGGTCGGTTAGGCATCTGCCTTCAGCTCAGGTCGTGATTCCAGGGTCCTGGGATGGATCCCTGAGTCGGGCTCCCTGCTCCGCGTGGAGTCTGCTTCTCCCTCTCTCTCTGTCTCTCCCCAAGCTTGTGCTCTCTTTCTCTCTCCCTTGGTCTTGCTCTCTCAAATAAATAAATAAAATCTTAAAAAAAAAAAAAAAAGCGCAAGGAAAACAAATCAAATGGGCAAAGCAATTTTAAGGTAGAAAAGAATTGATACGCCCAAGATAGCCCAAATGTTTTCTTAGGCCAGGGAAGCAGGACAATCTGCTCTGATTTGCTGACATCTTTGTCATGCTGTTGCTTCATGTAACTACATTAACTGCCTGAGGCCGAAGCCTTCTTCATAATTCAAGTTTGTCCCTTCTCTTTGTCCAAAAATTCCAACTGGCCTGCAATCGTTTTCTTTGTCTGCATATCTGTTATTAATGTTCTGCTCACTCTGGTATATATATCCTGTGAAATCATGAAGTGGAAGAGAAGTATTTAAGGCACAGAAAACCCATAGGCTTGCTGGTCTGTAATTGGTACATGCAGAAACTATAAAACTTCAGCACAAGTGATCTTTACCACACATATGAACTAGGATGAAAGTTGACATGAAGGGTGGCTATCTGGTATTCCGCAATAACATGAAGTTTACCTGCTTTTTATTTTGCTCAACACTTCACCTGCTTTGGGTCCACTCAGGAGTATCTTTCATATCTAAGCAGGACAAGTTTTTACATGGATTGGATGAACTATCTTGCATTTTCCCAGGTGATGTGTCATTTGATGAATTGGTTTATTGAGGGCAGATAACAGACTCATGCACACAACAACACAGAATGAAGAAGGTCATCTAAACCTTGCAATCCTCACCTGTGCCCAGATGTGAGTTTCTCCCATTTTGAATTCCTCAATAGAGTTTTCTCTCTGGGTTGCCCTGAGACATTTTTACTCACCCTGAACACAGTGTTTGCCTCAAATCTCATAAAGCCTGGCGTGTTACTGCTGTTCTGCAAGTCTCCTGCTTTGCGAACGACAAGGTTTAATGAATTGGGAATATCCACGCACATTGCATTCACTTAAAAAGGGAAAAATCCTTTTAAACAGCTATAGCCACAGAAATTCAATTTCGTTTATTTAGGAGGAAATGAGAAACCTGAATTGTAGGAGTGGAGTCTTACAATCTCTCAGACTGATAAAAACACGGTTTGGGGGATGGTTGGAACAGCAAGGAATTGCTTCAGCCGAAATTATTTTCGCAAGCACATTTCCAAACCTACGATCATGTTTTGATAAGAAAAATCCCCTTTCTCCACAAGTTCTCAGGTCCCACTCATTGGCCCCTCACCCTCAATTCTGGGATCTATGTCAGGCTGTTATGTGGCTCAGTTCTTGGTGATATGTTTTCAATTTGAGTCAACTTGATGAGAGAAAAATTACTAAAAAGTGGGAATGAGCTGTGAGGTGAATAGGGTTTTCCTATCAAAGTGGAGGTATTTTTAAAAGCATTTATTATTTCAAACTAAAACATTTATAGAAAGCCATGAGTGTGAAGTGTATGGTTACCAGTTGCGGCTTGCCGTATTGAAAACTTCAAGTTCAGAGGAAATATTTACTGAGGCTCTGGCTAGCAAATAGTTTGTTCATGGGAATAATTTGGTCCAGAAGGCATGTCAGTTTAAAACAATAGTTTACTAACATAGTAACAGGCAGTTAGGATTCATAAATGTTGCCATGATTGAGATGTAATTTGGGGGTCTTAGATGGAAGCAATTCTGTTTTTAACAGAACAGAACTTAAAGCCTGTATGGCTAGGTCTTACACATGACATGAATGTCAGAAGTGAGAAAATAAGCCCTCCATTTTCAGTATTTTATGGTCTCTGATGTAATATGGTTATTTTCTTCTGTGTTGAAAATGATGAACATCGTTTCTGGCACATTTGTTCCATAGTAAAGAAGTATTTAGCTTACAAGTGAAAAAGTCTGGCTTTGACTGTGGATTAAAGAGATGTTGTAGAGCTAAGTTTACTTTTGCAGGAAAGGTCAGTTTTGCATGACGTTTTCTGGAAATTTGGTTTTGGAATGTAAAAAATTCTCTTGTCATGTGAATTCTGGAGATCTGAGGGAAATATGTTTAATCACATTTGGTGAGAACATTCCTTTTTGTGTGAGTTCTTAATAAGCTCACAGCATTTTTTCTTATTCAATTTTATGTCATGGGGTTCATTTTACAACAACGCATATCATGTATTGTCGAATAAAGAGCAGGTTGCAGGGGGACCCGCATCGCGCAGCCAGTTAAGTGTCTGAATCTTGGTTTTAGCTCAGGTTGTGATCTCAGGGTCATGAGATCAAGCCCTGGGTTTGGCTCCTTGGTCGGTGCGGAGCCTGCTTGGATTTCTCTCCCTCTCCCTCTGCCCTTCCTGCTCATGCTCTCTCCATCTCTCCCTCTAAAATAAATAAATAAATCTTAAAAAAAAAAGAGCAGGATGCAAACAGTATTGTTGGTATATTACCTTATATACACGTAAAATTGTGTGTGTATGTGTGCATGTGTATAAAAAGAAAGGTATCTGGAAGGTTGTTAATATTTAACTCTAGGTGGTGGGTTTTAGGTGATTATTATTTTTTTGTATAGTTTTTTAAGAGCGCTTGGTTTTCTTTTGTTATTATGAAATATGCCATACATTTGAAAGAGGACATATGTATAGTTTAAAGAAGAATAACATAATGAATACCCACAGTTCAGCTAAAAAATAGGACGTTACTTTATCTTGGCCTTCCTTCTGCCCCTGCCTCTTTCATGGAGGCAATTACTTGCCTGAATTTTGCATTTTGAACTAATCATTTCTTTGCTTTTCTGTATGGGTTCGCCACTTATAAATGTATCCATAAGCCATATATAGAGCTTATTTTCATTGCTTTGAACTTTAAATAAATGGAGCCATACTGGATATATTCCTCTGTAACTTCCTTTTTCTTTTTGTTTTTTGTTTTTGAGATTTATCCATGTTGATGTGTGCCGTTGATTTTTTTTTCTTTGAGAGTGGACAATATCAACACAAAAAAATCAATTCAGTTGAAGTCATTTTGAAAAGAAAAATCTCGTATTGATCTTTAGAAATCTATGTGGCTGAAGGAGTGCTGAATTATCATGCTCCTGTGACCTGAAAATTGTTTTTTTACCGTTCTTATATGTTTATCTGTAGATGGTGTCTATAGCTGCCCACAGGATGTGATTTCAGGGATCCCCGGCTGTGCATCACAATGGAAAAATACCTCCCAAATCGTGTCATTTACCATCTGACATGAATGAGTATAGCCAGTAATCGCCTTGAGCAGGTGTTGAGGGGCAGAGGGAATAGTTCTAGACCTTGAGATGTTTGGAAGATGGGCCTCAGTGGGACATTTAAATGAGGCCCCCTGGCATCGCACCGGCCACTGAGAACACAGTGAGAGACAATAGTAGGTGTGTGAGCTACAGAGAAAGGAGGTGGAAAGGCAAACTTTTACCTCCTTTATAACGTTGCCCATGTGTAGTGACAAGCACTTTTTGAGTACCTAGTGTGTAAGGCTCCGTGCCAGGCATTTTCAACTCAAAATATAACTAAAACCCAGTCCATGCCTTTTTTTTTTTCATTTTTTAAATTTAAATTCAATTAGCCAACATAGAGTAGTGTTTCAGACGTAGTGTTCAATAACGTAGTGTTCAATAATTCATCAGTTGCATATAACACCCAGTGCTCATCGCATCACATGCCCTCCTTAATGCCCCTCACCCAGTTACCCCAATCCCCACCCTCTCCCCTCCAGTAACTGCTCAGTTTGTTTCCTAGAGTTAAGAGTCTCTCATGGTTTTTCTTCCTCTCTGAAGACCCCCATTCAGTTTTCCCTCCCTTCCTCTATGCTCCCCTGTACTTTCTTATATTCCACATATGAATGAAACCATCTGATTGACTGATTTTGCTCAGCATAATACCCTCTAGTTCCATCCATGTTGATGTAAATGGTAGGTATTCATCCTTTCTGATGGCTGAGTATTTAAAGAATTGTCTCTAAAACAGCAACAATCTTTGTACCATGTCCCAGAGAGCACAAAAGAATCGACTGACTGCCTCGGGGGCATCAATGAGGAGGCCATGCTGTGCTGAGACTTGAAGGAAGACAAGTCTGGCGGGCAAGGAAGGAGAGGTCGTTCCTAACTGAGGAAGGGCCTTTACAGAGGACAGGGATATGGGGACGCCGACTCCGGGAACCTGCTAGTACATATGGGCTCGAGTATAGGGTCTGTTCTCCGCCACTAATGTGATGGTTCTAGAACCTGGCCATGTCACCCACCTAACTGAAATCACTCTCTGCTTCTCTAGCACTAAGCCTTGCATGGCACATGATATTTGCCCCTGAGCGCAGTCCTCCTCTCCCTCCTTTTCCCTTTCTGCATCACAGCTTCCTCATCTACAAAAACAGAGAAGTACATCAGGTTACCTAAGCTCAGCTCTGCTTCTTTCCACAGAAAGCCTGACAGCAACCACCACTTGCTAACTGGAGAATGAGTATTTATTCTAAGAAAGAGAAGATTTCTCTTCATTGCTGCAGTTGAATAATAGAATTCCAGAAACACCCAGGTTCCAGTGAATGTAGATGATCTGCCCATGAAAGTCCAAGTCCAGGGGTATATGAGAACACCAAGTAATCACTTACCAAATATTTGAGAACCTACTCTGAGCGAGACACTATATGGCCATTTTTCCATGTGCTCTACTGAAGAATCACAGAAAGGAGAAATTCCCATCCCTCTCCCACCGCCAGCTTCCCAAATCAGCCTTCCTATAATTTGACTCTGCTGCATAGGAAATCCATACAAAGCTCATCAGCCCTGTAACTAACCAGAGCAGGCAGTGACAAAGTAAAGTAATCATGAGCACAGATGGATTGAACTATAGATGTTGGAGTCTGCACTTTCCTCCAGAAACCAAGTTTCTTTTTCCTCTCCAGTTTTTCCTTTTATGGCCAGGTTTAATGTTATCAACCTAGAATTTCTGATACTCCAGAGAAAACCCTATGAGATGTTGCATGTTGCTCTTAGACCCCATTCTCTTGAACACCCCCAAAGCCTCTCTTGGATCCCTCACAAAGGGAAGGCTGCTGAATTGCAGCAAGCTTTGTGTTTTAAGCTATCTATCTCCCTGTTTCTTTCCAGGTCTCCTCTAGGACAGATACATTCAGGGGAATAAATAAGAACATCTCTGTTGCTACCATCTTGGTCTGAGCCATTGTATATCTCACCTAGTTACTGTAGTATTTTCCTAACTGGTTTGCCCGCTTCTATCCTTGACTCTCCTTCAGTCCACTCTCAACAAAACAGGAATGACAACAAAACGTCATTCCTCTGTTAAAACACTTTAAGCTAGTCTGCCTACTTTCCCTCCTTGCCCTCCACTGTCCCTTCCTCCATTTCTCTTACTCAATCTCCTACTGCTCCCCTTGCTTACTATATATGTGACATCCCAGCCTCCTTTCTGTTTCTCCAACACAGCTGTTTCTCCAGGCACCCTCTCACCTCAGGGCATTTGCACTTGCCGTTCTTTACCTCTGCCTGGTCCACTGTACCCCCATATCTGGCTCATTCCCTCACCGCCACCAGGTCCGTACTCGAATATTACATTCTTGATGAGGATTACCCTGGCTGGCTGCTTTATGTGAAATTATAATTCCCAGGCCCTGTGTTTCCTACTTTCCTTCCTTTCCTTATTTTTCTTTATAGTACTCCTTGTCATCTAAAACATTATGTATTTTACATTTTTCCTTTGCCTATTCTGTGTCTCCCTCCACTAGAATATAAGCTCTGCAGACTTTTTGTCTGTTTTCACATTACTGTATTCGTTGTCACATAGTATGTTGTGTTTGTGTGTAATAAATGAATGAGTGTGTAAAAATAAAGGATTATGGCTACCTTCTATTACTTTTCTTAGAATACTTTAGTTCCCATCTAGGATTTAGTTAGAACCACACTGAGTTTTCACTTGAATGAAAACATTTACACATGGTGTTTTCTTTTTATGTCCCACAACATTCACTATTTGAATTTTGTCTTTTCCCAGCTGAAGAGTGTAATATATTGAGGGCAAGGTTAATCATTTCTGACTGTTCTCACATTTTGGAAAAGAGTCATTTGTGTTAGAAAGTGAAAAATTTTTAAGCTTTCAAGAAATATTGGGCTCCTGGGTGGCTCAGTTGGTTAAGCGACTGCCTTCGGCTCAGGTCATGATCCTGGAGTCCCGGAATCGAGTCCCACATCGGGCTCCCTGCTCAGCGGGGGTTTGCTTCTCCCTCTGACCCTCTTCCCTCTTGTGCTCTCTGTCTCTCATTCTCTCTCTCTCAAATAAATCAATAAAATCTTTAAAAAAAAAAAAAAGAAATATTTTTTCTTTTTTTTTTTAAGAGTTTATTGATTTATTTAAGAGAAAGAGAGCTTCAGCCCAAGAGGGGGAGGGGGCAGAGGGAGAGGGAGAAGCAGGCTCCCCCCTGAGCAGGGAGCCCGACATGGGGTTCAATTCCAGGACTCCGAGATCATGACCTGAGCCGAAGGCAGACGCTTAAGTGATTGAGCCACCCAGGCGCCCCAAGAAATATTCTCTTTGAGGAAATGGCTCAGAAATAACATTTGTTTGTTTGTTTATTTGAAATAGCTTTTAAATATAGCTTTGTGTGATCCACACATTCAGTGAAAAGACACCTTTGAGAAGCAAGACTTATTGTTAGGTTAAGGCAACTTTTACAGTTGAGGTGGGTGATCACATTTCTATCCCAGTTCTTCATCTTGAACTTCAGATTTTTGAGGGAACATTTGGGTTAGGTGGTCAACAAGTGCATAGATTCCCTTAACTTCTTTAACTTAAGTCAGGGGGTAAGAAGAGAGTTTTCTTTGCGGAAAGAAGGTGGAGGGGGGTGTCAACAGATCTGTCCTGCCACTTGTTTTTACAAAGTTGTACTGGGACACAGCCACACCCACTTGCCTATGTGCTGTCTCTGGGTATCGTCTCTGCTGTCTGGCTTGTACAGAAAAGCCACAGATCCTTTGTGGATCCCTGACGTTAGAGCATAACCTATTCAAGCTGGGGAGGCCGGCCAAAAGGCAGGGACCATACAGAGGAGGATAAGACAAAGGTGTCAGACAAGCCACAGAATGGCTACTCTGTTCTTAATTAATTAATAGGTAATCACACATTTTCTCAATTTGTGCAATTGCTCAGTCCTGTTACATTATTTATAAATATAAATTTTCTGAGTAAAACCACATATCCTCATTGATTTATTGAAACTCAGAACTGCTTTTTTTTTTTTTTTTAAGATTTTATTTACTTATTTTGACAGAGACACAGCGAGAGAGGGAACATAAGCAGTGGGAGTAGGAGAGGGAGAAGCAGGCTTCCCGCCGAGCAGAGGCCCGATGCGGGGCTCGATCCCAGGACCCTGGGATCATGACCTGAGCCGAAGGCAGACACTCAATGACTGAGCCACCCAGGCGCCCCAGAACTGCTTTTTATTTTTATTTTTTTTAAAGATTTTATTTATTTGTCAGAGAGAGAGAGAGAGCGAGAGCACACAAACAGGGAAGGGGCAGGCAGAGCAGGAAGATGGAGAAGGCTCCCCGCTGAGCATGGAGCCTGATGCAGGACTCCATCCCAGGACCCTGGGATCATGACCTGAGCCAGGGGTGGATGTTTAACTGACTGAGCCACCCAGGCATCCCCAGAACTGCTTTTTAAAATTTTGGATTGTTTTTCAAGTAATAGGACTCTAGGGGCGCCTGAGTGGCTCAATGGGTTAAGCATCTGCCTTCGGCTCAGGTCATGATCTCAGGGTCTGGGGATCGAGCCCCGAGTCCAGCCCCGCGTCGGGCTCTTTGCTCAGCAGGGAGTCTGCTTCTCCCTCTCCCTCTGTGCTCCTGTGCCCCGCCCTCTCTCTCTCAAATAAATAAAATCTTTAAAAAAAAGTAATAGTGACTCTTGCCCCTAATTTGCAATTCTTTTTTTTTAGATCAAATATTATTCTGTAAGCAACACAGCTTTTTATAACACAAATTACACTCTAATATGTTTTATATGTGTCTCTTCACATATGATTGAAATTTGTTATATGTAAGTTAACCCTATTGCAGTGATTAGTCTTAATGAAATTATCTCTTTAAACATTAACTACTTCACAATGGAATATTAGGTAGCATTAATGCTGTAGTTAATTTGGTCACCCAGTCAGTTTACATAAAAAAAAAAAGACTTAGTTTTTGGATTTTCTTGAAACACGGACAGCACCTCTGCATTTAATATTGTATTTTATTTCTGATATATCAAGATAGATTGTATTGAAATGCCATTGAGATGTGCGATAAATATTAAAATTAAGAACTGCGTTTAACATTCGAGAAGCTTTCAGAATGTGATTTGCATTTGGAAATCTCCAGGAATGCTCTACTTGGAAGATATATCATCTGTTTAAATGAATGAGGTTGGTATAATAGAGACTAGGTGTCAAATCAAGCCTTCCAATATTTGTTGGGAAATAAGACACGTGACATTTTTAGCACTAAATACAACTCTAGTGGTCTGAAAACGTTAGGTGTCTCTGCAAACATATTATAATCAGATTAACTTAGGCACTGTGGCAAAGAGTAGACTTCTGTCTTAAATATAAAGCCATTAAATCAGAAATAGTTCATCTGTACTGCATAGTTGCCATAAATTCTATCATTCAGTCCAAAAGCAATAATAAAAACAAATCTATTCATGCAGACTTATGTGTGCCAGGCACTGTTCTATTGCCTCCCAGGAATTATATCACTTGTTCTTCACAGCAACCTTCTTCTGTATGTTTTGCTGATGAAGAAACTGAGGTTTAAGTAACTTCTCAAGAACACAGAGAGGATGTGATGATGCTTGACCGACCCAGGTAATCTGTCCAATCCTGAAGTCTGGCTCTTAACCTCTGCAGTGTAGCACTGCTCTAGAGAGGTGTAATCTAGATTATAGATTATGGAGAAATACTTAAATAGATCCTCTTTTCTTATCTGTTTTGTGTCCTGTGACTTGGTTAAAAATACTGTTCTTTCCAGGGGGCCTGGTGGCTCAGTCAGTTAGGCGTCTTGACTTTGGCTCAGGTCATGATCTCAGGTCCTGGGATTGAGCCCCTCCTGTTGAGCCCCTCTTGTAGAACCCCTCCTGTCAAGCCCCACCTGGAGCCCCAACCTCAGTGGGGAGCCTGCTTGTCCCTCTCCCTCTGCCCCCTCCTCCCTTTCGTACTCTCTCTCTCTAATAAATAAAATCTTAAAAAAAACACTGTTCTTTCCTATCCTCTGTTATTTCCTGCACCCTTCAACCCTGTGTCCCTTACATTTACATTCTTTATTGCCTTTTAGAGAACAGTCTTATAAGTGAAATTAAAAATCATGTCCTCAAAACATTATGGTTATCTTTCTCTTATTTATCCTTTCCCTAGTTTCTTAACTATGATGCTGTAAATCTCACCTATCATCCCTGCCTCAAAAGGTGCTTTCTCATTAAAAGAAAAAACAGAGCCGTTCCAGGGTTGTTCCAGACAGCTGTATTATGTTGAGATGACTTAGGTCTGGAAGGTGTTCATTCTACTGGACATTTCTGGAAACAAATATTTTAG
The DNA here is from genome assembly GCF_054177405.1 of Leptonychotes weddellii. Lineage (NCBI taxonomy): Eukaryota > Metazoa > Chordata > Mammalia > Carnivora > Phocidae > Leptonychotes > Leptonychotes weddellii. The sequence goes on along the minus strand of NC_138370.1, from coordinate 46,334,365 downwards.
CTTGATTTATGGTGCTGAAATAATTATTGTTATTTTACGGATTCCACATACTTCCATTGGAAGAACATTTGGAAAGCATCTTCCAGTTGTCTAGGCACCATTCCCTGCCCTGAATTATTTCAATTTAATTAAACCATGTGCTATTTTGTGTCAATAAATAATGCTTGTAAACAGACATGAAGGTGAAAAGTACAATTTAGCAGGACATGTTACTGATATGAGGCCATCAGCCCGGATATGTCAAGTAATCTACAAGCACATTCTTTGTACACTTTTATGTAGAGCCAATTATTATGGTATCTAGACACCATCTGGATCACACCCTATGTCTTCATAATCATGTGAAATTTTAGGACTTTGCAGGAAGAACCTATGTTGTTTCATGCTGACCTTTTTTTAAGATTTATTTATTTATCTGAGAGAGAGAGAGAGAGAGCTCATGCACACAGAGGGAGAGGGAGAGGGAGAAGCAGGCTCCCAATGTGCAGGGAGCCTGATGCGGGGCTTGATCCCAGGACCCTGGCATCATGACCTGAGCCAAGAGGGCCTCTCAGGCGCCCCTCATGCTGACTTCTTTTCTCCCTCTCCCAGCTTCTAGATTTTGTCTGCTGAATGAGCAATTATTATGTAGCATCTGGACGTTGAAGAGTGTAGTCTCATTGCCTGTTCAATGTACATGTGACTAAAATTTCCACTTCTGCCTTTGGAAGGATAAGGAGGAAAGGAGGAGAAGTTTTGGGCAAGCGGTTAATAAATTCAGCAAAGCTTGCTTAATTACTTCAAATATCAATGAATTATTATTGACTAATAGTCTACCTTGTTCCAGAGAAGACTTGAGGATATACATGCATATATAAAATAAGATTAAACGTATGCATGAATAGAAAGTCAAGACCCGAGTAAATATAATGTGAAGGTCAAAGCTGGGGAGAATTAGAATAGAACCATTCACACCCATGTGAGTAAAGCCAAGTTCAGTTTGGCTCTGAACTTCCTGTGACTAATATGGAAAGGGAAACATAATTGATAGTCTAAATTTAATTCACTGAAAAGAAAGTATGCCAATATTGCAGTGCTTTTTTCCTCATTATTTTGAGCATCAAAGTCATGTGGGACAGAGCTTTTATCAGTCGCATCTTGCTGTGTTGGTCATTGTTAGGGAAGTGGATTGATTCTTTCCTGCTACAGATCATAACTAAATGTATTATTGCATTAGCTCAAATGTCACCTGGAAGTAACAAATTTCTCTCACAATGTATTTTTTATTTATTATTATTATTATTATTTTTTACAATGTAGTGAATTTAAGCCTGAGCTATAATTAACTCACTTGGCAGAATCTGGCTTGTTCATTCTTAGTTCAGTTATAAGGACCTACTCCAGTTGCCATGTAGAACTACCTAGAACCATTCATATCTTTCTCTGTGTTTCCCCCTGTGTATTCTTGTTTCTAGGCCTCTATTCAGTCTGGGGTCTCTGCCTCAAATATGCCTGTTAGAAATTGCAAAGGGTATGATATTTTACCCTGCTTGCAAGCTAGCAAGTTAACTGCCATAGTTTCACGACTCAGCAAGTAGCAGTAGCCAGAGCATGAGCTTGGTGGTTTGCATTACAAGACAGGAACCCTGACCTTAAGGAACCTGAATATTTTAATCTTTATGGGCAATAAGAATGCCTGCTCCTCACTGGGTGTTATGCACAAACAATGAATCATGGAACACTACATCTAAAACTAATGATGTAATGTATGGGGATTAACATAAGAATAAAAAAATTTAAAAAAAAAAGAAAGTAAAAATCGATTGAAAATACTAAAAAAAAAGAATGCCTGCTCCTTTGCCCTGGAGAAAGACATTCTCTCTATCTTCCAAGGTGGTTAGCTAGATACTCTTAATCTCAGGAAACAAACTGAGGGTTGCTGGAGTGGTGGGGGGTGGGAGGGATGGGGTGGCTGGGTGATAGACATTGGGGAGGGTATGTGCTATGGTGAGAGCTGTGAAATGTGTAAGACTGATGAATCACAGACCTGTACCCCTGAAACAAATAATACATTATATGTTAATAAAAAATATTAAAAAAAAATACAAACATCCTTGAAAAGATAGTTTGGAACAATGACAGTGCATCTACTTGCAAGAAATGCAGAAATGTGATGGACCCATGAAGAATGGTTTCTCAACACTACTTCACTCTTTTATATCTTCTTAAATACCATCCATCCCTGAAAAATCAACATTTTAAGGGCTACCTTATTTCAGCCTTCTTGGTTCCTACATTTTAGTGAAATGTTACCTCTCAGAACTCTCTGGGAACTTCCATTATAATTATGATACCACCAGGATTTTAAAATTAGTCTTCTAACATACACTTCCCTGTTTCTAGTGGTTTCATGTAAATCAACAGTTTTTTTCTTTCCTTAGGGAGGTTCTAAGGCCTTTGAGGGCAGGAACTACTTTTTGAAGCTTATTTTGTACCCACTACAGTACTCAATATTAGAGATGGTATTAGAGAATGTATAGGAGGAATATGAGAAAAGGCCACAGTTAGAAAGGTCCATGGTAATAAAATGATAAATAATTGTCCATAATTTCCCATCTGTCATGCTTTAGTGACCAAAGAAACAGAATTCCTAACTAAGAATCTGGAAGTTTTTATGATTTCATAGCCATAGCATGTCAGGATTCTACAGTCAACTCTTGGCTTAATTTTACTGCAATATTAATCTTGGTGTGTTACTGAATTGTGTTGATTTATCTCTAATTCAACATAAGGAATGGCAGGGACGCTCAAGAGACAAGTCTGGCTCTGTTTTTATCCAAATGCTTCTTGGGTAAACAGGGCCATACAATGTGCAGAAGACAGGTGGCGGGAGGTAGAAGGGAAAATTCTGACGTGGCATAATCCATGTAGGTACTAATTAATAAGGAGTAAGTCCGTATTTATGGAAAACTAACTAGATATCTGCACTGAGCTTGGCAGCTTGCTTCTGGCACAGAAGCAGAGAATGACACAGCACATATATTTGAAATAATTTGTCAACCTAAGTAAATAGTTTTCTTTTTTTTCCTGCATAACTCTCTCTTTCAAAAAAAAAAACACCCACAAAATATGTTTTAAAATGGAAATAAAAGGCTCCTTGACAGAACATGATTTTGTAGATGTGTGAGAAGCATTATAGTCCAGTGCAAAGCATAGGCTTTGAGGCTGGGTTAAAATAAGTACCGTACTACTTATTCACTAAGTGAGTCAGGTTGTATTACATGTGTTTGCTGAGTTGTCTTATCACTGGCACATACATTTGGACCCTGGAATGATCCTTTTCATGATTACTAAATAATTGACTCATAACAATGATTCAAGGCTGGAGAAGTGGGGAGATGATTAAAGAAGAATTAAAAAGGCCAGTGTTAGGCAGGCGGGGTGGCGGGGATGAATGAGTAGAACACAGCGTATCTTTAGGGCAATGAAATATTCTGCATGGTAAATTTTGGTGGATACATGAAATCACACATTTAATCAAACCCATGTATACCACCAAGAGTGAATCCTAATGTAAACTATGGACTCTATGGGTGTGAATCCTAATGTAAACTCTGGGTGATTATGATGTGTCAATGTGGGCTCATCAGTTGTAACAAATGCAGCACTGTGGGGGCAGATGTTGATAATGGGGGCCTGCATGTATGTGTGTGGGGGAGGGTAGATGGGAGATCTCTACCTTCTGTTGAGTTTTGCCTAGAACCTAAAACTGCTCTAAAAATAGTCTATTGAAAAAAAGATCTCTTAGAGGCATCCCTAAGCAGCAAATAACCAAAGGGACCTGGCCAGGTTTTAACTATGAGCGAGGGTACCCACCAGGTCTCGGGACTGGAGGGAACAAAGATGACTGCTCTTTGGTGGGTTGTCCTGACTAGTGATGGGTTAAATTGAGAATTTCAATCTCCAGAGCCACGGAAAAAAATTTTAAATTTTGGAACCTTACCAATCTTTGTAAATTTCCCACGCTAAAATAGACAACTTACAAAATTACCTGTGATGTACTTTAGAGGCTTTGTCTGAGTTTCAACTTGGCTTTCCACATTTTTTGCTTGCTTTTTAGACATTCCCATTATAAGGTATAAAATAGGAATTATAATGTAGGGAGCAATAGTTTCTTTGTCAAATTGAAATAAAGTAATTGGTAGCTTTCCAAGATAGTCTGAAGGGGGTAAGTTACATTTATGTGATCTAAATCCTATGGTTAAATGCACCGGGATTAACATCTGTTAAAAGAATTGTGCTTGGCATGCAGGTGTTTCAATATTTGCATTTTGTATGTGTTTCAGAAACAGCCTCTGAGAAAAACATTTATGTAACAATCTGGTGGTTTTATTGTTTAGATCTGTCAGGACAGTCATTTTGTTACTCGGACTTTGTGACCCTCTTGCAAGCTGTAAACTATTTAACGAAGTGAATATATTGAGAAAGATGACAGAGTTTCAAACTTCGGGGGGAAAGAGTATTATATGAGAAGAATCAGCTTCCTCCCCCTGGAGACTGTGCCTAATATGTGAACAGCAAAAACAATTACATTGGTGATTTCAGGAAGTCCAATAAATTCCATCGCACAGTCCTACTTTTGAAATATTACATCACTCCACAAAAGCTTAGGCTCATGTATTAGCTGAAATGAACTAATCATGAATTAATTACCATTGGTTCAGTTTTGTGAATGGAGTGCAGGGGTAAGGCTCTGGTTTCCCTGCGGCCAGTGCCTCGGGGTTTAACGACGCCCGCACTTCAGTCTCCCTGTGCCCGGGCGTATGTGGGGGGCACTAGGCAGCTACTCATTTCAGCAGTCCTGCTGGTCACCTCTCATTGCGGTGATTGACTTAATCATTCTGTAATCCACATGGTTAAAATAAGTTGTGCTCTGGTCGTTTGTTTTGTAGGCGAAGTGGGGGAAATAAATGCAGCGTTTCTCTAGAGATTTGTGGGTTAAACTCAAAGAAGATAGAGGAATCAGTTGGTTTCACACACTGCCAGATTATACCTCAAGCAAATTAAAACTGGGTAAAAGTTGAATTGCAAGTGATTTCAGCTTTATAAACTCCACACATGGCTATGATAGCACATGATGGCTCACATCGGCTTAACTACTTTTTAAGTGCTTTCAATGTCTTTAGGGTACATGAGTATCCAGTGGGACACAATGTTTTGTGTATAAATAGCCACTAGTTTTGAATGTTAATATCTGCCCCGAGGCTTGTTCTCACACAATTTCCTTGCTTTTTAACTTCTAGATCCTAGTTCAGGGTTATTTCAGGCCAGTTTGGAAATTCACCCAGGAAGTTTCAATTGGTGTAGATTTCAGATACATTATTGCTTCAGGTAATTGTCTCCAAGAGCCACTGGGTAGGGTGTATATGGAGTTTCATAGCGTCTGGAAGAGTCAGCACTTCTCCAGGGTTAGAAGAGCCATCTACTGTATTTTCTTTACTTAATAACAATACTTCTACCACTTTTTGTGGCCAGTCCCATAAATTCTACCTTATTCATATCTCTCCTTTGATAGTTTCCAGATTTGGGATTGTACGGACCAGCAAAATCTCCAGAAAGTTCTGGGGGGAACCTGTGTTGATGGTCAAGAAAACTTTTTGTCAATTATGGACAAGAAACAAATACTTTTATCATTTAATAAATGAGAGTACATTTTAACACCAAAAGTTAAGAAAGGTCTACTGTATGAATGAAGAACAATGCTTTAAATTTCGTCAATTTAATTTATGCAGAAGTCAGTTCATTATCTTATTTTTCTCGTTTGGGTGACAGCTTTGTCATGGACTGACATCCAGCAGAAGAATGTAGAGAATTATTGAAAAATTTCCCCAAATTGCTTTGGGATGCCTGGTGGCTCAGTCGGAAGAGCATGCAACTCTTGATTTGGGGGTCATGAGTTTGAGCCCCTGTTGGGTGTAGAGATTACTTAAATAAATGAGTAAATAAAACCTGTTTAAAAAGTTAAAAAAATAAAATAAAAATGGCTTTGGCTTAGAATCAGGAGACCTGGGTTAGGGGTCAGACACAATTCCGTGTTAGCTATTGGATTCTCTCTGAGCTTCTCCAGTGGGACAAGGGGATGATAACCCTAGTCTGGCTTTTCTCACAGGTTATTATGAAATTCATGTGGAAAAATGTGTGCAAAAGTGTGTTTGAGCCATAAAGCACAATGAAAATAAGGTGGTTTCAACGTAAATTTATGCAAGATTATGACGAGGTTCTAGAATCCTACAATTGGGCTTAGCCTCAGGAATCATCTGAGCAATCACTTCACAGCCTTTCCATTTTCAGTGGCAACACAAGCCATTTCTGGTCTCTCATCGGTAAAGTATATAATTTTTTAATTGAACTGGTTTAGATACTTTCCTACTGTAGCGTCCACCTACTGGTACCTGTTTCTTGAAGAAAGAAATCCTCTTCTTTCACCTCTGTGATGGCACTTGAGAAAAGTAAAGGGATTTAATTCCTGAGATTTTATTATTTTTTTTCCAGGCCAAATATCTCTAATTTCTTTCATCATTTCTTGTATGGAAAGATCCCAAGTCTCGTTGTCATCCTGTCTTGCTTCTCCCGTCTCTCAGTGGAACTAAAGATGGACCATTGTATTGCAGGTGCACTGTAGCGAGCACAGAGAAAGGTAAGGTATCAGACTCCCTATTTAACACATTGCACAGCTAGCAATACAGCTGAAGGTTGTGAGCAAGATTGTCCCTGGGTCATCGTCCTCAAACTTCTCCGGATGTTGTCTTCTCTGCTTCCCTCAGACTCTGCATGTTCCTGCCTTCACTCTTAGCACGTTCTATTTAATTATATGTTGTTTGTTTTTCTGAGAATGGCATTTATTTATTTTATTTACTTTATTTAAAATCAATTAATTGACATATAGTGTATTATCAGTTTCAGAGGTAGAATTTAATGATTTATCAGTTGCATATAACACCCAGTGCTCATGACATCACGTGCCCTCCTTAATGCCCATCACCCAGTTACCCCATCTCCCCACCTTCTCTTCAGCAACCCTGTTTGTTTCTTATAGTTAAGAGTCTCTTATGGTTTGTCTTCCTCTCTGATTTCATCTTATTTTATTTTTCCCTCTCTTCCTCATGTTCATCTGTTTTGTTTCTTAAATTCCACATATGAGTGAAATCATATATTTGTTTTTCTCTGACTTACTTTGCTTAGCATAATACCCTTTAGTTTCATCCAGGTCGTTGTAAATGGTAAGATGAATGGATAAAGAAGATGTGGTATATATATAAAATGGAATATTATTTAGCCATTAATTATATGTTAATATGCCTCTATCCTCTAGTATCCTTTAGTATCTCCTTCGGAACAGGGTCGTTATCTTTTTCATTTTTGTGCTCTCATTACACAGTAGATTCTTATTTTTTTAAAGATTTTATTTATTTATTTGACAGAGAGAGAACACAAGCAAGGGGAGTGGGAGAGGGAGAAGCAGACTTCCCACCGAGCAGAGGGCCCGACATGGAGCTGGATCCCAGGACCCTGGGATCATGACCTGAGCTGAAGGCGGTCGCTTATCAACTGAGCCACCCATGCGCCCTACACAGTAGATTCTTAATAAATGTTTTACTCCACTGAACATGGGTCTTTTTCTTGGCAGCCACCTGATTCTGTTTATAAATATTAAGCTGACAGCCCAAATCTTCACATCTTTTTTTTTATTGGGGTCACTGATAAGTCATATATTTCCTATTTTTTTAGTTGCTTACTTTCCCTGGTGTCAAGAGGAAAACCTTCTAAAAAGTTAATTTTATCTTGTTAATTTAGCCCTGTACTCAGTGGGTCTAGTAATTGAGTGCAAGTCTGATTTTTAATTTCTTAAATGATTTGAAATCCAGGTAATACATGTATAAGGAATTCAGTTCAAAGGGCATGAAATGTGTGTGCCGTATAAAGGAAATCTCTTTTCTGTTTGTCACAGAGCCAGCCAGTCATTTCTTTTCTCTGGAAGAAATTGTTACCTGTTTTCTTGTGCATTTCTTAGAAATAGTTTGCACATACACACACACACACACACACAAATACACACACAAATACACATTTTAAAATATATTTACATTATTCTACATGGTGCTTTTATTTATGTTTTTTGTCCAGCTTTATTGAGAAGTTATTCACAAATTAAATTGTATATATTTAAAGTGTATAATGTGATGATTTGATATACATATACATTGTGAAATAATTACCAACATCAAGATAATTAACATATACATTGTCTCCCATAATTAACTCTCTCTTTTCTTTTTTTCTTTATGGTTTTATGGGATTTCTTTATGGTGAAATCCCATAAAACCTACTCTCAGCAAATTTCATGTACACAATACTATATTATTACCTACTTTTCCCTTACCACAGCCCCTGGCAACCACCACCCTGTTTTTATGAAATCAGCTTTATTATTATTATTATTTTTTAAGATTCCACATATAAGTGATACCATACAGTATTTGTATTTCTCTGTCTGGTTTATTTCACTTAGCATAATTCCCTCCGAGTTTATCCATGTTGTCTCAAATAGCAAGAATTCATTCTTTTTTGTGGTTGAATAATATTCCATTATATATATATATATATATATATATATATATATATGAACATCCATGTTCATCAGGGCTATTAGCCCATGTATGTATATACATTATATATATTATATATACTACCTATATATGTGTGTGTGTGTATATACCACATTTTTTTAATCCATTCATCTACTGATGGACACTTTGGTTGTTTCCATATTTTTAGGTACTGTGAATAATGCTTCAAAGAACATGGGAGTTCATATGTCTCTTCAGTATAGTGCTTCTATTTCCTTTGAGTATATTTTCGAGAGTGGGATTGCTGAATCATATGGTAATTCTATTTATTTAATTTTTCGAGGAACCTCCATAGCGTTTTCCACAATGGGAATTTACATTACTACCAACAGTGTACAACGGTTCCCTTTTTCTGCCTCCTTGCCAACATTTGTTATCTCTTTTTTTTTTTTTAAAGATTTTATTTATTTATTTATTTGAGACAGACAGCATGAGAGGGAGGAGGGTCAGAGGGAGAAGCAGACTCCCTGCCGAGCAGGGAGCCCGATGCGGGACTCGATCCAGGGACTCCAGGATCATGACCTGAGCTGAAGGCAGTCGCTTAACCAACTGAGCCACTCAGGTGCCCAACATTTGTTATCTCTTACTTTTTTGATAAAAATAGTTATTCTAACAGGTGGGAGATGATATCTTATTGATGTTTTGATTTTCATTTCCCTGATAATTAATGATGCTGAGCATCTTTTTCATGTACCTTTGGCCATTTATATGTCTTCTTTGGAAAAATGTCTATTCAGCTCCTTCGACCATTTTTAATTGTTTTTTTTTTTTTTTTGCTATTGAGTTGTATGGGTTTCTTATGTATATTGGATATTTACCCCGATATATGGTTTGTAAATAAATATTTTTCCCATTCCATAGGTTGCCTCTTAAATTTATTGTTTCCTTTGCTATAAAGTAGCTTTTTAGTTTGATGTAGTCCTTTATTTAGCTTTTGATGCTTGTGCTTTTGGCATCTTACCTAAAAATTATTGCCAAAACCAATGTCAAGATTTTCTATTTCTTCATGATGCAGTCTTGGTAAGTTGTATGTCTCTAGTAATTTATCCATTTCTTCTAAGTTGTCCAAATTATTGGTATATAATTGTTCATAGTAGTCTCTCATGATCCATTGTATTTTTGTGGTATCAGTTGTAATGTCTGATTTTCCATTTGTTTTCTTCTAGGAGTTTTACAGTTTTAGATCTTACATCTAACTCTTTCATCCATTTTGAGTTAATTTTGGTGAGTTGTATAGCATAAAGGTCCAGTTTCATTCTTTTGCATGTGGGATATCCAGTTTGCTCAACACCTTTTATTAATGAGACTATTCTTTCCCCATTTTGTGTTCTCAGTGCCCTGGTCAAAGATTAGTTGACTGTATATGTGTAGGTTTATTTTTGGCCTCTCTATTCTGTACCGTTGGTCTGTATGTATGTTTTTTATGCCAGTACCATGCTGTTTTGATGATTCCCATAGCTATGTAATATAGTTTGAAATCAGGAAATGTGATACCCCCAGCTTTGTTCTTTTTTAAGATTGCTTTGGCTATTTGTGGCCTTTTGTGAGTTCATACAAATTTTAGAATAGTTTTTTTTTTTTATTTCTGAGAGACATGACATTAGACTTTTGATAGTGATTGCACTGAATCTGTAGATGGCTTTGGATAGTATGGACATTTTAACAATATTAATTCTTCCAACGCATGAGCCTGGAATATTTTCCATTTGTTTGTGTTCTTCAATTTCTTTTTTCAATGTCTTATAAATATTTTCAGGTTTTTCACCACCTTTGTCAAATTTATTCCTAAGTATTTTACTGTTCTTATACTTTTATAAATGAGATTGCATTGTTAATAATTCATTGTTAGTGTGCAGAAACATAATTGATTTCTGCATGTTGATTTTGTATCCTGAAACTTTATTAAATTTGTTTATTATCTGTAACAGTTTTTTGGTGGAGTCTTTTGGGTTTTCTATATATAAGATCATGCCATCTGCAAACAGAGATAATTTTACTTCTTCCTTTCCATTTTGCCTTCCTTTTATTTATTTTTTTCTTTCTTTCTTTTTTTTTTTTTTTTTTTGCCTAATTGCTGTATCTAGGATCTAGTACTATGTCCAATGGAAGTGGTGGGAGTGGGCGTCCTTGTATTTTTCTTGATCTTAGTAAAAGGGCTTTTAACTTTTCACTACTATGTTGTTAGCTATGGGCTTATTATGATTGGCCTTTCCTATGTTGATGTACATTCCTTCTATAACTAATTTGTTGAGATTTTTTATCATGAAAAGATGTTGAATTTTGTCAAATGCTTTTTCTGCCTCTATTGAGATGTTGATTATATGATTTTATATAATGAAATGAATTTTCTTAATGTGGTGTCTCAATTTACTGATTTATGCATGTTGAAATATTCCTGCATCTCAAGGATAAATCCCACCTGATTTCAGTGTATGGTCGTCTTAATATGCTGTTGAATTCGGTTTGCTAGTATTTTGTTGAGGATTTTTGCATCCATGTTCATCAGGGCTATTGGCCCATAATTTTTTTTTCTTACAGTGTCCTTGTCTGGTTTTGGTATCAGGATAATGCTGGTCTCATAAAATGAGTTTGGATGTATTCTTTCCTCTTCAATTTTTTGGAAGAGTTTGAAAAATATTGTTATTAATTCTTCTTTAAATATTTGGTAGACTTCATCAGTGAAGCCATCTTGTCCTGGTCTTTTATTTGTTGGAAGTTCTCTATTACCAATTCAATCTCCTTACTTGTTATTGGTCTGTTCAGATTTTCTATTTCTTCATGATGCAGTCTTGGTAAGTTGTATGTCTCTAGTAATTTATCCATTTCTTCTAAGTTGTCCAAATTATTGGTATATAATTGTTCATAGTAGTCTCTCATGATCCATTGTATTTTTGTGGTATCAGTTGTAATGTCTTGTCTTTTGTTTATAACTTCATTTATTTGATTCATCTTTTCTCTTTCTAGCTAAAGCTTTGTCAATTTTGTTTATCTTTTCACAAAACCAACTCTTAGCTTTGTTGTTATTTTCTATTGTTTTTCTAGCCTCTATTTAATTTAGTTCTGCTCTAAACTTTATTATTTCCTTCCTTCTGCCGTTATTGCTCTTCCTTTGTTCTTTTTTTTCCTTAGTTCCTGGATATGTAATCTTAGATTGATCTTAGATTGCTTATTAGAGATCTTTTTTTTTAAATGAGGTATAATTGACATGTAATATTGTATTAATTTCAGATGTTCAATATGATGATTCAATATTTGTATACACTGTGAAATGACCATGACAGTAGGTCTGACTTCCCCGTCATCATATAAAGTACATAATATGCAATACAATATTGTTAAATATAGTCAGAATGCTGTACATACAATCCCCATGACTTATTTATTTTATGACCTGAAGTTTGTACCTCTTAACTCCTTCTTCTATTTGCCCACCCCATGACCCTCATCCCCTCTGACAACCACCAATTTGTTCCACATCTACGGGTTTTGTTCTGTTTATTTTGTGTTTTAGATTCCACATATAACTAAAATCATATGGTATTTGCCTCTCTGTCTGATTTATTTCACTTGGCATAATACCGTCAAGGTCCATCTATGTTGTTGCAAATGGAAGATTTTATTCTTTTTTATGGCTGAGTAGTTAGTATATCATGGTATGTGTGCACCACATATTCTTAACCCATTCATCCAATGGAAACTTTTGTTATTTCCATATCTTGACTATTGTAAATAATGCTGCAATGAACATGAGAGTGCATATATATCTCTTTGAATTAGTGTTTTTTTATTTTCTCTGGATACATACCCAGAAGTAGAATTACTAGATCATATAGCCTTACAACTGAGTTGAGTCTCTCATAGACAGCATATAGATGGGGTCTTGTTTTTGTTGTTGTTGTTGCCATGTCTTTCGATTGGAGAATTTAGTCCACATACATTTAGAGTAATTATAAATTTGTAGGTATATACTTATTGCCATTTATTAATTGTTCTTTTCTTTTTTGTTGAGATAGACCTGTAATATTATGAGCTTCCCTCTTAGAACTGCTTTTGCTGCATCCCATAGATTTTGATGAGGTATTGACCAGAGTTCTTTTTTGTATTTTGTAAACTGTATTGTTTTTAAAATTTCAATTTCTAATTAGTCATTGCTAATGTATACAAATAAAATATTGTATCCTGAAACTGTTAAATTCACTTATTGGTTCTAATAGTTATTTTTGTTTTTTGAAATTTCTGAAGGATTTTCTTCTAATCCTTTTGTTTACAAATAGAGACAACTTTTCTTTTCCAGTTTGGAGACCTTTTATTTCTTTCACTTATCGTATTGAACTGGCTTTAATTTCCAGTATAATGCTGAATAGATAGTAAGGGGGGCATCACTGCCTTTTTCCTATCTTAGGGAGAAAGCTTTCAGTCTTTCTCCATTAAGTATTATATTAGCTGTAAGTATTCTATAGAACTATAAGTTTTCAAGTTGAGGAAGTTCCCTTTGGGTCCCTCTTTGCTAAGAGTTTTTAGCAGATATGCTTATTTAATTTTTGTCAAATATTCTTTCTGAATTTGTTGAGATGATCATATGATTTTTACTTTTTAGTCTGTGAATGCGCTGAATTACATTGATTGATATGTGAATGTTAAATCACATAAAACACAAAAAATGTTTTCCTTGAATGAACCCTATTTGGTCATGTTTTATTATCTTTTTATATATTATTGGATTTAATTTACTAAAATTTTATTTAGAAAAATTTTTTAAAGACTTTATTTATTTATTTGAGAGAGAGAGCACAAGCGGAGGCAGAGGAGGGGCAGAGGGAGAGGGAGAAACAGACTCTCCGCCGAGCAAGGAGCCTGACATGGGGCTCTATCCCAGAACCCTGGGATCATGACCCAACCGAAGGCTGACACTTAATGGACTGATACACCCAGGTGCCCCTTATTTAGAATTTTTGCGTCTATGTGCATGTAGGATATTGGTTTATGGATTTCTTTTATTATAATGTCAGTCTGGGTTTCATGCCAGAGAACTTCTGGTCTCATGCAATAAGTTGGAAAGTATTACCTCCTATTCAGTTTTGTGGAAGATTTTGTGTAGAATTGATACCATTTATTTCTTAAGTACTTGGCTGAATTCTCCAGTGAAACCATCTGAGCCTGAAGCTTTTATTGATTTGTTTGTGGGATGTTTTTAATTACAAATTCAATTTATTTAATAGTCTATTTAGGTTAGTATTTATTCTTGAATAAATTTGGATAGATTGTGTCTTTAAAGAAATATGCTTATTTAATCTAAATTGCCAAATATTGGCATAATGTTCTTAGTATTTTCTTATTTTCCTCTAATATCTGTAGAATATATAGTGATGTCATCTCTACCATTCCTGATATTGGTAATTTGTGTCTTCTCCCTTTCCTTCTCCTGATTAGTCCAGCTAGTAATTTATCAATTTATTTATTTTTTTAAAGGAGCAGCTTTTTTTATTAATCTTCTCATTGATTTTCTATATTTTATTCTATTGATTTCTAGTTTGATTTTTTTTTATTATTTCATCTCTTCTACATTGTATTTATTTGTCTTTTTGTTTCTAGCTTCTTTCTTTTTTTTTTTAAGATTTTATTTTTAAGTAATCTCTATACCCAGTGTGGGGCTTGAACACACAACCCTGAGATTAAGAGTCTCATGCTCTACTGACTGAACCAGCTAGGCACCCCTCTAGTTTCTTAAGGTAGAAGTTGAGGTCATCCTTCTGAGGTCTTTCCTCTGTCTGAGATAAATAAACCCCTCTAAATATTCGCTGCCAAATTTTAAAATGTTGTGTTTTCACCAACATAATTACTAATTTCCCTTTTTATTTTTTTTGACCCATGGTTTATTTAACATTGTGTTGTTTAGTTTCAATATACTTGAGATCATTTTCCTGATAATTGATTTCTTAGCTATTTTTATTGTGCTCAGAGTAAATACTTTGTATGATTTGGGTCTTTTTAAATTTATAGAGACACGTTCTGTGATCTAAAATATGGTATACCCTCTGAAACAAATAATACATTATATGTTAAAAAAAAAAAAGAAGAAGATAGCAGGGAGGGAAAAATGAAGGGGGGGAAATAGGAGGGGGAGATGAACCATGAGAGACT
>NC_138370.1:46253799-46319058 GCF_054177405.1 Leptonychotes weddellii | reverse complement strand
AGCTCTATTTTCAACTTTTTGAGGAACCTCCATACTGTTTTCCAGAGTGGCTGCACCAGCTTGCATTCCCACCAACAGTGTAGGAGGGTTCCCCTTTCTCTGCATCCCCGCCAACATCTGTCATTTCCTGACTTGTTAATTTTAGCCACCCAGGGCAATAGACTCCCCCCAAGCATAGGCTGAGGACTGGGGCTGAGCCTCAGGTCGGTCTCCTGTTCCTGATGTTCCCCCACACAGCTCCTTCCCCCAGAGGCTCTATGGTAGTCACAGGAACAAGGAGGCTGGGAGGGACCACTGCTATTCACATCCGAGACAGCTTGGACACCAGCTTCCCAGTGCAGGTCTCGATCATCTTCACAGCCATGGCCTTGGAGGAGCTGACACAGCTAAAGGAACTGGTGCCCCTGCTAGAGCCAAAGCTGGACAGGAAGGAGCTCAGGCCATAGTTGAAGTCAGGCTCATGAGGACCCTGTAGGCTGAGCTCAGCCCACCCGAGTAGCTGCTGTTGGTCTTAGTATGGATATTCAAATTCTGCATCTCAGACCCCAGCTGGCTCTCTCGTCCTCCAGCAGCTTGCGGTAGGTGGTGATCTCAATGTCCAGGGCCAGCTTGATGTTCATGAGCTCCTGGTACTCGTGCAGCCGCCACACCGTATCCTGCTTGGCTCGCTGCAAGGCAGCCTCCCCATCGGCCACCTTGGCATTGGCTTCCTTAACAGCCAGCTCCTGGCTCTTCTCAACATCAGCGGCAGTGACCTTCAGTGAAGCCCTCTTGTCTTTGAGGCCCTGGATCTCACCCTGGAGTTGGCTGATCTTCTGGTTCATCACGGAAATCTCTGTCTTCGTGCTACTGAGGTCATCCCCAGGCTTCCCAGACAATGCCTGCAGCTCCTTGTACTTGATCTGGTACATGGTCTCAGCCTTAGCCCAGCTGTGGTTGGTGATGTCCTTGACCTCGGCGATGATGCTGTCCAGGTCCAGGGAGCTGCTGTTGTCCATGGACAGCACCACGGACGTGTCCAAGATGTGGGACTGCAGCTCGCAGATCTCCTCTTCCTAAGCTGCCTTAAGAAGCTGATCTCGTTTGTCAGCCCTTCCCGGAGGGATTCCAGCTCTACTTTGTTCAGGTAAGCTTCGTCCACATCTTTCTTGATGTGGACAAATTCATTCTCCATATCTGCACACTCTTTGATCTCCTCCTTGTACTTACTTTTGAAGTCCTCCACCAGCTCCTGCCTGTGGCGAAGCTCCACCTCCTGCTTCCGCTTCTCCTGGTCCGATGTGTTTAGCTGCTACCAAAGGTTGTTGATGGAGCTCTCCAACATGCGGTCCACGTTGCTCCCAGCGGTGTTCTGCTGCTGTAGGAGGCTCCGCTTGGTCTCCAGAATTTTGTTCTGCTGCTCCAGGTGCCGCACCTTGTTGATGGAGGCAAACTTGTTGAGGGTCTTGATCTGCTCTTCTCCTGAGTGTTGCTCAGCCTGGATGTTGGGGTCTGCCTCCAGCTTAAGGGGGCTCAAAAGGCTCTAGCTCACTGAGACAGCTGTGATGTCCCCCATTGCCCTGGCCCTGCTGTAGCCCCTGACCATATTCAGGCTGGTGTCCAGACCACCCCAGAAGCTGCTGCTGCTGCCCACTTGGGAGAAGGCTGAGGAGCAGATGCGGGATCCAGGTGCTCTGGGGTGCCAGTGGCTGCTGAAAGCCTGGGGGCAGGAGGTGAACACCTCCTAGGACTTCTGGGTCACCGTGATGGACATGGTGGAGGCTGGAGTGGAGGCAAGGAAGCTGAACCTGACAGAGGTTTGAGGAGGAGCCCAGAAGCGACTTCTTGGTGGGGATCTCTTTTTCTTTGATTAAATTAGCCACGTTTTTGGTTTTGGCTACTTTTAAGTCTTCTGAAGCAGCAGTCTTGGATGAGAGGGCAAAAGGCCCTATCTTTATCTGATCTTTGCCACTAGACTGGCCCCATTCTCAGTGATGTTTTCAAGAGGACTGGGTCAGTCTTATCTCCTGCTAAATCTGCCTTTACAAAAATATCTAATAATTCTCTTGAACTAGTCTCTCTTGCCGGACTGCTAACTTTGGCAAGGAAAAGCCAGTTCTCAGCAATATTTTGAGAGTTTTTTCCCAGGTGGACTCTCTCATAGGCTCTATCTGCATGTGATTTGTATTGTAAGATATTATAGTCTACAGCTAATCAAAGAGCACAGTTAATCACATGATCTACCATGGCATGACAAGGATCACCAACTTCGTAGCCTGCAGGATCTGTTTTCTTGCTGATCACCAGTTGACCACAGAATTAGTATTTCATATCTTAAGTTGTGTTAAGGTAGCTCCATGTCTAGGTAGCAACTCTGTAGTTGTATATTACCTGTTAACAATATAACAAGTAAGATAACAGTGACTTTGAAAAAATAAAAGTGTATTTGTCTCTCTTATAATAATTCAAGCATAAGCAGTCCAGGGCTATGATATGATAACTTTGTTACCTTTTCTTGCTCTGTAATAGTCCCTTAAACTTGTTCTGGCCTGTGTGGCTGCATATGGCTTAAACTAACTACTACTCTTAGGTTCCAGGCCTGAGGATTGCACACTTCACTTCCGCTTATATTTAGTTGATAGAATTTAGCCACATTCCTGCATTCCTACCTGTAAGGCAGAATGCAAAATACAGTGTTTAATCTCAGTGTCAGCTTGTCCAGAGGAAACACAAAGAGAATCTCATACCTACAAAAGGGGAGAATGGATAGTGAGGCCTATTGGTGGCATGTGCCGTATCCTTTTTCTCATGATTTTTTCCCCCATTTTTTTTTTCCTTTAAATAGTGAGGATTTTGTCTTTTTTAATTTCAAGGCTTAAACATTTCCCCCATAGTAAGTATTTATATTGAGAGAAATTTAAACTAGTGTGCTCTTTATATAGTTTTTAGGTTTTTTCCCTCCAATGAAAATAGCCTTTTCATCATCTATCTTATATATAATAGTAATCACTGTTTAAAAAAAATCAGCCAATGAAAGAGAAAGGAAATATCCAAAGTTTTTGCACGCTGAGGAAAAATACCATCAATGTTTTGATGACTACTCTTTCATTTACCATTTTTAGAAACATAAACAGACACTCCTTTTCCCAAAGATTTTATCCGAAGATGGTCATATAATAATTCAACTTTTACTTTATAAGTTTTTAAAAAATGCAATTTTCTTTTTTGTTCATTGCCTCTTCTTCCACCAACTGAATAACCCTAGGAATCAGGGTGACCAACTTGGTATGTATCTTGGCTTACTACAATTTATGGCCATATGATTATATGCATTTGCATATTTACATATATTCACACACATTTATAGTTGTATATATATTCAAATATTTTTGGCATTGTTTGGTTTAGAAAAGTGGGATAATATATATATTTCTCTGCCTCTTACCTTTCTCACTTAACAGCATATTGTGGAAATCTTTTTAATCATTGATTATAGATTGATAAAATTCCTTGTAACTGCTGCGTGTTATCTCATGGTATGGTTTTGCCACAACTTATTAAAAATGTTTACCCATTAGTAGACATTCAATTCCCCCCCCCATATTTTGTTCCTGCCTTAAAAAAAACTGCATTAACTATCCTTATCTACTAGTATTTTATTTCTATGGTATAGATTACCAGTAACAGAGATGTTGATTTGAAAAGCGTATGTATTTTCTATTTTAGCAGATATTACCAGACTGCTTTTCCAAAAGGCGGTAACAATTCATCCCTCCTCCCGCATGTCTCCATCAGCAATAGGTGTACCGCTGTTTTAAATCTTACCAATATCAATGTGTTACCTACTGCTATCTTAAATTTTCATTTTGTAATCATTGAGATTGTGTGCACATATATATTTATTTATTGTGTATATTGTATATCTATATTTATTTAATTAAAAAGGAGACACAGACTTATTTTAAATTCCTCTTGGAAATTCAAAGTCCGTGACTGCTGTAGCTATATGTAATCGATGTGCATATTGTGGATGTCAAAATCAAATACATGCATTTGATTGTAATAGATAATTTTCCCCTCGCAGTATTATGTTTCTCTTAAATCTTTAGGAGTCTGTAGGCTGCTATATAAATGGTCTGAATGCCAGGTGAATTTTTTTAATGAAAGTGATATACAAAATTGTAGCTACTTGTTTCTATGGGATAGAGACAGAAACTGTGAAATAAACTTGGTTGTTCTTGTGGCATTTTAAACAAGCAAAAAAAGTTAAGCTGTCTATAAAGACACTGCATTTATAAGTTTTATTATTAAATCCACCACTGCTTTGCTGACTAATAAAATGGAAAATGTGTGCTTTTATAGGTTTATAAAAAGGCAAGCTATAGGTTCATGAAAAATATCTTCCACCGATTGAATACAGGTGGCTGCTTGTTTAGACTTTGAAGACGTAAAGACTTAGGATAGATGTCTGAAAAAGGTAATATGGCACAATAAAAAAAAAATCTTCCTTTCTTTGCTCATCAATCCTTCGGGTATTCCATGTCAAATAAACGCTACAACAATTTATAGTAAAAGTACACAGTGGAAGTGCCAACGTTTAACACTCCTTAGGACTGGAGACCAGCCAGATTTTTCACACCAATATTTAATGTGAAGTAAAATGTCTTTTCCATTGGAAGTGTGAGAAGGCGCTTGCTTTCCTATATTTGGCAACACGCTTATGTGAAGTATAAAGTCAAATGCCCGTGATGTTCTCTTTACTTCAACCCTGATACATTGTGTTCATTTGTTTAAGTGCATGTGGCAGTTTTAGTGTTCCAACTATAAATTTTGGTTAACTTCTATTGACATGCTGTATTAAACTTAAGAAAAACAAATTACACTTCACCCGTTGTAATTGACTAAATGTGTCAAAAACACAGTAAGTGTAACACAAAAGGTCAGAGTCTTCGTCTACACTGTAATGGGTGTCATGGCAGGGATCCAACTTTTCTTGTACATTTCATTTTTCATGAAGCTTCAGAACAAGGCATACATTTAACATTCACTTCCACTTCTCATTTGTACTTCAAAGTTTATCGTAGGCTGTGCGACTACCAAGAACACTTTTCTCTCCTGCTATTTAAAGTTCTCTTAGCATTGACGTGTGTGCCCAGAGGATACTGATGTTCTCCTGTAAACAAGGCCTTGAGAATGGACTTTGGCATCCTGAGGGACGCAGTGCTGATTTATAGCACACCCATAGATCCCTGCAACACTCCCTGGGAAAGACCTGGTTTACCTAACTAGTCCCTGCTTCCATGACCAAGCAAGCAAACACGGGGTCAGGCGCCAGATTAAACTTGGCATCCTGGGTTTCCTTGGGATCTGATGGACGTTACCAATTTTAATTCTTTTGCTCGATGGCCAATCGTTTATATCAATCTTTATTCCTTCAGTAATGTATTAGCTTGATGCCTGATGATTAAATAATAGTAATTAAACTCTCTCTCCACCCGCTGCCACCACTCTCTTTTTTTCTAGTTACCCCTTGGTGTCGTGTCTTTTCAGTTCCTGTCGCAAAATTAGCTCCTTTTCAGGGGCTCAAACATTAGTTTCCAGTGTGAATTTATGTCTGGAAAAAAATCAAAATGGGGCAGGAGCTTACAAACTATTATGCTGCGTATTGGAGAAAACAGAGATTCTAAATCTTAAAGTTTATTCCATTTTCATCACTATTTGTAAGCATCTTGTTGCTTAGTACATGCGTTACCACCAAGACACCACAAGTTTTATGTTGGCAATAATAGGAGACTATTTGTTCTGCTCTGATCAGTTTAGGGGTGGAAAAAATAACAGCCGTCCTTATCCAAGAAGCTCAGAGACAGCCCCATGGAGTCCAATAAAGGGTTTCAATTCTCCTTAAAAAAAGGAAGAGACCCACCCTTCCCCCCATCCCAGGAGATCACTATTATCATGAAGATTCCCTGAGAGTGAGTCTGGTTCTAAATTACAGTTGGCAAACTTTCCGTGAAGGGCCAGAGCTGGAAACTTTTAAGCCCTGGAGTCCGCGTGATCCCAGTCCCAGTTACTCAATCCTCAATCCTGCAATTGGCAGCATAGCCATCAATATTATGTAAATGAATGAATGTGGCCGTGTTCTAATAAATGTTTATGGACAATGAGATTTGAATATCATATAAATTTGATGTGTCATGCAATAGCTTCTTCTTACTTTTTCCCAACCACTTAAGAATGTAAACCATTTTTAGCTTTGGGGCTGTGCAAAACCAGTTGGCTGGTTGGATCTGGCTTGAGGGCCTCAGCATGCCAACCCTGAATCTAAAATAATATTAATTTCTAAAAGGCTCAAGAAATTTAAAGGACGTTGTTTTTTTTTTTTTCTTTGAGAGAGAGAGAGAGAGAGCGAGAGAGTGAGTGAGAGCGAATGTGCGTGTGCGTGAGCTGGGGGTGGGGTGGGGCAGAGGGAAAGGAAGAGAGAGAATCTCAAGCAGACTCTGCTGAGCATGGAGATAATGCAGGGCTCGATCCTACGATCCTGAGATCATGACTTGAGCCGAAATCAAGACTTGGTGGCTTAACCACCTGAGCCACCCAGGTACCCCAGGAAGTTTTCTTTTCCAATAATGTTGCTCTAGTCTTTTTGTACCTGCAGCATTCTCTTTTGTACGAGGAGAGTTTCTCTCCCTTCCCTCATTTTTTTGTTCAGATGATAAATACATTGGTATTTTGGAGTCCAGTCTAATGGGAATCAGGTATAGCAAATGCTGTTGATGCCTTGTCCGTATCTGTTACGTACCCACCATTCCCCTGCCCCTCCACTCTGCTACTCTGTGCAACAGGCATGTGAAATTCCGTAGAAGATCTCTGACACTGGAGTGCATTTGGTCCACAGGTACGGCGTGCTGGGAGTGCTGAGGCATTAAGGCCCCTTGGGAGTAGCTCTTGGGCAATGTCCGATAGAATTGGAGGGTAAATATCCCTAGCTTGGGATATCTCTGAGGCATATTCTACATTGCCTCCCTGGGTTCTTCAGTGGGATTGGAGCTCCAGTTGCTAACAGCTGTAACCTGCTTGAATAAATACCCTTTATTGGCCTCCTTCCTTTCTCTATTTCAATTCCCTACTTCTTTCCTGGTGCTTCTGAGGATTACCTCCCAAATAAACCACTTGCTTGCTAGATTCTCAAGAAATGGCCTATACTTGAATTCAAAACCAGCCTTTTGTGATGAAGACCACTGGCTTAGGTTATAAATGTTAAGTCCTTGCTTCCTTCTCTTGGGTTTAGGCAGAGCTTGCCATCTGTCCTTCAAGTATGGCAAGGATTTTCTCTTCTCCTCTTTTGTCTTCAGCCAAAGGGAAGATATCACAACTATGGGCCATCTGCATGACTGCTGATCAAGTAGCATTCCAAGAAGTGGTATGCTGTTTCCACCCAGGTCATAGTGATTGTCGCGCCCTGTACAGTATGACACGTGACACAAGAAAATAGGTCAGAGGGGACATTGTGTATTCTCCACCTCCTCCCTTGTACCCATCCCATAAATATATCAGACAAAGACTATCTCTTTTGACAGCTCACTTTCTCCTTTCCATTTTGAAGTGCAGAATTGGGATGAATTAAAATGACATGGTCTCTTTGAAATCCAAATCCTGGATAAATTCTCTCTGCATCTAATCTACAATAGATTTCCTTACTGCCCCCTATATTCTGACCTGTCTGTTCACAGTTCTTTCAAAGCATCTATGTTTTATGGTGCTGGGACCATTATTCCCAGTTATTCCTACTATTATTCCTAGTTATTTCAAACAACAATTATTTTTATCAAAATTCTTAGAAGTAGTTATTTTTTTCCCCTGATAATCCTCTATATATCTTTCTTTCATTAGCAGGAAGCATGGATATGATTTGGTAGTATTCCTCCTACTGGCTCCTGTTTTTGAGAGGTTCAACACTTTCACCACTTGCAGTGTAAGTGGAGAAAGAATAGGGATGACCAGAAGCCTTTTTAGGGTAAAATTTTCATGAGGAAAGAGGTACAAAGTGGATATATGCAAAGGAGAGACACTAGGATTCTTTTTATAGCAGCAGAGTGTGGTGGTGGTAAAAGCATCAAGAATGTTAAAGACAGAATTGATGAGATGGAAAACTATTTTAGACAGACTGAAATAGAAGCAAATTTATATATTAACCAAAAGTTTGTACTTTTGATAGAAGGCTCTACTACTACTTCAATGCCAGTTTTTTAAAAATTCATGTTTCAATGGATAATTATTGTCATATTAACTCCTGATCCCTATGAATATTAAATCAGTGTCTACTGGGACCAAGAATATCTTAGGTAGCACGGAGGATGAGGTGAAAGGCTAAGATGAGAATAAGGAAGACCAGAGACAGACCAGGAATTATACCTTTAAGGGCATACTTACACACTTCAAAATGAAATAGATGCATTCATATAGTTTAGGGCTTGACTTTGAATCTACACTGAGTTAAGAGAGCCAGTTTGGTTTAGAAGTTAATCAAAATGATTCAGGAAAGAAAAAGACAGTTAAAAACAGCCCCCTGATGTTTGCAAATGACATATTTGATAAAAGGTTAATATCCAAAATATATAAAGGACTTATAAAACTCAACACCCAAAAACCAAAAAAATCCAGTGGAAAAATGGGCAGAAGACATGAATAGACATTTTCCCAAAGAAGACATACAGATGGCCAACAGACACATGAAAAGATGCTTAACGTCAGTCATCATCAGGGTAATACAAATCAAAACTACAGTGAGATATCACCTCACACCTGTCAGAATGACTAAAATTAACAACACAGGAGACAACAGGTGTTGGCAAGGATGTGGAGAAAGGGGAACACTCCTACACTGTTGGTGGGAATGCAAGCTGGTGCAGGCGCTCTGGAAAATAGTATGGAGGTTCCTTGGAAAGTTAAAAATAGAACTAGCCTACGACCCAGCAATTGCACTCCTAGGTATTTACCCAAAGGCTACAAAAATACTGATTTGAAAGGATACATGCACCCTGATGTTTATAGCAGCATTATCAATAATAGCCAAGTTATGGGAAGAGCCCAAATGCCCATCAACTGATGAATGGATAATGATGTATCACACACACACACACACACACACACTGAAATATTACTCAGCCATCAAAAA
Source organism: Leptonychotes weddellii (assembly GCF_054177405.1). NCBI lineage: Eukaryota > Metazoa > Chordata > Mammalia > Carnivora > Phocidae > Leptonychotes > Leptonychotes weddellii. The sequence continues at coordinate 46,309,904 of NC_138370.1, read as the reverse complement.
GAATGAAATCGTGCCATTTGCAATAACATATATGGAGCTAGAGAGTATTATGCTAAGCAAAATAAGTCAGTCAGAGAAAGACAAATACCATATGATTTCACTCATATGTGGAATTTAAGAGATAAAATGGATGAACATAGGGGAAAAAAAAGAGAGGCAAACCAGAAAACAGACTCTTGACTATAGAGAACAAACTGAGTGTTACTGGAGGGGAGGTGGGTGTGGGGATGGGTCGAATGGGTGATGGGAATTAAGGAGGGCACTTGTGATGAGCACAGGGTGTTGTACATGGGTGATGAATTACTAAATTCTATGCCTGAAATGAATATTGCATTGTATGTTAACTAACTGGAACTTAAATAAAAAGTTGAAAAAAAGAAAAAAGTTGCCCCCTGTTTATGAAGAGCTATGTATTAGATGAGATCTTCTCATTTAACATATTGATATAAATATGAATTTGGATGGATCAATGAATTTTCTTAATTCCTCCTATGTATAGCCCCAGGGCTGGATGCTAATGGTACCACAGATGGAATCTCTGACTTAAGTAGCCTGTAGTGTCCTGACTTGATGAGTGGCACCAAAGATGGTATAGGAAATTACCCATCAGGTGTATATATGCTCTTTGACCTTTTTTGGCCTCCCATGGTAATATGGAAAACCTGTGGTGTGGTTTTAGCTTTGCTTGGTTGTAGATTCATCTTGACTTCATCCATTTATCCATGCAACCATTCATTTATTCAGTCAGTCAGGACTTTTTAATCACATGCTCTATACTAGGTACTGTATAAAGTGTTTTAGATGTCTTTGTGGAGTTTACTATCTTGTCTTTAAAACAAACCAACACTGGGGCGCCTGTGTGGCTCAGTTGTTAAGCATCTGCCTTTGGCTCAGGTCATGGTCCCCGGGTCTTGGGATCGAGCCCCGTGTCGGACTCCCTGCTCAGCAGGAAGCCTGCTTCTCCCTCTCCCACTCCGCCTGCTTGTGTTCCCTCTCTCGCTGTCTCTCTCTCTCTGTCAAGTAAATAAATAAAATCTCTTAAAAAAATGAAACAAACCAACACTGGATTTAGAAATACATTAGCTATCCTTGGGGTTCAGGATTATTAAAATTGAATTATGACATTGAGTTTCAAAACAATCCAGATATGGAGGTTAAATTATGGCAGATGCTAGTCTTTGAGGACTGCTTACTGACAACCTATCACTCTGGTCACATGAAGACAGGAGATAATTGGAAGACAGGACATTTATATTATGTTTGAGGATTTAATTGCCAAGTGTTGTTCTTAATATTCTATAGAAAATCCATTTATCAAAATTCAGTCCAATCAGTTTTCAAGTTTCTTTCTGGTCATTTGTATAATCCCTCAGGTAACGTTTTTTACATTACAGATGGATGTCCACCACCCCAAGATCACTCCCCATCCCACTTCACCCTTCCTTGGGATTTTCAGCTGCACTTCATCATATATCATCACCTGTTAGCCTGCGCTGGTCACCCCACCTCACACTTCATCACTTCTTGCATTCTTTGTGAGTTCTTTGCTCTGTTACAGAATCTGTCTCCATTGTTCGCTAATTCATGACATATAAACCAAATACAAATTAATCAAAGTTTAGTGGTATCTAGATTAGTTCTTTCTAATTTATCAAAACAAGACTATGACACATTATAAACAGGGATGATTTCTATGATAAAATGTGGTCAAGAAAGTATTATACTATATACTTTCTGGGCTTTATTCCTCTTTATATTGACTCTATAAACTTGAGCAGGCAACTTATTACTAGGCACCTTTGTTACATTAAACTGAAAGTAATAGAGATATTTGCCACTGCCCTGTTGAGGTGTCAGCGTTATGAGTTGGGCATGTTGCTTTTGGGGATGTTCATTTCAGCAGATTTTTACTTTGAGTACATTTCACTGTAGTGAGTGTCATTTTGGGGGTCATCTTCTTACCTTAAACAACTAAGTAATTTCTTTCCTTCCAGTTGACCAATCCGGGCTGAATGCTTGTGAACAAATTTGGATCATTTTAAAGAAAATCTCTTTACAAAAATAAAAGTACTGCTGTTATATGGTTTACTATTGATTTAAGTAGATTTTCCTGAGTGAATTATTCCTTCAAGCTTTCTGATGCAAAGTTGCCCACAAGAGATTTCACTATATAATGGAATTGGTCTTAGCGAATGTAATGTTTTTATTCATAGTTTTTACATTTTATCCATTCAGATTCTCATGTATTCTATGTGTAATTTCCAACTCTTTGCTAATATAATGCTCTCAAATTACCCAAGTAGATTTTTCTATTGTTCTCAGTGTCTTAGTCTGTTCAGGCTACTAGAGCAAAATTCTGTAGACTATGAAGCTTCTAAACAACAGAAATTCATTTCTAAGATTCTGGAGGCTGGAAAATCCAAGGTCAAGGTGCCAGCATGGCTGTATTTTGGTGAGGGTTTTTTCCTGGTTCACAGCTGTCAGTTTTATCCCTGGGTCCTTACATGGTAGAAGGGCTAGGGAGCTCTTTGGAGCCTCTTTTCTAATCCCATTCATGAGGGTTTCACCCGCATGAGTTAAGCATCTCCCCAAAGCCTCACCTCCTAATTGCATTATCTGTGGGGGTTAGGATTTCAACGTATGAATTTTGGGGAAACACAAAATTCAGATCCTAGCACCATGTTCACTAGAATCAAAGTTGTACATTTAGAAGTTCACCATCCCCACAAGGGGATGCAACTTTTAGCTTGCCATTGAGTTTTTTGTTTTGTTTTTTCAAGTTGACTCCGCGCCTGCAGAGAGCCCAACACGGGGCTTGAACTCACGACCCTGAGATTAAGACCTGAGCTGAGATCAAGAGTCAGAAGCTTAACCAGCTGAACCACTCAGGTACCCCTGCCATTGAGTTTTGATGTGGTTTAGGAGAGTCTAGGGGAGACCAGCCAGCAATTTCAAGATTTAATGTGAAAGGGTCGTGATTTCTGATGACATCATTTTAATAATTCTAGAAGTTGTATTTATGGTTATATGGTATATCTCATTGATGTTTCTAGCTCATTATTCAATTAGTCTTAGAGAATATTGAATTTATATCATTAAAGTGGGAAAAACACGCCTATATAAGATATTTTAATTATTATTTAGGAAAGTATTTATTATTTAGAACAGTATTAGCTTAAAAGTCAAACTGCTGTAAATTTAGGATTACTTACCTTTACCAAGTCCTCTTTGGGTGCCTCATTATTGCTTAGGTACTAAATTGTGACATTAATCACATCTGTTACAGCTAAGCATGCAGGTGTGTGTGGTCAATTTTTAATTTTGTTTTTATTTTACTCCTGGTCTGTAGAATTTACGATTTTGTTTATTCAGAGGATGATGAGAAAACCCTGCCTTTGGAGTACTCCATAAAAATTTACAGAGACAATGCTTTTTTCCTTAGTCAAAATAATGCATTTCATTTACTTTAATGACCGCCTAAGTTTGTAATTGGTTTGCACTTTGAAGCACTTTGGTATTTGTTGGTGGTTTTTAACTTAAGGTATGCAGGTCAAAATACAAATGGGTTGGTAAGTCTGACTTTAGAAACTGGCCTTTTAAATTTAATTTTAGTAACCCAAGAAAACAAATGTTGAAGTTTGCAGAATGAGAGGATATGACGTTATATAACCAAGTATATACAGAAATATTTTTAGACCTATCTGGTGTGACTCGGAATTAGAGCTGTGTGAATTTTTCAAATTGAGACGGGCAGTGTGGCATTGATATTTCTAAGTAAGCAACTGAGGGAACATGCTAGAAGAATTCTCTGTAATCTTGGACTGCATGCAGACATAAGAGTTACTTTGTGATTGGATTCAGATGGAAAGGATCAGATGACTTAACTGATGAATTTTAAAGGCTCACAGCCAGTCTACAAAAGCCTGGTGCCGACCGAGAGGAGTCTAAAATATTATCTATATTATTTTTTGAGCAAATATTTCTTGAGTCCCTTTAATGTGTTAGGCACAGGTGACGGAGATATAAACATAACTAAGACACTATCCCTCCTCAGAGACTGGGCTACATGGAAATAATAAACGCAGCAGTAGTAAAAATAGTAGTAGCTACAGTTACTGAACACCTAAAGTATGTCCACTACTTAAATGCAGTTATCTCTAACACAACAATTCTGCAAAGTATCATTTGCTCCGGCTTGCCAGCAAAGAAACAGCCTCAAAGTGGTTAATTAACTTGTCTGAGTCAACAGAGAGCAAATAGAGAATTTGGATTTGAACCTTGTTCTGATCCCAAGGTCTAAGGTCACCATTTTGAAAATACATGGGTCAGATCATGTAGATCATTTAGGACATTCCAAGTAGTTTAGATTTTATTCTGAAGGCTATTGAACGCTACTGATTTTAAACAGCATATGGCATGCCAGGATTTGGGTTCTAGAGAGAAACTTCTGACAATAGCATGGAGAATGGAATGGAGGGGCTTGAGACTGGAGCCAAAAAACCATTGCAAGAGCTAAGGTGGGAGAGACTGAAGTCCTTCCTTAGGACACGGCTGTGGGAACAAAAAGGAAGCAGATGAATTTAAGACATACTGAAGAGGAGGTGGGTGCAGGGATAAATCAAGGACTACTTCCAAATTAGAAGATGGTACCATTTGGTGCCATTTTGTGACTAGGAAATACAGAAGGAGTTTAGTTTAAAAAATTGTATTGAAAAATTGTACAAACTCATTATAAAACTTAGAGCAGGGCGCCTGGGTGGCTCAGTTGGTTAAGCGACTGCCTTCGGCTCAGGTCATGATCCTGGAGTCCCGGGATCGAGTCCCGCATCGGGCTCCCTGCTCGGCAGGGGGTCTGCTTCTCCGTCTGACCCTCTTCCCTCTCGTGCTCTCTGTCTCTCATTCTCTCCCTCTCAAATAAATAAAATCTTAAAAAAAAAACAAAAAAAAACTTAGAGCAGTACAAGAAGGCAACAATGGAAGTTATATGTCACCCCAAAACTTAGAGCTCAGAAATATTCATTATTAACTTTTGGTACACTGAATTCTGGACATATTTCTATGGGAAAAATATATAGAGAGGGAAAGATAAATAAATTAGAGGATTCGCTCAGCTTTAGATGCCTCATTCTTTACTGTAAGGGATATTAGTTCCTAAAAGCTTCCTCTAAAGTTAAGACAAAAGATCATAATACAGTTGAACAACATGGGTTTGAACTGTGTGGCTCTATTTTTACGTGGATTTTTTTTTTTTGATACAGTAAGGCACTATAAATGTGTCTTCCTTATGATTTTTAAAATAACATTTTCTTTTCTCTGGCTTACTTTATTGTAAGAACACAGTATATAATACATACACAATATATGTGTTAATTGATTATGTTATTGGTAAGATTTGGTCAGCATTAGGCTATTAGTAGTTAAGTTTTGGGGGAGTCAAAAATTATATGTGGATTTTTTTGGAAAATTTTGCATCTCACCTTTATTTATTTATTTATTTTTATTATTGGTTTCAGAGATAAGAGTTTAGTAATTCATCAGTTGCATATAACCCTCAGTTTGTTTCCTATAGTTAAGAGTCTCTTATGGTTTGTCTCCCTCTCTGATTTCATCTTATTTTATTTTTCCCTCCCTTCCCCTATGATCCTCTGTTTTATTTCTTAAATTCCACATATGAGTAAAATCATATAATTGTCTTTCTCTGATTGACTTATATCCATCTAGGTCGTTGTAAATGGTAAGATTTCATTTTTTTGATGGCTGAATAATATTGTGTTATGTATATATACCACCTCTTCTTTATCCATTCATCTGTCGATGGGCATCTGGGCTCTTTCCATATTTTGGCTATTGTGGATACTGCTGCTATCCACATTGGGGTGCAGGTGCCCCTTTGAATCGTTATGTTTGTATCCTTTGGGTAAAAACCTAGTAGTGCAATTGCTGGGTCATAGGGTAGCTCTATTTTTAATTTTGTGAGGGGGGTCATGCCCCTAACTTCTGCTCTGTTCAAGAGCCAACTTGATTCTGGTTTTGTAATTACATACTACATCTCTAAACAGTGTCCTATGGATTCAAGTTCAATTTTTAATGTGCTGAATTTAGGTGCTCATGGGATATCCGTAAGGAATTGTCCTTTAGTCAGAAATGCATTTGTGGTCTTGGATCCACAGTGAGATCAGGGCTAGAGATGTTGAGTCAGGAGATGTTATCATATAGGTGAAAGTTGAACCCCTAAGAGGTTCACAAACACTGAGTTAGCATGTAGAATTGGTAGAGTCTGTGGAAAGAACATTTGAGGTACTCAAATATTTAAGGAGTGGGAGAAAGAAGAGATGACTTTCCAAAAGTATTTATGTAGGTAGAAGAAAAACAAAGAGATATGATGTTATAAAATTGAGAAGAGCTTGAAAAAGTTGTCCATAGTATCGAATGTTATAGAACAATCAAGAAAGATAGAGTAGCTAATTATCCATTGGCTATAGCAATTTGGGAACAGCATGAACAGCAATTTGGTCTCATCAAGAACAGTTTTTGTAGATTGGAGAAAGAAACCAAATTACAGTGAGTGAAGAAATAAGTGGGAGGCAAAGACCACTCTTAACTAACTTGGTTATGAGGTTCAGGGAAATCTAGAGAGATTGCTTAAGAAAGACACAGATTGAGAGAGGGCTTGTTTTTTTTTTTTTTTTCCACATGGGAGGGGATTGAATATATCCTATGCAGAGGGTAAAACCCCAAAAGAGGAAGAGGCTGAAGGGGAAACAGCTGATTGGCAGAGCAGGGGCCTGAGTGGATGAAAGATGTGGATTGCAGGACTAGCTTTGGGCAAAAAGCAGGCATCTCATTCTCTGTGATAGAAGGAGCGTAGGTATGTAGATGTACTTACATAGGAAAATAGGGCTTTGAGAAAGTTCTTCCTAAATGAGTTGTATTTTCTATGTCAAGAAGAGGACAAGACAATCTGCTGCAAGTGAGAATGACAGGGTTTGAAAAAGGAGTTTGAAAATAGTAAATGTAAGTAGTAAAGCTGTTTATGGTAATGGGAAAACGGGCAGACGAGGAATATGTAAAGGACTGCTGATTGGCCCCAAAGGCTTCATCAGAGTTGGAAACTGTATTTGTTCCTGGTGCCAGATTTTATGGCTGTGTGATTTCCTTCACAGAACATAGATGTAGAAGTAGAGTAGACAAATGGTTAGATTGATCCACGGGTTTTCAGTCCTTATGCATTGGAAGAAAGATCGACAAGGTCAAAAGTAGGGCATGTTAACAGGAGAATATTTGAAGGGATAGATCCTGAGACTTAGACCAGAAAGGGGAGAGAAAGGGAGGAAGATAAGGCAGGTTCTCTGACACTGACTGCAGGTATCAGTGAAAGTAAGAGATTGCAGAATACATGAAGAGAAAAACTTGCAACTGGGATGTGATGTTTTTAGATTTAAGAGATGGAATGCTTTCAGTGGAAATGAGAAATTTAAAATAGCCAAAAGCAGTTTGCATATTTTATCATGAAAGGAACACAGTACCTGGGAATTCCATGGTTGTGGACTCAAGATTGCAAACACAGTAGCTGTGATAGGCACACCCCCAGAACAATCTGTCTGTACCGTGAAAGAAAGACTTCTTTATTTCAGGCTAAAATTCTACAGAGGACGGTCCTACCAGGGTTAGACAGATTGAGTTCCAAGTGGGATGATGGAGATGAAATGAAGTTCTATCACTCCAAATCTACCGCAGCTAATGTTAAAATAAACTCAAACTGAACAGATTATGTGAAATGGTTGTGGTTAGTACCTTGTCTGTTATTGTCATGCTGCTATAGAGCTTAGCACATTAGATGGTAAGAACTGTTGTCTCCTTCCCATTAGATAGTGTGATTTTATCTGTGGCAGGGACTGCATCTTATTTATTTTTATACCCCCAGCACTTAGCAGTGTCTGGCACATCACAGGGATTCAGTAATATTTATTTCCTCACATAGACAGATATAATCAGGAAGAATTCACAAACTAAGTAGGATTTGAACAACTGATTGTCCTTTTTTTTTTTTTTTGAGAGAGAGAGAGAGAGAGAGAGAGAGAGAGAAAGCACATGAATGGGGGTGGGGGGGAGGAGGGCAGAGGGAGAGAGAGAACCCTAAGCAGCTTCCATGCCCAGCACGGAGCCTGACACAGAGCTCGATCTCACGACCCTGAGATCATCACCTGAGCCGAAATCAAGAGTGGGACATTTAAGACTGAGCCACCCAGGCACCCCCTGACTGTCCTTTCTACCACTGTTTTCTGTATTTGACTTACCCTGAAAGGACCAATATGGCATAGAATAGGTGCATAATAAATATTTGTAATCAAATGGTTACAAAATAGCATCTTTTCTTGACTGCAGTATTTTGGGCTTTGCTTTGCTGTTATTTATGTAAATTTGCATCTGTAGAACTGTATTTATACAGATTCTTTTCCTTTCCTTAGTTCTGATAAAGAGATAGGTTTTATTTCCTGAAAATACACCTTTGCATAATTGTTTCTGCACCTTGTTGAAGATACTAATCTCCCAATTCTGATGATGAGAAAATGATTTTAATAGTGGTGGAATATCTCTGTACATCATGTAGCTCCTATTAGAGATCTAGGATGTTTACTGAAAATTCCTCTGAATATGTTATACCTATTGATTCAAAGACTATGTCTATCTATAGAAGTGGAAGGTTGAATCCCTAACTTATTTTTATCTTTTTTTTTTTCTTGACTGGTTCTCTATCAGTTGAAATCACTGTCTAATTACTCAAACAGCTCAAGTGTGGTTTGGGTAAATCAACAAGTACCGATATCATTTGACTGACAGAAGATGGAAAAATTTTGCCATTTAAAAAAGGGTGAAAAAGTCATTTTAATTACTGGACTATTTGTGTACTGGGATCTGGCATGACTACTTCTTTTCAGGTGTACAAGCAAATGCTAGAACTTGCTAGAATGTTTGACTGGATCCTGTGCCATAATCATCAAGATTTTCTGTTCTGTTCCCAATTTTAGGGGATACTGCTATTCTTGTCTTTGACCAAAGTGGCCTTCCTTATTTTTATTATCTACTGAGAGCTATCTATCATCTATCTATCTATCTATCTATCTATCTATCATCTATCTATCATCTCTTTCTCTCTCCCTCTCTCTCTGTCTCTCTCTATCATCTATCTATCATCTCCTTATCTGTATCTGCCAGAGGATTTGAACTATCTGGTCTCTGGATTTCCCTTATAAATAGTCACAAAATTCTATTTAACACATAAAGGGGCCATGGGGATGTAAGCATTAACTGATTAAATTGTGAACCCAAGTGAAATTATTTCTATATTCAATGGCCATCACAAATAGCCACATCCTAATATATATTTTGCCCACAGATTAAAAATTCCTAGTGAGATCAGAGACCAGATGTATTACTACTCTACAGCAATTTCAAGATTTCTGGCTCAGGCTTAGTGATGAGACAATGCCAAATGTGACAAACCAAACAAATACAAATTATTTCTTTGAAATCTGGGTTGGAACACCATTGTTGATTTTTTGGGAAGCTTTATCAAATATAGTTTAGATCACTTTGAACTTATAAGCAGTATACAGAAGGAGCAGTCTCACGGAAAAGAAATCTAAAGCTGGAGTACTTTAATTAGCTGTTTTCACCATTGACTTAGGAATCAACATTTACTTGGTGGGATATATTTTTATAAAACGTCAGAAAGTATAAAAAACAAAAAAAATTATATGTCAATTAATGTTCTCAATTTCTGAAGCAACTGGATGCTTCCTTTTTTTAAAGTTAAAGGCTTTTTTTTTCCTTAAGATTTTTATTCATTCATTTGAGACACAGAGATACAGAGAGAGAGAGAGAGAGAGCATGAGCAGGGAGAGAGGCAGAGGGAGAGGGAGAAGCAGGCTCCCCGCTGAGCAGGGAGCCCGATGCGGGGCTCGATGAGGGGCTCGGTCCCAGGACGCTGGGATCATGACCCGAGCTGAAGGCAGACGCTTAACCATCTGAGCCACCCAGGCGCCCCTAAAGTTAAAGGCTTTTCAAGAAAGATTAAAATAAGTATGCAATCCCAACCAGATGTTACTGTAATCTTTCTGAAAGACTAATCAGTAACAATTTTTTCATTCCAGATGGCTTGTCTTGTCGATGAGATTTTTCCAAATTCTTCTTGGATTCTAAGGAACCAAAGTAGGCTTGCATGGGGGGGCATAAACCCTGTTATTTCCTACTATTAAGTTAGACAATTTGCTTTCACTTTTTCAGATTGGGTTCCGACACATTTCCCTACTGTGTCAGGAGAGCTGGGTTCACCTCATGGCTCTTGTTTCACCTCTGAGTGAAATATTTTTGGGTCAGTTTTCCCCAAGTGTGTTCCTGGGTTCTTTTTTGGATCAAAACCAAACTTTGAGTTCCCTTTTGATATTGCCAACCACAAGCTTCTAATAATCTACCTCTTTTCAAACTCTTTTCTTTTTCTTACACCCAAGGCACCTATTGATGGGATTCATGAAACAGTATTTTTATGTCCTCTCTTCTTCTATTATAATATATTTTTGTACCATTTTCAAAGACCTCTTTTGAAAACATAATCTTTTTTGGTGACTTTTCTTCCAATTGTAACTTGAAATTATATTAATGCATATAGGCCACTGAGCTAAAAACCAAATACAGTGTCTAGATACAGAGTTCCAAGAAAGGTGATGAATTGAAGAGGCTTGTGATCTTTTGTCTATCTAGGTATTAGGTGGTGAAGTAGAGAATGATGAAGAAAACTAGTTGTTCAATTTGTTAGAGCAGGAAGTTAATTAAATCAAGGTATTTCATCCTCATCACAGTCCTATAATTAAGAGTACCCTATTTTTCTTCTATCATAGATAAGAAAACTTAGGTGCAAGAGGTTGCACAGCCTTCCGTGGATCCCATAGTTAAGAACAAGCAGAGCAGGGATTTAATCTCAAGTCTGTGTCATTTTGAAGACTGTACTCTATTTTTTTTTTAAGACTTTATGTATTTGACAGTGAGAGAGAGCCTAAGTGGTGGGGAGGGGCAGAGGCAGAGGGAGAGGGAGAAGTAGGCTTCCCGCTGAGCAGGGAGCCTGGAGCGGGGCTAGGTCCCAGGACCCTGGGATCATGACCTGAGCTGAAGGCAGATGCTTAACCGACTGAGCCACCCAGGCACCCCATGAAGACTGTACTCTTAACTACCCTACTACATCAACCCAACCAGCTATTTAGAAACATTTGCAATAGATCATAAAAAGAACTTTGTTATGGTGACAACTCAAGGCTTGGCTGATATGAATGTTGGGTTAGTGGTCCTGCCTTGCACAGTACTGTATAGTAATGCCCAGAATGCCTCCGTTGAGTCTGCTGAGAAAAGTATAACCTTCCAGTGGGGGGTTAAACTCTGGGAAACCAATTCATAGTCAAAAGACCCACAAGAGATTGATTTATAAAGTAGGAGTTCAAATTATTTCTGTAAAGAGAAATACATGTTTACAAGATGACACATGTTGATCATTTGGAATGAGTTTTCTCTTTAGCTAGGTAGATTCACTTAGGAGATCCATTATATATTAGAAAGATTCTGTAATCAGAAAAAAACCCCACTGTTCATCATGGGTTTCCTTTAAATTACTATAGCTGAGTGATTATTATGGGCTGAATTGTAACTTCACCAAACTTACACGCTGAAGTTCTAACCCTCAGTATCTCAGAATGTGAGTGTGTTCAGAGATGGAATCTTTAAAGAGGTAATTAAGGTAGAATGAGGTCATAAGGATGGGGCCTTAATCTAATATGACTGGTGTCCTTTAAGAAGAGATTCGGACACACACATGTGATCACACAGAGGAAAAGACCAAGTGAAGACACCGTGAGAAGGTGGTCATGGGTGAGCCAAAGAAAGAGATCTCAAAAGAAAGCAAACTTGTGCACACCTTGTTGTTGGATTTCCAGAGCTGTGGGGAAATAAATTTCTGTGTAAGCCACTCAGTCTGCAGTATTTTGTGATGACAGCCCTAGTAACTTAATCTGATAATTAAATCTTTTATTGGAGAATTATTACCATTTCATTAAATAACATTGGCCATTAAAAGTCAGAGTTTACTCTCTCTGAACAGTCCTGAAGAAGTACTGAATGATTTTTAATCTGTTTCCTAGATTCTGTACTTACCTGTCTTTCATGTTTTCTTCACTAATAAATTATGTTATTTTTAAAACTACTTTGATTAGATTTGGTAAACCCTCCAGACCAGCACTGAACAATTAAAATATAATGTGAACCACTAAAGCTCACATTATTGAAGTTTCTAATAGCCACATTTAAACAATAAAAAGAAAAGGTGAGGTTAGTTTCAATAATATATGAATATATATTAGTGTATCTTATGTCTTATATATGTTAATATTACATATAATACATCCAAAATAGAATCATTTCAACATGTAGTCAGTATAAAATTATTAATGTGAAATTTTCCATTTTTTTCCCCTCATACTAAGTCTTCAAAATTTAATGTTTATCATTTTGGACCAATCACATTTTAAATGCTCAATAGTCAATGTGGCTAGTGGGTGGGACAGCTCTAGACCTATTGTTGAATCTTTTTCTGTGAGCACTGTATTTGCACATCTTTTTTTAAGATTTGTTTATTTGAGAGAGAGAGAGAGAGCGTGTGCACACGAGAGAGTGTGTGTGAGTGGGGGGAAGGGGCAGAGGGAGAGAATCTTCCAGCAGACTCCTCGTAGATTGCTGAACATGCCACGGGGATCCCATGACCCATGAGATCATGACCTGAGCCAAAACCAAGAGCCTGACACTCAACCGACTGAGCCACCCAGCTGCCCCCTATTTGCATATCTTTTTCAGGCAGTATTTATGCAGATGTCTGAGGTCACCTGTTGTATGTTGGTTATTTGAAATTTCAGTTTCAGCATGTCATATGCTCTTACATGAGAGCATCAACTTTGTCTGAGTTTACTGCCACTTTATGTAACAAGTTCCTGATTGACAAAGTGTGACAGGAGGAAGTCATTACTAAAGTTCCAATCAGATAATATTTTCCTATTCAGGCTTCCTGGAAACATCAGTAGATCTTTATGAGATGACCTGCTACATGCAGGGTACTAAGAGGGAAAAATGTGTGTAGGGTTGTTTATTTTCAAATTGAGTTGTCTTAAATATTGAAAATCTCTAAATGGATTAAAGGGGAAAATGCTCCCATTTGTTGGTCTTTTACTACGTACTGACACGTGATCTTATTTAACTTTTTTTAAAAAGATTTTATTTATTTGAGAGAGAGAGAGAGCATGCACATGCACAAGTGGGGGGAGGGGCAGTGGGAGAGGGAGAGGGAGAGGCAGACTCCCCATTGAACAGGGAGCCCAACTCGGGGCTGGATCCCAGGACCCTGAGATCATGATCTGAGCCGAAGTCAGATGCTTAACCGACTGAGCCACCCAGGTGCCCCTTATTTATCTTTTAAAAATCTTGTGAGTTTTATACAAATGAGGAAACTGACGCTTAGTGGTTTTAAGTAAATTTCCCAAGATCGCCTTGTCCACAATTGGTGGAGTTTCTTGTTCATATTTGCTTGATTTTAAAGGATTTATGATATGGTTAAATCTTGTTCCACGGCGTGCTTTATATCTGAGAAATTTCAAAGCAACATGAAATGTGTGAATTTTGCAGAAACCATTAAATCTACCATGGGTTTTGGGGTAGGCTAAGCTCAAGTTCAAGGTTCCAGCTCTTCTACTTAACTAGGCCTTTTGTCTTTGTTTTACCTTATTTAAACTCCACAAGCCTGTTTCCTCATTTAGAAAATGGGCATCATAATAGTTCCTATCTCTTAGGGTTGTGTAAGGACTGAGTGAGCTAATTCAGGGAAAGTACACTGTGTGAGGCATATCATAATGACTCACCAAACATTAGCTGCTTGTTCTTTTTTATAATCAGCAGTGGCAGGCCTGGTATATATTAACTCTTTCAATTTACAGGAAGTTTCTTGACCACTCAGTATAGCAGAATATATTTTCTATACTTTAAATATGGTTAAGCAGAGAAGCCCGAAGTACTTTTCTATAATTAACTGCTCAAACTGTGTTAGCGTATGAGAATAGGTTTCAGAAGTAGATCTGACATTCACCAACAGCCAGGGAGAGGACAGCGCTGATGTCTTTTCTACTTGTGAACTAATGGTTTGATCCTTCGGAGGTGGTGACCTTGATTTCTTTCTGAAAGATACCTGAATTCTGGTCAAGGCTGCTTTAGGGTTGGATGTGCCACGTGACCCATCTCAAAGAGGACAGAAGAATAAAGTTTTTCGAAGGTCACATCTCAGCCACTTAAAATGTTTATGTTTTTGTTATGGCTGAAGATTGTATCAGGGCAATTGCAGCAAAAACAACCAAAGTCAAAATGAACCGACGAACACAACAAAAATAGAGAAAGAAAGGGAAAAAAAGAGCTTCCGTCTAGGGTTCAAATGCTTCCACTCGTCAGTCTTAACCTTTTTGATAATTATATTATATGCAGCAGCAAAGAAACTAAAGGGGATAAAGGTCTTAAGAGTTATATTGATAAACTATGTGTGGTGCTCAAAAATGGCATGGAATATCTTGTTTAAGCTGTAAAAATATATCAGCATGTCATGTTATCTTCATAAATTCTTCTCACACATAGGGTGGGTGGAGTTCCCAAATCCCAAGGCATATTACCAATTGGGTTGGTTGCTACAATTCATCAATTGTTTTGTCACATATTTGCAGGCTCACAGTTGGGACTGAGGTATTATGATTCTAGAGGGTTTGATAATAGGTGAATTATTAGCTGTTGGGGACAGATTTGTTTCTGAGCCATTCTGTGGCAGTCTCTTATATAGGAAGGCAATCATTTTCACGGAGTTGGCTCCCTCAGACTTAAAGAGATTTTGAATATAGCTTGTAATTTTTTTCCTAGTAAAATTTCATTAGTGGTTAATTATGATTGGTAGAGCTTACCGGAAGTTCACCAAGTGTGTTGAGAGTTCAAACATGGCCAATTTTAAGCAGTGTCATGATGGGATGGACAGCTCTTGGTATTCTCTGTTGCCATGTTTATATACACAGTCTATCAATCTTCTATGTATTATCACATGTTGAACTTGTGATTTTAACCTTTTTGGAAAACAAAAAGGACTTTTAGAATTGACTTTTCTTAGTCTGGGCAACTTTACCTTTTGGTTTTTGAGCATTTGCCTCGTACTGTATGATTTGGGGTAAGAAATAATTCGAGGAATGTTTAAACAGCATCTAACCTTGATAGGCTGCAAGAATGCTTTTTGTGGATGTTATGTTGCAAATCAAGACAGATGAACCCAAAGTGTGCTTAAGTCTGGTCAGTTCCGTCTACAAGTTTCTCAAAGAAGCCAGATTGTATCTAAGGCAGATTAAGCAGAGTTAATTTCTCCTCTAAAAGTGCACATTTGTAAGAAACACGAAGATAAAACAAAGGGAATATAATAAACTTCCCCATAGATTTTTATGGAAGTTTCAAGTTTCTATTTTAGAAGGGTATCCTCATATTTAGATAGGTACTTTAGTTCACACATTTGTCATCAACTCCAAAATTAGCTTGACTATTAAAATTATTATTGCTTATACTTTTTTTCAGTAAGGGCAGAAGGCAATGCAAATAAGGAAGGATTTTAAAAAATCAATACAAAACATAGTTATATTGAAATGATTAGATAATTAAATACATGATTTAAATTATGCTGAATCAAAAGTTTTTGCCAGGACAATAATGCTGTCAGAGTTTTGCACTGTCTTTCCTCTCTGTTTTACTGGAGACTGGGTTTATCTGAAAACTGCATCTATGATCTCCTAACTGGAGAATATTGAAAGAGAAATGCAAAAACTTTATTAAAAATGGAAAAATGGTCATCTTGCAGTAGATCTCCCAAATGGCAGCTGCATATATAGCAAACATTCCAGAATACTGGAATAGATTTAAAATATTGCTATTCTTCTGTTTATGTTCTTGCTGTGTTGGGATATAAACATTTTTTAATGAGGGGTATTTCTGTTTCAGCAAAGAATTACGTGGCTGAATTATCTGGGATGGGATTCAGGGCCTGAAAGATATTTGATTATATGCTATAGAGGGCTCATCATTGAAATGAGGTATGAGTGTTAGACATTATATACCCATTCAGCAGTTATGTAAGTTATTTTTGATAAGTGATTTTGAGCCTTTTTTTCAGCCTTATACCTCTCATGCTATTTTGGAGACCCCTTGGCCTAAGGCAGGTTCAGTCCTAGGTTTTATTTAAAAATGCTTTATAGGGGATACAAAATAAATCTAAGTCATAGACTCTATATTCTAGAAGCTTCCTAGAATATTTTGGGAAAGCAGCACTCACTCATAGGAGGAAGAAGACCAATGAGGGCCTAAGGTGCTATGGAATGCTTGCACTTGGGCAGGCAATGAACAGGGAGGAGGATAATCCCAACCTATATTGGGGGTGGGGCATGCTGAATGGGTGTTGTGGTTGAAATGTGTCTGGCATGAGGAATTACATGGCTCTTCTCCCTCAGTCACTTACTCAACACATGTTTATTGTGCATCTGCCATGGTCTGGGTACCTTGGTATGGAACATAGACAATGAACGTAGTTGCTGCCTTCATGACTTTTAAGATCTGGTGGGCGGTAGGCATGAAACATGAAAACAAAAATATGTATATAACAACAAACTATGCTAGGCAATAGTAAAGAAAAGCAAGATGCTAGGAAAGAGATTGTGGATTGGGGAATGCAGGTCTGAAGGAGAGACATTTAAGCTGATTTGAAGGATATACCTATTAAAATATAAAGACACTTCTTATATGGGATATATAGTAGGATATGCTAAAATTAGATAGAATTTCTCCCGAGTTGCTCTTTTATAGTCATGTGTCTGACAAATGAGGTAAATAAATTTTAGGATATGCTCATTTAATTGGCAAGTGTATCCGTCAGAGGTTCACCAGGAAACAGATGCCACCTGCAAAATAGAGAACTTGAGGAGGGTTGAATGAATTTTATAAAGCTGTGGTGATGGTGTAGGGAAGTGACAAGGGATAGAGCAGTATTTTCAGGGCCATTAATAGCAGAGCTGTCACAATCCCTAGACGCAAAGGGACAAGATGGGGGACGTGGAGATCTGAGTACTGGGGAGAGGTAATGCCTTGAGATGAATAGTGACCTTGGTTGAGGGACACAGCAGCCTGAGGTGCCCCCAGTGCGAGAATGCAAGGTGTGTGTGTGTGTGGGGGGGAATACAGCCCGAGATCTTACTCTCCTTTTCCTTCTGCTCACCTGGTAATGATCCCCTTTGGCTGGACCCAACTAGAAGTCATAGGATGATGAGTTTCACATGGGTTGGCCTCCCAGTTAGAGATCATGGTCCAGAAGGCAGAACACGGACTTTGGAGAGAAACAGAAGATAACCTCACATAGCAAGTCTACACGAAGCTCTCACCATAGACAAAGCTCAGAGGTGAGGGGTGTGTGAAAGAACAATAAGCCTTGTGAAAAGATTTATGAAGATTCGCTCTGTTTTGAGTTCTTCTGTGGTGGGCATGATGTGGTCTATCAGAATCAAAAACATGGCTTCTTGAGACTATTATAATAGCTCATTCTTCTAAGAATTTCTCCTACTGGCTCTTCAGACTTCTCTTCCAGGGGCTGTGTTTTCTCTGTAATGTCTGTCACAGTGCCTGAATCACGCTGGGAAGTAGAGCCCCCGTGATGGCCGTGCCACAGGAAGTGTGACGGGCCAGGAACAGCTCACCGCTGAGCGCTTAGCTACCACAGTTACTTACCAGGCACCTTCATTCAGCACATTCCTGCACATTCCTACAATGCCACTTCTCCATGGGACCATTGCTCTGCTCTCTCTTAGGGTTGTTTTGTCTTTCTTTCTTTCTTTCTTTCTTTCTTTCTTTCTTTCTTTCTTTCTTTCTTTCTTTCTTTCTTTCTTCTTTCTTTTTTTCCTCAGCAAGGCTGGGGATGTGGAAATGAGGAAAGGCAGAAGCTGACATGTGCTGTAATACTAGCTGACATGTGAACGCTGGGATTCCATGCCAGAGGAAGGAATGGCTGTATTTACCAACCAGCGCCAATCCCCCTTTCCACCTTAGTTTCAAATTCTGCAGGAAAGAGACAGCTCTGAAAATTTACGAGCCACAACTTGCTCTTCATTACTTGATCACAGGGTAAGCAACGAGCACCCAAGCCTAAGGGTCACCTGCGGGTCTGGAAATTTTTGTAATTTTATAGGGAAGTTCATTGGCTGCGGGAGGAGTGATGAAGTCCTGAGAAGCCACTCGTGCACCAGGGATCCGCTAAGTCGTTTTGTTATAAATAAGGATGTACCTATGCACAGAGCTCTTTCATTAGAACGTGTTCCCCAAGCGTGAGAATCTCAGTTAATTGTTACAGTGGCCCCATGGATTGGGCAGGACAGGCCTCGCAAACTTGCTCCAGAGGAGACTTTGAGCCTCAGAGGCCAACACGACCTGCCAGGGTCCTGAGGCTGGGAAATGGCAGAGGTGCTGGAAACGAGCTCCAACTTAAAAAAATAAAAAAATCACAACAGTTTCCAATGGAAGATTTCAAAGCAGAGAACGTCTAGGCCTTTTACTGTTCTCAGAAAATTCGAGAGTGTTGCGAGAATCAGGAACTTTTCCTGGGTTTGTTTATAAATTTGTCCAATGAAAAGAGAACTGTGGTTGGCGGTAAAATTATACTCTGTTGGAACTGCTGTTCAAATATCTCTTTCCTTGTTTTGTTTTTTTTTTTGCCTCTTCAGAATACTAGTAGCAGGACGGGAAGCCTGTTTCTCTCTTCGCTGTCATAAGCTTACTCTTAGTAAAACGAGAACTCTTCGAAGCTTTGTGAGCAGTGGAGTTACATGAGCTGACTTCCGGGTTTACAAAGGTTCCTCTGGCCACTGTGCCGAGAGCAGACCCTGGGTAAGGGGGAAGCAGGAGGGTCCAACGAAAAGGCCGTTGCCGTCTGATATGTGAGAGGGGATAAAGGGGTTTTGGACAAAAGTAGCAGAAGAGGTGGTAACAAGTATTGTGACCTGGATGTATTTTGAAAGCAGAGCCGGCACGACTTCCTGACAATTCCGATGTGGTTTGTGAAAGAAAGAGAGGAACCAAGGATTAATAGGTGTTTGGCCTGCACAACTGGAAGGAAGGAGGTACCATCAATGAAGATGGGGAAGAATGAGGTGAAGCCAATTTGGAGAAAGATCAAGAGGTCAGTTTTGGAAATGTTGAGCTTGGAGTGTCTGTTACACATTTGTATTTCCTTCGTTCCTTCCTTCGTTCCTTTCTTCCTTCCTCTCTGTCTCTGTCTCTCTCTCTTTCACCCTGCCTTTTTCCTGTGTAACAAATTACCGGAAGTGGAGTGGATTCAAATTAATACCCACTTACTGTTTTTTAGGGCAGAAGGCAAGTGGTGTATGGCTGGATTCTCTGTTCAGGATTTCACAAGACTGTAATCAAGGGGTTGGTAAGGCTGAGTTCTTGTCTGAAAGCCCTGGGGAGCAATCCACTTCTAGTCTCATTTAAATTGTTGGCAGAATTCAGTTTCTTGTGGTGGTTGGACTGAGATCCCTGTTCCCTTGCTCGCTGTCAGGTGGGAGCCGCTTTCAGCAACGAGAGGCCACTGTGAAGTCTTTGCTCCACGGCCTTCACCTTCAGCAATGGAAAATTTCCCTCATGTTGAATTCCTTTCATACTTCAACTTTCTGACTTCTTTTTCTGAGATCAGCTGGAGAAAACTATCATGTGATTAGGTCAGGCCCACCTGGATATCTCTCACCCCCCCATCTTAAAAAATTTTTTTTTACAGTTTACCTGAATTTTATTCTAAGTATCAAGAAACCCGAAGAGCTATGTATAACAAATTATTACTAGAAAACACAAGTAACTGTTCAAAAAAGAACAGACAATTCGATTAAAGTATAAGTAGTAGCAAATGCTTAACCATCCTATATTATTTCTGCCCTTTTCTGGAAATATTACTTTATTAAAGTATAACTGACATATAACATCATATTAGTTTAAGATATACAGCATAATTATTTGATATTGGTGTACACTGAGAAATGATTAAGACAATAAGTCTGGTTATGATCATCACCATGAAGGGTTAGAAATTTTTTCTTTTTTTAACCTTAGGATGAGAATTTTCAAGATCTACTCTCTTAGCAACTTTCAAATATGCAATAAAATATTATTAGCTATAGTTACCAGGCTGTATATTATATCCCCATGACTTATGCATTTTATAACTGTGACTTTGTAGCTCTTGATCCCCTTCACTCATTTTACCCACCTCCTTACTCCCCCCACCCCCCTGGCAACCACCAGTCTGTTCTCTGTTATCTATGAGTTCTTGTTTTGTTTTGTTTTTTAGATTCCACACGAAAGTGAAATCATATGGTATTTGTCTTTCCCTGTCTTACTTAACTTCACTTAGCATAATACCCTCAAGGTCTATCCATGTTGTTGCAAATGACAAGATTTCGTTCTTTTTGATGGCTGTGTAATATTCCATTGTTCATATATATACCACATCCTCTTTATCCATTCACCTATCAGTGAACACTTAGGTTGTTTCTGTATCTTGGTTATTGTAAATTATGATGCACTATGCATAGTGGTGCATCTATCTTTTCAAATTAGTGTTTTCGTTTTCTTCAGATAAATACCCAGAAGTGGGATTGCTGAATCATATGGTAGTTCTGTTTGTTTTTTTTTTTTTTAAGATTTATTTATTTATGAGAGAGAGAGAGAGAGCATGAGTGGGAAGGGCAGAGAGAGAGGGAGAGAGAATCTCAAGCAGACTCTGGGCTGAGTGTGGAGCCTGACATGGGGCTCGATTTCATGACCTGAGCCAAAAGTCGGACGTTCAACCAACTGCACTAGCCAGGCGCCACAGTATTTCTATTTTTAATTTTTTGAGGAAACTCCATACTGTTTTCCATAGTGGCTGCACCAGTTCACATTCCCACCAACAGTAAATGAGGGTTCTCTTTTCTCCACATTTTTGCCAGTACTTATTATTTCTAGGTTTTTTTTTTTTCTTTGATAATAGCTATTCTAACAGATGTGAGGTGATAGCTCACTGTGGTTTTGACTTGCATTTCCCTGATGATTAGTGATGTTGAGCATCTTTTCATGTGCCTGTTGCTCATCTGTATGTCTTTTTGGGAAAATGTCTATTTAAATCCTCTGACCATGTTTTATTTAATTAATTTATTTTTTTAAATTTTATTTTATTTTATTATGTTATGTTAGTCACCATACAGTACATCATTAGTTTTTGATGTAGTGTTCCGTGGTTCATTGTTTTCATATAACACCCAGTGCTCCATGCAATACGTGCCCTCCTTAATACCCATCACCGGGCTGACCCAACCCCCACCTCTTTCCCCTCTAAAATCCTCAGTTTGTTTCTCAGAGTCCATAGTCTCTCATGGTTCATCTTACCCTCCAATTTTATGCAAAAGACTAAAAGATCAAATACACAAGTGGATGAGTCAGCTTTAGATAGGAGCATAGAGTATCCTTCTATACTAGCTGGTGGGAAGCAGAATATTTGGTTACACACTGGACCATAAACTATAGATGTGTAGGTTGTGCTCTGCTCAACGTTGTCTGCCTGACAGAGTTGGGGAGCTGAAATGCAGCCACACTGTGTACCTTGATGTGGGACCAAATCTACCCAGCAGAAGGAGCATAAAGTATCATTTGGGATACATATACTCATAGATGGCATTATAAGCTGAATCATGTGTCCCCCTCCAATCCCAAATTCATATGTTGAAAGCCTAGTCCCAGTTCCTCAGAATGAGACTTTATTTGGAGATAGGGTCTTTAAAGAGGTAAGTAAGGTAAAAATGAGGTCATAAAGGTGAGGCGTTAATCCAATATGACTGGTGTCCTTATAAGAAGAGGAGAAAAGCAACACCAAAGGTGTGTAGGCAAAAAGAAAAGAACATGTGAAGACACAGGGAGAAGGCAACCATCTGCAAGTCAAGGAGAAAGGCCTTGGACAAAACCAAAACTGTACGCACCTGATCATGAACTTCTAGCCTGCAGAAATGCAAGACAATACATGTTTCTTGTTTAAACCATTTAGTCATGGCAGTCCCAGCAAACTAATTTAGGTGGGTAAAGGTGGTGGCGGAAGTCTGTGGAAGTTCTTTTAGGATTGCTTCAGTTTTTCTCAGTCAGGTGTAATCTTTAAAATGTAGGCATAGAGATGTGGTCATTACAATGACTACTATTTAAATTATTTTCTTATTTTCATGGGTTTGTTTTGTTGTTTATTTGCTAGAATCTTACCATAGATACTTAGTTCATCAGTTTTGAGGCTTTCAACATTTTCTGCAGCTGCTAGTGCCATAAGATAAGAAAAAGAAATTGGAGGCATAAGGAAGAATAAAACTGTCATTATTTGTGGATCATTATTTATATAATTACCAAAGAATATAAACAAATTTTTATTACAGATAAGAAAAAATACACAAACTAATCTGACTGTTTAAGGAAAAAAAGCATAGGAATGATGAACATGGGATTTAGCGGGGAGGGAGGAGGTGGTAGAAGGGACTATGTGGCTGGATGTGAGTTGTTACCATGGCACTAGCTTATGTTTCGAGTGGTGATTTCATGAATGTTTACTACATTATTAAAAATGCCAACTAAGTAATCAATCAACTAAATAAAGGTGGGCTAAGCCTGGACCAATGATGAATGTGTACTATGAATTAAAAATTATAATTAATCAAATTTTATGTTCCTTTGGCACAAAAAAATAAAATGTATCCATAATCACCGTGTATTTGGCAATGTGTTTGCAATTTATGAAATTGCTAGTTTATGCAATTTTCACACCCATTCCTTGTCTCGATAATCATTTGAAATATCTCATTTGATTTTCAAGATGATTCTGTGAGGTAGAACTTTATCCTCATTTTCCAGTAAGGACAGGGATCTAGGAATGTTAAATAAATGTCACATTGCTCATGGGTGGTATTACTAGAACTTGAAGTGTCCTCTGAAACTTCATGCCAAATTATCATGTTTAGCAATGTTTTCCAAATTGTTGAGTTGAAAGTCTAAGTCTAAAATCATTCACCGTATTTGGGTGTTGTTTGATTTGCCTTGCTATCATCTTATACATTGCCTTTATCTTTCAGACAAATTCAGTGAATTCTTTTAACATTCATGTGTGTAAGAGGTGTCCATGTGTTTGAAAATTAAAATAAACAGATTGATGTAATTGAAATTTAGCTCTTTGGATTGTGGAAGTGTACAGTTTTAAATTCTGATTCAATCCTTAGCCAATATTAATTCCATTGTCTTATTATTCTACGAAAATCAAGGAATGCAAGTAGCCTCAAAAATGCAGACACTCCTCCCCTCCCCATAAGCTTGATAAAAGACCGACTAGAAACCAATTAACATGCATGGTGATGTAAATGAGACTCGAAGTTTCTTTCACAGCGATTGAGGGTAGAGGGACCTTAGGATGACCATTTCATTAAGAAAGGCCTTCTCACCAATACCTTTCATTTGCCCTATTTATTCTTTTATAATGTCAAGTTAAGGCAGATGTTATTATTAAATTCCATTTAATATAGTGTATTTCACTTTTCTAGCTTCAAAATACTCACCCAGAAGAGACAGAAAGAAGTTAGAAACAGGTATTCTTTACTATTTTTTGACTGGGGCATTATTTTACTAATTTGTTCTTGCATTCAGAAAGACATTAATTTTTCAGTTTTAATTTTAAAATCTAAAATTTTAATTTTAATTCAGTTTTTAATTTTTGATTTAATTTTTTAGTTTTACAAGAAATGTGCACTTCAAACTTATTTCTTTTGCAATTGATTTTATTTGGAAGCTGTGGAGATTCATATACCTTTTTTGCAGCAGCAGTGTCTCTGCTCAGAGTGTGACTCACTCCCCTGGAAGGCAGTGTTGTGTTCTGTTAACAGTATGTTGGTTCTAACTTGGGAAATAATGTCAAACAGCATCAAAAGTTCAACATGAAGATATAGCAGATGAAGCATGAATTCTTTCAAATTATATACTCTCCTGATCCTTTCACCAAAGTTTAACCTATTGAAATTTTGGAACCTATTCTAACTCTTTCATGACATTAGGGCATCATACTTTGATAAGCAGCTTTCCTGCACTGAATTACAAGCAAGTGAGAATACCTTTCAAGCTACTTAATATTCAGGTACAGGATGAGACAGTGAACATGTCTGAAACAATGAGTATTTCTGAAAATATCTTCAACAACTTATTTCATAATCAGAAAAAGCATGTGTTTTATGGATATGGTCACGTTAAGACACTACAGAATCCTTCCTATATCTTTGAGATATTAAAACTTTTCTTCTAAAAGCATTTCAGTTTTCTAAATGGGTATATTTTACTAATAAGGATACTAACATCTGCTTATATTACTTTAAGCAAAAATAATTGTGCATATTAGCACATGAAAAAAGATGAGAATGATTATAATCAACTTCTTAAACTTCAAATCATGAGACTCTCAACATTGCCAGGGATATACAATCTAGTATTCATTACATACAGTTGATCCTTGAACAACACAGGGGTTAGGGGTGCTAACCGCCCACGCAGTTGAAAAATCTGCATTTAACTTTTAACTCCCCCCAAATTTAACCACTAACAGCCTACTGTTGGCCAGAAGCCTTATCAATGGCATAAACAGTTGATTAACACACATTTTTATGTTGTATGAATTATATACTGTATTTTTACAATAAAGTAAGGTAGAGAAAAGAAAATGTTATTAAGAAAATTAAAGGAAGAAGCACCTGGGTGGCTCAGTCGTTAAACGTCTGCCTTCGGCTAGGGTCATGATCCCAGGGACCTGGGATGGAGCTCCGCATCGGGCTCCTTGCTTGGCGGGAAGCCTGTTTCTCCCTCTCCCGCTCTCCCTGCTTGTGTTCCTGCTCTCACTATCTCTCTCTCTGTCAAATAAATAAATAAAATCTTTAAAAAAAAAAAAGAAAATTAAAGGAAGAGAAAATACATTTACTGTACTGTATTGTATTTATTAAAAACAAAATCTGTGTATAATTGGACCTGTGCAGTTCAAACCCTTGTTGTTCGAGAGTCAACTGTACTTAAATTGGAAAACTTTTACTTGAAAAAAATATATTGTTAAGAAAATACAATTCCCAAAACAAAACAAAACAAAACACACAAAAAACAAAAAAGGAACAAAAAAAGAAAATACAATTCCATCATGGACCGGCTTTTTTCTTCCTACTTGTGATATTCCAGCTCCCTGCCCCGCATCCAACTTCCCCTCCTTACCTATCCAAAACTCGTAAGTCCTTTAAGATTTATCTCAAATTGCTACCCAGTGAAGCTTGACTTGTGAACTCCAGCCTTGGTCAAACTCTACTTCCTGAGCAGTCATACACTTAGTCGCTGTATCATTGATTTAGACACAATTATTGTAGAACTGATTACATGCAGCTTCATGCAGTATTATATACCATTTAAAAATTTTCAGTGCAGTAATTGTTCTCTCTCCAGTAAGTTTCTAAGATGTGGAAGACAGGTGGCTCATACCTTCTGTTCTGGGTGCAATACTTTTTTTTGTTGAACAAAACATTTTATTCATTTATTCAACTGCCACTTATCCAGTGCTCACTATGAGCCAGGGACTTTGCTAAGTACTGACATACAAGGATTTGCTATTTATTAATTCAACACATTGTAAAGTGTCTAACATCTGCCACGTTCTTGAGATACAGGTATAAAGTACATTAAATTTCTAATTTCGTGTACCTTCCATCATAGTAGGGGGGGACAGAAAATAAAGAAATAAATAACCTATATGTATTATCAAGTAGTGATAAGGGCAATGAAGAAAATGAAACAAGGTAATGCGATAGGGAGTGATAGAGTGTGAGTGTGGGGATAGTTGAGTGAAGATGGTGAAGAAGATTCTCTCTGAGAGATGGCATTGGAGCAGGGACCTGAGTGAAGTGAGGGGGTGAGCTAAGCAAATGTCTGACAGGAGACAGTTCTTGGCCAAGGGAAGAACAAGTTCAAGTGCCCAGGATGGAGGTGCTCTTGGTGTGTCCTGGGGCCGTGAGAAGGTAAACTGGCTGGAAGGCCCTAAGTGACGGGGAGGGCTCCCTGGAGGTGAAGACAGAGAGGAGGCAGGGCCAGCTCAGAAAGGGCTCTAAAGGATTTGATTCTATATGTGGTGGAAAGATGTTGGAGGTTTTAAGTAGGACACTGATATTGTCTGATTTATGATGAATAAGACAAATGAAAAAGATCTTGGAACTGCTCTAAAACTTAAAATCTATTATTCAAAGTTCTACTATACAAACATTCATAGGCATTCTTATTAAACTATGGAATTAAAAAAATAAATTTACTAACAATTAAAATATTCCCTCTATGTGTATGGTCTATGCAGAGTGTGTGTGTGTGTGTATGTGTGTATATATATATATATTAGCATAATATATATATTATTACATGTAATAATATTACATATAATAATACATATTATTACATGTAATAATATATATACACACATATATATTACATATATATATACACACACATATATGGGTAATTGTGAGAAGAGACAAATAGCAAATTTAAGTGGAAAATTATAACCTCAAAAGTTATAAAGATGAAGAATGTAGCATTTATAAACTCAAATCCGAGAAACGTAGTTTATTCATTTGAGAAACAAAAGCTGTGGCTGGTATTTTTTTACTTCCATATTTTTGTATCTCAAAATACCAAGGTATGACTTAATATTTTGTGCAAGAATATAAATTACTGTTATTTGTTAATTTTTATTTTATTTATTTATTTGAGAGAGAGAGAGAGTAAGCGAGAGGAAGAGAGAATGAAGGGGGTAGAAGCAGAGGCAGAGGGAGAAGCAGAACCCCCCCCCCCCCCCCGCTGGGAGCCTGACATGGGGCTGGAGCCCGACATGGGGCTCAATCCCAAGACTCTGGAATCATGACTTGAGCCGAAGGCAGACGCTTAACCGCCTGAGCCACCCAGGCGCCCCTAAATTACTGTTATTTGACTTGTAAGTCCCAAAGAATATTTGGGACACATATTTACAGCACATGTTTGCTTCAAATAAGGCATAGTGATTGGTTGTAAAGTGGATCCAAAGAAATAGAAACATAATTATATGATCTTAAGGGATTAAATAGTCAAAGATCCTTTTTTTTTTGTCCATAGATGAGATTTTAGCACTGTAACAAGGGATCTGGTTTGTAATATTAATTTTGATGCTAATGTGATAGGTGACTTTGAGCGAGACTACAATGGTGGTAACAGCTAATGTTAATTGAGTGCTCATTCTGTGCCAGGCACTCTGTGAACCATGAACCATGTGCTTTATGCTGGTGTTTTCTTGCCAGAGTTCAGAACCAAAGGAGAGATACAACAAAACTTCATTAGTCTAATGAAGTTATTATCAGACAGTGTGGCAACAACAGGTTTCCAAATACTGAACCCTGGGATAAGATAGATTTCTGTGTGCAGTCTTGGGCCATGCTGGTGGACTGTGACTTTCCACCGAAGGGCATCCTGAGATGTATAGAACAGAGCAAAAATTAAGTCTTCTGTGGGTAGTTAATCGTAGGAAAAAGGAGAACAAGGATCTGGGCTACACCATTCTACCCCTTCCTCCAAAATCATAGTCAGATGTATTTAAGGAAATTCCCTCTTCATTGAAGTTATGTGAATGGAGAACTTTTTTTCCTGGTAATGAATCTCATTTAATTCTCACAGAAACCCTATAAAGTAAGTATTATTATCACAGAAACAAAGGCACAGAGAAGAGAAATGAGGCTCATTGGCAATGTCCCACCATGAGGCCACTGTGGAGACATCCTTGAACCCAGGCAGTCTGGCCCCAGACTTCACATTCTCACCCACATGCCCTCCTGCTTCTCTAATCTTTTTGAGCTGAACTTTCTTATCTGAAAAATGACGGGGTTAGGCTAGAAAAATCTCTAAAAATTCCTTTCGACTTTAAAATGCTTTAATATGTCTTTTGGTTTATTGTAGAAATATCTGGGTGTGTGAAATATTTGAAAACTCCTCAGGCAAGGGATAATATGGAACAATATTATGTACACCTTAAAATGTTATTTTGATGAAAAGCCGCAGTAGGTAATTGTAACCCAATTCTCTTTTCAATGTGGAAAACTTAACAGTTTAAAAAGGAACAGGCAGATGGAATTTTGCTAACACGTCCAAGAAGGAACTATGATTTCACATGCATATTATATGCAAGTTTATGAATGCAGTCATAGCGTCTGGAACCTAAGTAGGAAACTATGATGAAAATCAGTGAAGTAAAATATCAAAATAAAACATTGCATGACAACTCCTAATGGGTAGCAATGCTGGCGCCTTTAATAAAACCACTTGGGAGTATTAACGTGAGACATAAGTGGCTGAAGGGTTCTGAATTTCCCTGGTGATATTCATGTATCAAAATGAATGTTAGTTGGCTATAAGTCAAGCAGTGACATGCTTAGCATGCCACGCTGTTGAGATGCCCAAGTTGTGATCACGGACAGTAAATTGCGACATTTTACTTTGTGTCAAAATTAAGTAGACAGCTTTGCTCCTAATTTCCTAAGAACTTGTTTGGAGCAAAGATTTAGGATTATAATCTGAACTAAGGATGGGAGGTGCGATTTAGGTAACGAAATCCCCTTTGTATATCTGAGAGGATAGAGACATTATCAGCATGTTTCCAGTGAAACTGTTTTCAGTGTCTTCCGGGCAGCCGATGGGTTACTCACATTGAATACGTTCTGGGCATTTTGGAACAATATTTTTAACTGAAGATTTTTAAAAATCCCTTTCAAATAATATGCTTTTTAAAAATGGCTTCAAACCAATATAAGTTCTTTTTTTTATTTTAAAGCGTTTATTTAGAAAGAGAGAGCACATGCATGAGCAGGAGGAGGGGCAGAAGGAGAGGGAGAGAGAGAATCTCAAGCAGACTCCCTGCTGAGTGGGGACGCTGCCGCTGGCTCGATCCCAGGACCCTGAGATCGTGACCTGAGCCAAAATCAATGGTCAGATGCTTAATCTACTGAGCCACCTAAGTGCCCCAAACCAATGTAAGTTCTAATCATACAATTAATATTCAAATAACTTCAGTTTTTCTGTCAAATTAATTTGGTAGTTGGCAAGTGTCAAGTACCTTTATTTAATGCAATATATTTAAATTCTAGCTGATGCGCTTTCTTCTACTTCTCCACCAAAAAAAAAAAAAATTTAAAAAATGGCATGGTCTTTACTAATTAAATAATATATCTTTGATAAGTGTGACTTTTGAAAAAGATCATTTTCTTTTTTCAGGGGTTGCTTGGGTATCCTGTATAACTATAGTTCTAATTCTCCACTTGTATCTATCATTCTTTTTAGTAGCATTGTTTTCCAGACAGTATCTGATGGGTTCTTTCTGGAGAATTGTTTTTCTGTTTGGTTAAAAAGAGATTTTCCTTACCTGTTGGAACTTCATGTATGTTTCCTCTTTCCAAAGTGTATGTTTTGAAATTATTTCTTTAAAGATTATGGCACGAATGGGACGTTATGATTCTTGATTTTCAAAAAGAGTCTAAGCATAAGAACTATTTCTAATGACGCAATTTATACATATGACAAATTGCTTCCAATAATGTGTTTATTTTATTGACTAACAACTCAGAATAGAGGACAGGAATTAGTAAGGAGCAGAGCTGGATCGTTCAAAAAGTGAAAGACAAATGTCAAGTACTCTGGAGCAGGTGGTTTAATGAAATAAAGAGTAAAAGCCCCAGATTTTTTTTCTTTATTGCAAAATTATAAAGTGTAATGAAGTTTCTAAACATATAGCATAAACTAAAGCTATATTATTTGACTTCTAATAAATTATGTTGCTGACTTGTTACAAACAAATGAATAAGAAGTAGTAAAAATGAAAGTATAAGTAAGTCGACATGTATTTAAAAAACTCTAATAATATCCAGGGTGTAATGATTATGGAGATTCCAGGAAAGGGGATGTCTCTCTGAATAGTGAGATTTCATTTGCTGCTTATTTTGAGAACAGTCACTTGGACCTCTTGTGAAATAGTCTCTTGTGATTTCTCTACCTATTAATAGCTTGCTTTGGGCCTGATGGCTTCTAATCAGTGAATAATGATTACTGACCGGGCCACGGTTATCAACAGCAACAACAGCAGCATTTATGGGCTTTTAGTCCTCATAACAACCCAGTGAAGTAAGGCTTATAATTACCTTCATTTTTACCCATACGCAAACCAACACTCAGAGAATTTAGGTATTGCCAGAGACCATCAAACAATGCAAATATAACTGATATGTATTGTGCTCCTGCTACGTTCTAGGTGCTGTGCTGGTCTCAACAGAATGGAAGACAGCCTGTGTTCTCAATTCCTGTTCTGGGGGAAACAGATGAATTTCCAGGCAACGACAATATAGACAGCTAGGAGCTAGTATAGGAAGTACTGCACTGGGGTGCTAGGAGACTCACACATTCACATTCACAGGGTGTGAGGGAAGACTTCTACAGGCAGAAAGTACACTCTTTCTTGTGTGTGCCTTGCTGGTGAACACAGATCGTGTTCATTATTCTTTTAGCTTTACAAGGCTTTAGTTCTCGGCAAGCATATTCCAGCTCACAACAATACCACACGGGCAATGACTCCTCCTTTGCATATGTAATACCAGAATAGACCTTACATTTATTTTCAGGGCTGCGTTTAGGAGACTACTTATGTCTTTTGCCAAAGAAAATACATACTTGAAAAAAACACTGAATAATTCTCGAGACACATGGAATCCACAGCCAATTGTTTCTAAGATCTGGTTACTATTTATAAACTCTCAATTTTAATATAAGATGTTTTAGCTGCTGAAAAGTATTTTTTTTTTTTCATCTTAGAAGTTCAGCATTGCGTGTACTTTCTAGGTGGAATGATGGTATGAATTTGTAGCATCGGAGAGTCATCTGTAGATCTGACTAGGTTTAAGAATGAACAGGACATACTTGGTCAGTCATGGAAGCTTTGAGCAGTGGGAGCAGTGGGAGCGCCAGGAAATTGCCTGCCAAACGTATCTTTTTTAGGAACCACCGCTCCCCTCTAAATTCACATGTTGCCATAGATGTTACCAGGTTTATAAATGTCACCATTGATTGGTTCAGGGTGGGAAGAAGATCCAAGCTGGGCTGAGCATATTATCCCACTATTCTGACCTCATTAATTGGGCTTTGCTGGTCAGAGCCCATTGTTTCCATCCCAAGTGTGTTGACTACAACTCAATTCTGGCACTAACTACCTGGAATTAGCACCAGACTCCACAGCTGAAGAGCTCAGTCCTCCACAAAACTGCCCTGATCTTAGAAACCAGATTCGAGTGGGGTCCCCAGGTCAGCCACACATCTGACTGACCTGCTTTAAATTTGGGGATTTCTATGGCTCCTTCAGTTTCCATAATTTAATAGAACTCTCAGAACTCAACGAAGTGTTATATTCACGATTACAAGACTTTAGTTAGAACGACTCAGAAATAGCCAAATGAAAAAACTGCATAGGGCAAGGTCTGGGAGTGTCTCAGACACATAACTTCCATGCTTTCCCGATGGAGTCAGGGCACCTCACTCCCCTGGCACATCTCTGTCCTCACTAACCAGAAAGAGCCTTGGTGTTGAATTTTTATTGGGGTTTCATTAAGAGGTATGATTGATGAAATCTTTGGCCATGTGATTGACTCAGTCTCTAGTACCCATCCCTCTCCTTGGAAGTTCCAACTGTCTAGTCACATGGCAGGTCTTTCTGGTGACCAGCCCTCATTGTCCTGAAGTTATCTTCAATGCCCACCAGGGATCTCTTCATTAACATAACAAAGACACTTATCATTCAGGAAATTCTAATGGTTTTTAAAGCTCTGTGCCAGGAACCAGGGACAAAGCCCAGATAATATTCTTTATTATACCACAGAGTTCATGCTTGGAAATTCTGTTATTGGAACTAAGAGAATCCAATCTCTTTAGACTCCTGTACTGTGTTATGTAAACCTTAGGGCTGTTGGCTGCCGTGTTTCCCCCCAGGAAAACAGAGGCCAAGGTGTAGAAAGGAAAAGAGAAATGAAACAGATGCACAGAGAGAAGAGAGGAATGGGGGAGAGAGGGAGCCCACACAGATTTGAGTCTCTTTTCCACCATTTTCCTGTCCTTGGTTTCTAGGAGGCTTCACGTCACCTCTACTAAATATCCTTTCCCTCTTCTGACTTCATCCAACTCTGGCTGAGTTTCTCAAACCCCTGACTGAGCATCTACTGATAGAGTGAGCCAGTGAACATATGTATGGAAACGGAAGTGTGCGGACTTAAATCACACGAAGCTGCGGGCAGGGTTGGTATCTCCTTACTCCACATGGCACAGAAGGTCATGTGCTGCCTTGTGCAAATGCTGATCTTGTTACTCTGCAGCATGAGTCGATATCAGTATGCGGGGGGTGTTGTCCACGCACTGTCAGGTGTTTCCTTCCACACACAGGTGTCTGGCAGCAAGGACCTCTCTTTATAAGGTGCTACTGTAGCAGCTGCAACAGAATCGGAACGAGTGGCTCAGCTCCAGGGTTTGTCCTGGCTGACCTGGGCTCCGCTGCTGCGTGCAGACGCATTGTTCGTACCATGGTGCAGCAGCTCTGCTCGCTCCTGTTGGCCTCCTTCGGTGGTCTGGGACCTCTACGAGTTCCTTGTGGGGCCCCATGGTTGTGACTTGGGGATTTTAAGTGTGGACAAATGATGAAGTTCTGAGGAATACTAGATAACTTATGATTTCACTCAGGGCTTTGCACCTTCTCCTAAGGGGTCCATGAGCGTTATTACGGTGTGTAGAACATTCTTGCCTCACCTCATGGCTTTTGCATGTGCTAGTCTCTCTGCCTGGAGGGCCTATCCCCGAGGAGTCTGCATGACTTATTTCCTTAAGTGTCCTGTGGATGGCTCAAGGGCAATCTCCTTAGTGATGTCTCCCTGACTCCCCTGTCCGGATGGCTCCCACTTATTCTTTGCTCCTCTATCCTGCTTATTTTACTTTTTACCACTTATTCAACGTCTGACATACTGAACGTTTATTTGTTTACTTGTTTATTGTCTGTCTGCTTCCCTAGAACGTAAAATCTTATGAAAGAGGGCCTTTCTCTATTTTGTTTATTGTTTCATCCTAGCTGGGGCACAGATCAGATGTACCCCCCAATACTCTGAATCAGAAGACAGCAACCTCTGGAAGTATGTACTAGGAGGAACACGTGTGTGTGTGTGTGTGTGTGTGTGTGTGTGTGTGTGTGTGTGTTGTGTAAAGGCACCTGTGGTGGATGTTCTAGTGGCCAAAGCCCAGTGGCCGTGGTGTGAGTGGCAGCTTCTCTGTCTGGTGGAGTTGGCAGTGGATTTTTCTGTGGAACAGTCTGTATGCATTCGGGGGTTGTACCTGGCTGCATAGCCTCCAGGTTTTACTCCCTCCCCTTCCCACAGAGTTTGTAAGCGATGTAAGTTACTTTTGAAAATAAATCTCTTTTTTTTTTTTCTTTCTTAAACTAGAGTTTAAGTGAGTTCTGTTGTCGGCAACTGGGAATCCTAACTGATTCACAGCTGGTTTGAATCTGAATAATATATCCGAAAATCTACAGTTTTTATAAGCAATTTTGTGGTTTATAAGCAGAACATTCTTTTGATTAGACCTTAGTGTTCATCTGGTCGAGTAATCTTCAATCTTTTTTTTTTTTTTTTTTGCATAGAATTATTTCTTCAAGTGAAATTTTACAAGAAGGTGGGCATCCAATATGAAAAACATAAAACTGAGGCTGCTCGAGGTGAAGGGTGGGAGATGTAAGAATCCTTCACCCCCCTTCCCTCACAGTGTCTGAGGCCTCTTCTTGAGTCCTTAAGGCACTCCAAAACATGAGAATTCACTGACAATGTACCTCATTTTCTAGAGGAAGAAATGGGTACATGGAAAATATAAAAGAAGCACATTTAGTGAGAGAACAGTCATTGGGACCCATTATCTCTACACTAGCCCAGAGTTTTTGTATCACACTGCAGTGCCCATACAAAATAAGAAAGAAAAGTAATCGTTCTCTTTTAAAGTTTTCTTTTGGTCATAGTTTGAGTAGCAAAAGCAATAGTCTGTTGAAATTGAGGTTCTCAGATAAAAAAGTTTAACAAATTTAATTTAAAAACTTACTTCCAATAGGGTATTTGAGAGCACTTTACAAGTTAACACTGTGTGGCTTTTAATTTAAAAATGTATATCATCCTTGGGCGCCTGGGTGGCTCAGTTGGTTAAGCGACTGCCTTCAGCTCAGGTCATGATCCTGGAGTCCCTGGATCGAGTCCCGCATTGGGCTTCCTGCTCGGCAGGAGTCTGCTTCTCCCTCTCCCACTCCCCGTTTGTGTTCCCTCTCTCGCTGTGTCTTTCTCTGTCAAATAAATAAAATCTTTAAAAAAAAAAAAAAATGTATATCATCCAATAAATCTTTTCCTTAGGATAAAACCCTGTTTCGAGATTTCTTACCAGTATATGGTAATCTAGCTGCTGTATGTTATACTTTTAAAATTCAAATGCATTGAAAAAAGGAATCAAAACAATATCAAAACATATGTTAAGCCCATCTAAGTATATTTATCCTTTGACAAGTCTAATAAGATCCAATCAGTGAAACAGAGAAATGTTTCCTTGTCTAATGTGTGCATGCGCACATGTGTGTTTTCTATGGCAATGCAGATATAGCAAACAAGCTCCTTCAATTAGTCAGTGAAATGAGTCCCTTTATTGAAAAGGCAAATTCAATTAGAATCAATAAAAAGTAGAGGATCCATTTGAATTTCGACCTAAATTTTCTGAACTTAAATAACCAAACCATTATATAGAAAATATGATTAAAGCCCCCGTTCTCTCAGTGCCAATTTGAGACATTTGTAATTTTAGTTGCTGTGATTACCTGTCTCAGTGTAAGCTCTCTTGGATGGAGAAACCAAAAGTCACAACAACTTATTGGCAACATCATTGATTCTCTCTTTTATTTCTCTTTTGCAAAGGATAATAATTTGTGTCTGGTGATTTGGAAGGCTGTTTTTTATGACTCATCTCCCAAAGGGCTATAATTTCCCATTAAATTGCTGTCCATACTTGTACCACAAAAAACTCCTCCCTTCTATCATGATTTTTTTTCTCAACTATTCCCTTTATAATCATTAAAAAAAATTTTAAGCTATATCCTATTTGAGAGTCTTTACCCTTAAATTTTGGAGGGACTATAGGTAAGTCAATAGAGAAATTTCTCCTCAAATAAATTTATATTTTACTTAGATAAAAAAAGAAATGAGGCATTCATCAGGAATTTAAGACAGTTTCATGATTGATACATTGCTTTCTTTTTAAAAAATTCTTTTAAATTTGAGTATAGTTGACACACAACATTACATTAGTTTCAGGTGTACAACATAGTGATTCCACTTTTTTATGTTATGCTAGGCTTAGCATAATTGTAGCCACCATCTGTTACAATACAACATTGTTATAATATCATTGACTATATTCCCTATGCTGTGCCTTTCAGTGCCATGACTTATTCCATAACTGAAAGCCTGTATCTCCCACTCCTCTTCACCCCTTTGACTCAACTCCCACCCCCCCTTCCCCTCTGGCAACCATCAGTTTGTTCTCTGTATGTATAGGTCTATTCTGCTTTTTGTTTGTTTATTCGTTTGTTTTTTTTAGAGTCTACATATGACCAAACTCATAAGGTATTTGCCTTTCTCAATCTGACTTATTTCATTTAACGTAAACCCCCCTAGGTCCATCTATGTTGTTGCAAATGGTGCAATCTCATCCTTTTCTAAGGCTGCGTAATATTCCATTGTATGCATATATGTGACATCTTCCTTATCCATTTGTCTTATCAATGGACACTTAGATTGCTTCCATATCTTGACTGTTATAAATAATGTCGCAATAAACATAGGGGTGCATATATCTTTTTGAATTAGTGTTTTCATTTTCTTTGTTTAAATACCCAGTAGTAGAATTATTAGATCATATGGAATTTCTATCTTTAATTTTTTGAGAACCTCCATACTGTTTTCCACAGTTGCTATACCAATTTACATTCCCCATCATCAACTTTCTTGATATTAGTGATAGGAGAATCATATAAGTGACAAAATAGGCTCAATACATGGCATCCAAAAGTGGTTCT
The DNA here is from genome assembly GCF_054177405.1 of Leptonychotes weddellii. Classification (NCBI taxonomy): domain Eukaryota; kingdom Metazoa; phylum Chordata; class Mammalia; order Carnivora; family Phocidae; genus Leptonychotes; species Leptonychotes weddellii. The sequence goes on along the minus strand of NC_138370.1, from coordinate 46,273,507 downwards.
GGTGCTCACAGTTCAAGATACCTTCCATGGCACCATCCCTGTCCACACCTGGAGGCTGCCACCATTGGGCGCTAGGACAGTGGAAGGCATCAGATAGTTAGATTCTTAATTACCAAAGCTATGCTGTGTTTCACAACTCTTCAAGTCTATTCAGAATTCTCCCTCTTGTCTGAAGGTCAAATTTTTTTAAAAAAATTAGATCTGATAGGGAATAATTGACAGGATAAAGTCTTTCCCAGGAGGATTTTCAATCCCTCATGTTAAGAGACTGATCTTTCTTGGGTTAATAATTTTGACATCTAAGACAAAACAACAAAGGGTCATTATATAAAAACAGTAGTTATGTGATATTTGTATTTAATTGATAACTATAAAGTCCTCCTCTGGGCCAGAATTGACCTTTCTGGGTTTAGTTTATTCAACTTTTATAAAATGGCTCCTACTCTACAATGTTTTCATATTTATAAGTTTTAAGGCTATATAAGCATTCATTCACCCATTTTTTCAACAATGTGATTCAAACCTCTATCTTTAACCAATGTATTTAATATTGATCTGTATAAAGAATTGGTACCCTGCTGTGAGTGATAAATATAGTTTTAAAAATGTGACCTAGCCCTAGTCCTGACTCAGACGGTTTTCAGGGTTAAACAAGTAGCTGATCTCTTTCCATTCATCTATGCAATGCTTGTAGAGATGATTGCCTTAGACAAGGCCAATCAGGAAACTGATCTGGGCCACCCTTTAGAGGGTCCTGTGTATCATAAATACCATTCAGTTCCAAGGAAATGCGTCTCTACTTTTCTTGTCCGGTATCCATGAAACAAAGTTTCCAGTGTCCTAATTCCATGAAGACTTGGGGATTGTGTCACTGACAATGTCAGAACAGACTTATTTTGAAATGTGGGATAAAAATACTTAGGTAGAGCAAAAATAAATTAATTTGCCAAATGCTTTCTGTCAAATAACAGTAACACAATATTTTCTTCAACAGTAAAGTAGTGCTGTCTGTATTCCTGCTTTTCCTTGTTGCCAAGGACTGAATTGTTTCCCCAAATTCATATGTTGAAGCCTTAACCCCCAGTGTGAGTATTTAGGGATAGGCCCTTTAAGGAGGTAGTTAAGTTTCAATGAGGTCGAATAGGTGGGCCCCTAATCGAATAGGATTAGTATTCTTTTAAGAAGAGATACCAGATCTATCCCCCTCTTTCTCTTTCTTCCTCTGTGTGGGCTCAGAGGAAAGACCATGAGGATTGCAGCGCGAAAGCAGCTGTCTGCAAGCCAGGAAGAGAGTCCTCAACTGAAACCAAACCTTGCTGGATGTTGATCTGGAACTTCTAGCTTACAGAAATGGGAGCAATGCATCTCTATTGTTTAAGTCACCCAGCCTCTGTTTCTTTTTATGGCAGCCCAAGCCGACCGATATGCTTGTGTTCTAATTCCTGGATCTGGAGGTAGTCATAAATGAGTGAGGTATGCACAACAATTGTATTCAGTGTCTGAATAGCCTTTTACAATGTTAAATAGTTCACAGTACTTGAAAAAAAAAGTCTAGCTGAAATAGGTGAAGCATAACATTGATTCTTTTTTTGCCAGTTTTATTGAGGTGTAATTGAGACATAAAATTGTATACATTTAAAGTGTACAATGTGATGATTAGATATATGTATACATTATGAAATGATTATCACAACCAAGTTAATTAACACATTCATCCCCTCTCATAGTTTTCTTATTTACTTGCTTATTTGTTGGGGATGCTTAAGATTTACCGTCTTAGCAAATTTCACGTATATAACACCGTATTATTAACTGTAATCCCCCCATGTTATATACTAGATCCTCAGAACATAGTCATCTTCTAACTGAAGGTTTGTACCCTTTAACCAGTGTCTGCTCATTTCCCCTACATCCCAGCCCCTGGCAACCACCATTCTACTCTCTGTTTCTATGAATTCAACTTTTTGTTTTTTTATTCCACATGTAAGTGATACCATATTGTCTTTCTCACGACATTGATTCTTTTTTTTTTTTTTTTAAAGATTTTATTTATTTATTTGAGACAGAGAGAATGAGAGCGAGAGAGCACATGAGAGGGGGGAGGGTCAGAGAGAGAAGCAGGCTCCCTGCCGAGCAGGGAGCCCGATGCGGGACTCGATCCAGGGACTCCAGGATCATGACCTGAGCCGAAAGCAGTCGCCTAACCAACTGAGCCACCCAGGCGCCCACGACATTGATTCTTTACGTTGGCTGCCAGATGGACATTGAACATTCAATTGTGAATAGTTTTCTTTTTATAAAAATATTTAATAAGATATAATTATATTTTTGAAAATTAAATTAAAATTTCAGCTTTTATTTATATCTTCTGGTTTAAATTTTGTTGCTGATTGAAGGTTTTATTTTACCTTTTAATTTTAATATATTATTTTGATTATTTTAGAGATAAAAAGAAACATGATAAATCGTTTTACCTTAATTACCTTTAAAGTTTTTTATACTTTGAAAACAATATTTTATTTTTTAATTCTTTAGATCAGGGGTCAGCAAACTAAGACCTGTGGGTCAAATCTGGTCTGCCATTTGTTTTTATATAAAGTTTTACTGGGCTACATCCATGCCCATATTTTTATATATTGCCTATGGTTATTTTCATGGTACAGCATCAGAGTTGAGTTATTGCACAGATACTGTATGATCTGAAAAGCCAAAAATAATTACTATCTGGCCTTTTACAGATAAAGTTTGCTAACTCTTGCTTTAGATCACTGAGAATGTGTACAATTTGAATCGTGATAAAAGTGGAAATTAAAATAGGATAAAAACTAAAAAGCAATAAGAGAGCGAAAATTTTCAAATTAATGCTCCAAATTTAAATAACCAGAAGCTAGGAAAGTGAGTAGACTTCTGCACAGCATTGCTTACATAAAATTTGTAAGCAAGACATTATGAATTATTTAAAGAAGACTGAATGAAAATGAGCAAGGGATATTATTCACATGAAATCTCCACTGAAACTGGTCAGATAAAGCTTCTATAATGACAAAGTCTCATTAAATGAAGCCGTAGTCACTGATCAAAACAGTGAAAATGAAAGACAAAATTATCCATATCAAATTTGTACTCCAGAGACAGCAAATACAATTCTGGCATGCTTGTTAGAAGCTGAAGAAAAATACATTCATAAAATCTGCAAACTGGATAAAAAAGTTGAAAACTTTGGAACTTTACTCTGTTTATTGGAGGATGATTCTGGAAAATGGCTGTCATATCCTGACACAAATGAGAATGTTTCTAGCAAAGCACAATCTGATTTAAATCAATGATTACAGTTTTCCACTGGATAAATGTGAAATTTATATTTCATTTTTTCATAGACTTTATTTTTTAAAGCAGCTTTAGGTTCATAGCAAAATTGAGAAGAAAGTGCAGAGATTTCCCATTTCCTCCTTGTCCCCACACAGCCTCTCCCATTATCAACATTCCCCACCAGAGTGCTGCATTTGTTATAATTGATGAACCCACACTGACACCCCATTATCATTCAGAGTCCATAGCTTACATCTGGGTTCACTGTTAGTGTTGTACATTCTATAGGTTTGGACAAGGGTATGATGGCATGTACCCATTCTTATTATATCATACATTATAGTTTCACTGACCCAAAATTCCTCTGTGCTTCATATATTTCATTTTAAACCCTAAATCTTTCAAATTGGGAAAGAAGCTGTTATATTCTAAGTTCAAAGACAAAATATCTTGTTATTACCCTTATATATTTCTCAACCAATGTTCATAAATAGTTTTGGGCAATGAAGATATTTGTGATTAGAAACATATGCTAGATTAAAAGAAAATGAAATGATAAAATGGAAAAAAATGAAATGTAACCAGGATGAATGCCAACCAAATGGAAAAAGGTTAACCAAATTATGCATGGAATATTATGCAATATGAGCAACTATTATTAAAGAATAACCAAAAAAAAGAACATGAAATGCCACAAGCTCATAAAATTAGCAGATACTAAACAAATGAAAAAAAGGACTAAATGAGTGACAAACAATTGATATTTTTCAACAAAGACGTAAATGTAGAACAGAATACACAACATTGTTATGATGTACTTAAAAGGATATTAAAGACGGTATCATGTGTCCAATTTTTAGCAAAGCACAATGATGCTTATTGCAGCAGTAAGTTTTTGTTCGGGTTTATTGAGGTACAATTGATAAAATTGTAAGATATTTAAAGGGTCCATTGTGATGATTTGATAAATGTCTACCTTATTAAGGAATTCCTCCCATCTAGTTAATGAACACATCTATCAACTCACATATTTACATATATATGCTATACATACATATATATTTTTTGGTGAGAACAAATAAGTTCTACTCTCTTAGCAAATTCCAATGACATAACACAATGTTATCAATTATAGTCACCATGTTATATATCAGATCCTCAGACCTTATTCATCTTATAACTAGAAGTTTGTACCTTTTTATCAACTTCTGCCTAATTTTTATATAAACATGAAAAATTTGGGGGTTTGGTAGAAATGATCTATCTCTAAGTTTGTAAATAGAATGGCTAACGGTGTATAAAAAACGGATAAAAATAATGAAAATAATAAAAAATGCGACTCCCCCTTTGGATGGAGAATCCTAATTAGATTGTTCATTTGTTGGATAAGAAAGTGGGAGAATAAAACATATAAAAAAGTAAATATTACTCAGTTTTACTAGATTTCAAAGGTTATGTTGAGAAGCTCCTCAAATAAAAATCAAATAGTGATTTTTTGTAGAAAATCTAGAATTTGAGTTTGAGTGTCCATATGGCTTGCTATTAATAATGTTAGGAAAAGATAATGACCACCAACAACACAAAAATGATGTGCTTGGCTACTTCATTTTTAAAAGGCTTAAAAACTTAAAAAAAAGCCCCGAACTCTGGAGAAAACTGGAAAAGTTGCAAGAAGCTGCATGTTAAATACGCAATAAATATGACATTTCATTAAAATAGAGAGAAATTACAACTAGAAATAAAAATATTTCCTGCCTATGCAGAAAAAGATTCATGTACAAATATTTCCAAAACTAATTTCTATAAAGAATATTTTCTAGTCATGAGAAAGCAAGCTATGGCTTCAACTGAAGAGAGATTGGAATAAACTGAGCGGCACACTGCTCTTTTCAGATCTCTTTATAATATTCCAGCACTGACAATTTTAAAAGAAGACGAACCTAAGAAATGTTGTATGGCTCTAGATACTGCTTTAAAATACTTTGAAAATCTTATAAAAGCAATAGAGATTTATATCTTGGGATTAAATTATTTTGTAACGTTTCTGTATTAATAATTTATCATCAGCGTTCTTATTATAAGGTTCAAACGTGATTTGTTAATTTCATATTCCGTTTTGAATCTCAGGATTGCCTTAAATTTTTCTTAACAATTGCAGCTGCCTCTGCAGAACAAAGTTTCTTCATATTAATATGAATAAAAAACTATCTAAGAACCACCAGGACCCAAGAAAGGTTATCCAGTTTGGTTGCTGACAGAAACCGAGTATGTAGAAACTTTGATTACACCAAATAATTAGTGAGTTTGCAGAAATTTTATAAGTATAGAATTTTAAAATGAATTATGTCATTTCTGTGTTTTATTATTCACCCAAACATTGTTGGCCCATGGACAGAACACCTAGATGGGCACAATAAAAATTAAATTCCGTTTTCTTTGATATTTTGCCAACGTTCAGTTGTATGCACATATTTCTCAATTTTATTAGGTAGATCTATTTGTTAAAAAAGGGGGAATAGAACATATTAAGTATTTTATTAACAGCTTGTTAGCTTGCTGTAAAACTTCAATTTTTAGACATGTGGTATGTGGACCTCCATTTGTCCCCTGCTTTCATGGAGAGGGGCCATCCCACTGGCCTCATCTTCTTTATGGGCTAATCCAAGGACCACTGGTTGAGATGAAATGTGAAAGCATGTTGACAAGGGACGAGGTGATGTGCTGGTATCTTTCTCTTTCACTTAGCCTTCTCCCTGCTGTTGCTACATTTCAAACGGATCTTTCATCGCTGTTCCTAGGAAGCGAGGATATGGCTGCACGCTCCAAACGGCCCAGTATTTTCTTCCTAATTTGATGCTTTTTGCTTTCTTGACCGAAAAAGAGGTTTTGGTTTTGAACAAACCCACCTAAGCAGGCTGGCTCTGTCCAAAAGCCAAAGAAATTTGCTTTTGGATTTTTCCTACGCGCTTCCAAGGAGGATAAATGTCTTCCCATCTAGGAGAATCAGCGGTCTGTCACAACCCAGACCCATTAAATTTAATGATTTATTGTAACAAAGTCTACTCTATTATATTCAAGCAGTTATTACACATCTTATATGCCAAAGCTGTTAAAAATAACAAAGGAGTATTATCTCGAGTGTGGGAAACAAAATCATTTTTTAAAATGTGATTAATTCTGTGAGCTTGGATCTTTCATGTACATGTGGTAAGCAGTATTCCATGGGAACTTTCTCAGCATGTGTCCAACGATGTAAACAAAAAGTTAAAATACGGCTTACACTCTCCCTGGCATTCATTAGCATATCCAAGAAAGCAGGAACTAACCACATTTTACATAAAAAGACTTTAGAAATCTGTGTCTACTTACATTAGCATTATTCAATCTGTGGGTGCCAACTAGATGCATAGAAACGATTTATTTATAGGCCTATCACCAAAATGTGTTCTTCATTAATTCATATTTTTCCCAGCTCACATTACTTGAACCTATCCAGGTGGTTTTAAATGTGGAGGGTAATTTAAAACTGAGCAAATTCACGCGCACTCTGTTTTTTAGTGCTTAAGAACAATTGAATGGAAATGTCCTTATGGCTCATTTGATACTTGGTCAATTTGTTTGCCTTTAATTAACCTGAAGAATAACATCAATGTGAACTTGGCTGGGCCTTTGGAGTTCAGATCCACACTGGGAAGGAAATAAACCTTGAACGCCTTGCCAAAGGTATTTAGAAATACATTTCTCACAAGATTAAAGCTGAAAATCCAAAGTAACTGCAGTTTATTCCGACAACACAGTTCAGTGAAACTGTGTTGTATTGAACATTTCCTTATATATGACATTCGTTAAAATAGAAAAGGCCTCATCTAAGGGTTTGTAAAGTGACGTTTCCTCCATATAATATTTTCCTGTACGTAACGTTCAAAAAGTGTAGTGCCTTGGAGAACATTACAAAGGACTTTCCTTGTAGATCTGCGCTTGTTGTTAAATTTATTTCGGGCTGTCTTTCTGGTTACCATTTCATAGCTCTTCACAGATTCAGTCAATATGTAACAGAAAAAAAGCCCCCAGAGTTTGTCTTTTACTACTGTGAAACCGCAGGAGAAAAGTATACGTTCCTGGCCGACGGTCCTTGAGCACATACTTCGGTTCTGATAAAGCTTCAGTCACGCTCTTCTTTTTTTTTTTTTTTTTTTTAAGATTTTATGTATTTATTTGACAGAGAGAGACACCGCGAGAGAGGGAACACAAGCAGGGGGAGTGGGAGAGGGAGAAGCAGGTTTCCCGCGGAGCAGGGAGCCCGATGCGGGACTCGATCCCAGGACTCAGGGATCACGACCTGAGCCGAAGGCAGTCGCTTCACCGACTGAGCCACCCGGGCGCCCCAGTCACGCTCTTCTGTTCTTTCCGGGGAGTTGTGTCACCTGTGCTGTCCTTAGCAACGGATGGGATGCTTGGAAGTGACCTGATCACGAGAACATCTTGTTCGTAAATTAAAGCGACTCCTTCTTTCCATTCTGGGGAGCAACTTTACCTATATATCGTATTTCTATATTGCATTATATAGCCAAAGACTCCTTTGAGAGACACGTAACTGATTCGCGTCCCTAGGATGTAATTTCTCAGTATCCTTGATTCTTCAGCCTAGCAGATGACTCCATTAGATGATGAAAGCATTTTTTTTTTTTTTTAAGATTCCATTTATTTATTTGACAGAGAGAGACACCGCGAGAGCGGGAACACAAGCAGGGGGAGTGGTAGAGGGAGAAGCAGGCTTCCTGCTGAGCAGGGAGCCGGTTATGGCGCTCGATCCCAGGACCCCGGGATCATGACCTGAACCGAAGGCAGACGCTTAACGACTGAGCCACCCAGGCGCCCGATGAAAGCATTTTTTGACATCACACTTTGAATTTTCCAGTAACAGGCTCCAAGTGTATGGTACGTAGGTACATATGTACAATGAAATTTATGCAGAGATGATCTGTCCTCTGTTGCTGTATTATTTTGTGGTGTATTTTAAGCAAATATTAATCCAAAAGGCCTTCTTGGGGCGCCTGGGTGGCTCAGTCGGTTAAGCGTCAGCCTTCGGCTCAGGTCATGATCTCATGGTCCTGGGATCAAGCCCCGCATCGGGCTCCTTGCTCATCAGGGAGCCTGCTTCCCCCTCTGACCCCCGCCCCCCCGCCTGCCGCTTGTGCTGGCTTTCTCTGTCAAATAAATAAATAAAATAGTAAAAAAAAAAAAAAAGAACAAAACAAAACAAAAATAAAAAACAGAAGTGCCTTCTTGCACATTCACTCTTTCATTTATTCAAAACCATTTTGGAGTGCCTACTGTGTGCTATGCGAGACACTAGGCCTAAAAGTGGCACTGTCTTCATCTGCCTGAGTGTTCAATTAACGGGGGCTTGCAATAGAATGTGAAGAAGGTTGACAACCGTGGAGGTACAGACAGCAGGGTGGTCTGAACTACTTTATGGAGCCCAGGGGAGGCCTTACTGGGGGCGGGGCAGAGGGAGAGTGGTGGAGTGTGGGTGGGTGTGGTGGGTGGCGTTTAATCTGACACCTGAAAGATGATCAGGACAAGCTAAGGGAGGGGGTGCATTGAAGGTTGAGAAGATTCTCCACAGAGTGAACGGCACTTGCAAAGTCTCAGAGGCCAGAGACCATGTGCTGTGTTCAGGGAACCAAAAGTTTGAGGCCCAGGCCAAGGATGAGGGGGCAAGGAGCGAGCATGATGCCAGATTGCATGTCTCTTCTTGGCACAATTCAGGCAGAGCAAATGTTAACCAAGGTCAACCATCATAAAAAGCTACATCTGCTAAGAAAATTATGGAACAGATTTTAAATTTAACTGCACTACCTCATATCCAGACTGACTGTATATGCAACCTTGCTGGGCCTGAAATCTAGACGTTCTCAGGGCAGAAGAGATTTAAAAATGACTTTTGATTGATAAGCTGGATGCCAGAAGGATTTTGCCCCTGCTGGAAGTCTGTGTCAGTGAGTCTAAGTGGGGGATGCAGACATGGACACACATTTGGAAACTGAAAAGGTGCCTTCAGGGTAATAACTCCAAGTCTGCTGCAGTGCGCTTGGGTTGTTCTCCATGCTTCTGGGCTGACCTCAGCCCGTCCTGCCTGCTGACAGAGCTCCCACTGGGCTCCACTGTGTGGAGGGAAAGGGGGTTACTCAGAGATCCTGGCCTTCCTTGGCTCCCCCAGCTAGGAAGCGATGAAAGAAAGAGCAGGATCCAGGTTTACTTTTCTCCCCTTTTATTTATGTATTCATTATTTTCTTCAAAGTTAGTTATTTTGATTAGGAAGATTTTTTTTTTCTTTCAAAAATGAGCTATGATCCAACTGCCCAGATGACCCCTGTTGACGTTAAAAAAAAAAAAGTTAATGGTGATAAAAACAAAAAGCTGTGTTTTTGCCCTAAACGGTCCCAGTTTGTCTTTCCATAGGCACCACCATTCACAGCTTTTTTTGTAATATACTTCTAGAACTTGTTCCTTTCTATGCCTAGGTAGCTCTGTGGCAGGCACTGTGATATGCCAGACGCCTGCTTCAGGACTGAAGGACTTATTCCCTCACCTGCAAGGAGGGCTCCCGGCAGATAGCACATGGTGGTCGCCAGAGGTGGGGCTGGGGTGGAGACTGGAGAAAGTGGGGGGAGGTGGTCAAAGGTAGAAACTTCCTGAGGCACCTGGGTGGCTCAGCTGGTGAAGTGTCCGACTCTTGATCTCAGCTCAGATCTCAATCTCAGGGTCATGAGTCAAGCCCTGCTTGGGCTCCATGTTGGGCATGAAGCTTACTAAAAAAAAAAAAAGGCAGAAACTTCCTGTTCTATGATGAATAAGTCATAGAGATGTAATGTGCAGCATGGACTAAAGTTAACGATATTGTAATTGTCTATTTGAAAGTTGCTAAGAGAGTAGATCTTAAAAGTTTTCATCATAAGAAAATAATTGTTACTATGTGAGGTGGTGGATGTTAACTAGACTTATTGTGGTGATCATTTTGCAATATGATAAAAATATCAAATCCTTACAGTGTACCCCTTAAACTAATACAATGTTATATGTCAATTATATCTCAATAAAATGAAAAAAAAAGGAACAGTACAATGGGAGGAATCAGCAAGGAAATTTTATAGGTTATATTTTTCCTTAAGTTAAATGTCTCAAAGTGGATATATAATCAATAATTACATAAACTGCAATTTGGAGGTCCTTGCAGGTTGGATTACCAGGGAAGCTGACTCTAAAACACAGAGTAGCGTGCAGAATACTTGTTCAAGTGTGCCTGTAAGAGCAGCACCTGTAGGAGAGTGGTGAAGGAAGCAGAACTGGGCTGAGGAAGAAGCTAGGCTGCCATGCAGTTCGGACAAAAGGGCTCAGGGGATCCTGTGGGAGCGCTGGAGCTGCCTGGTCTCGGCCAGCATCACCCCATGAGGCAGACCCCCTGGGAAGGAGCATCACCCTGGGCGAGGTGTCTCCCCTTTCTATCAAAAGCAGAAAAGGAAGAGCCCCAGAGATGGGGTCCGTGCTGGTGGTGTCCACAGTGGGGGGCGTCGCTGAGGGCAGTGATATTGGAGACAGTTGGCAGAAAAAGCTGGCGAGGCTCCCTGGGGGTGGCTGCTGTGGACTGTGGCAAGGCTCTCCCAGTGGGCTCTCACCCATGGTGACCTCAGGGCCTTTCTCTGAGGCCAGGCCAGGCCAGGCGTGCCAGGAAGTTCTGCTGGCAAGATGGCAGCAGCGGACACAAGAGGCAATTAAAAACAGCAGGGACGCCTGGGTGGCTCAGTGGTTAAGCGCCTGCCTTCGGCTCAGGTCGTGATCCCAGGTCTTGGGATTGCGCTCCATGTCAGGCTCTCTGCTTCTCCCTCTCCCTCTGCCTGCCACTCTCCCTGCTTGTGCGCTCTCTCTCTGACAAATAAATAGTAAATAAATAAATAAAAATCTTAACAACAAACACAGATAGTTTCTGCTGAGGGTTTTCACGAGCTGGGCATTGGTGGGCATGAACTCCATCCTTGCACCAAGTCTTGGTGGTTAGTACTATTATTATCACTGTATCACAGATTTGGAAACTGAGGCACAGAACTATTAAGAAACTCATCCAAAGTCATAAAGCAAATAAACAGCCATGTTGGGATTTGAACATTTAAGCCCCCAGTGGGTTTATGCAGAGAGTCACTTTGGGTACCACGTCTTGTGAATAGTTGCCTAAAGAGAAGAGGGTAAGAGAGACACCCAAAGATGACATTTTGATTGGACTGTCTAGCCTGGCCATTGGAAGTACCTTTATGGCATGAGGTTAAGAATTTTACAGTTTAAAGGAAGGAAAGGAATGGGTGGAGGGAGGGCTTTGTGAAAGCCTATGCTTTTCATTTTGCCAAGTCATTTGTGCTGCATGGGTCTTAGAATGTATTCCAAGTAGTTTTGGACCTAGGGTTGACTTTGTCAATAGGAGTCATGTACATGGTCTGACATGAGGATCCAATTGCTTCCAAAGATCTTTACCACTGCCTGACAGTGTCTGAAGTTGCAGGATTAGATATTCATTCCTTTGAATGTCGGAGAGTTTTTATTTTACAGAATTCTCTCTTAAAATATAAATGTCCCTTTTGAAGGATAAATGTCAAGTCCCTTGAAGTGATGGCAAATATATGTCACTGTATCCTGAGACTGTTTCCAGAGTATGGAAGTTTAAGGGGAACAGCAAGAGGTAAAGAAATGTGGAAAAGAATTTTACTGAGAAGATATTAGTGAAAAATTGCCTCTTGAGTCCCTGAATTTGTGTGGCATCCTGAAGACTCATTCTCATAAAGTTACAATCATTAACATATGTAAGTTTTCTTATATGGATTCTTTTTTATACATGTTTTATTTTGTAGAACATTGACTGGTTATTTAAAAAAGGCTAATTATTTAAAAAATCATTGTTAACCATTACTAGTATATTTGTACTTTTCTGAAACTGTTCTATGTCCCAGATAATGGTGAAAAGAGAGATTATTTTAAAATTTATCTGAATAGTGCTATTACATCACAGTGGAGGAAAGAATATAACATCATAAAATAAATTATGTATCTTTAAAACAATGAAACTTTCCTTTAGATGTGGTTGTGATGATTGTATACCCATAGCAAAGGCTGTTAATGTTTGAGACTGATGTTGCATTTTCAACAACATTCAATGGATCACTGAATTTATTATTTTCTTCTCCTGCTGTATCTATTACTTTGTCAAGTTACAGTTAAAACAAAATTAAGTTCCTACAGCACAGGTAAGTATAAACACAAAACACCCAATGTGTTAGGAGCTTCTATTCTAGGGTAACTGCTGAAGATGCACAAATAAAATAATTTATAAAAGAATCATGGCCTAATTAAAAATATTGCATAATAAAAATGTAAGGCCCAGCATATTTTTTATATTAGCCTGTGGGTTTTATAAGAGGTAGTGAGAAATCAGGGGTGTAATAACTGAGACCTTGAGTTTCCTCTTCTGTAAAAAATGTGGGCTAGAGGGGCGCCTGGGAGGCTCAGTCCGTTAAGCTTTCAACACTTGATTTCGGCTCAAGTCATGATCTCAGGGTCGTGAGATGGAGCGCTGGGTGTGGATCCTGCTTAAGGTTCTCTTTCTCCCTCTGCCCCTTCTGATGCTCCCACCCCCACACCCCCACACCCCCACACCCCCACTTTCACGTGCTCACGATCTCTCTCTCTCAAAAAAAAAATGTAGGCTATTGATACCTCTTGTATACCTGTGGGGCTGTTGGGAGAATCAAAACAGATTGTGTTGTGAAGGGCAATCTAAGCTAGCGTGGGTGAGATATTGCAAAGTTTGTTCAGAAACATGGGGTAGGGATGACAAAAGTTCAGCATTATTGTCACTTCTGTTCATGTGTTGGGAGACTCGGAGTTTAAGTGGATGGAGTGTGGACTGTCTGGGGAGTCCATGAAGCCTTTGGAATGGGATTTCATTACAGTGTAGATGTGGTTTTCTGAGTGTGTACGTATCTTTATCCAGATTCTCAGTCCTCTGCAATGGTGAAGTGTTAGGACAGCTGTCTGGGAGGAGGTATTTTCTGTATACTTTCCCAAATGATCTGAGTTGAAGAAACAGCTTCACAGACTGTCCTGCTTTATGGAAATTTAATCAAATCTTAGAGTTGATGGAGCACAGCTGAAGGACCAAAGCATGTGGCTCTATTTGGAACACTGGTTCCTCGTCAGAGTCTCGCCTATCAAGGCTGGATTGATACACTTTAGATTTGACTTGCAATTCCAAATAATGTGCTAATTCCATGTCCTGGCATGAAATATCACAAACATAATTTGCATGGCATTTGGGGGTATGCTGCATGGAATTTGGGGTTGTCTATAAGGATCTTGGTAAAAAATATTTCATTTTCTTTGCATAATTATGATAGAGTAAGTAAAATACAATGAATTAAAACGGTAAATACTGAATTTATAAGGCCTTTCCAAATAAAATATCTTCAAATAATCTTAATGAGAAACTCAAGCTTGCTTTTATCAGTTTTAATGCTTGAAATGACTACAGGAAGTGTTTAAAGAAAACCTGTAAATGCTGATCTCTTCAATTTTTTAATATTTTTCATTAATGAGAAACTTAATTCAAAATAATTCTTTAAATGACTTACCAACTAATCAAAAATTCATAAGAGTTGAAATTATATTTTAAAGTAACTAGTAAAAAAATAAGGTACTTACTAGATTTTCCTTTTCTTTCCCTGAAAATTTCTTAGGCTAATGTGCTTGGATTCCAAATCCAATGGAACATTTCCATATCAAGTATTTCAAACTAACAAAGTTCTAACTTTGGGAATATGTATGCATTGCGGTAGTAGTCATCTTGCAACCAGCACAGACAACGCTAACTGGACCATCAGCCACCAATGGGCAAAGAAACTCAACATGTGTGAAGACTCAGAGTCAGGGCTATCACATGCTGTTGGGCCTGCCAGGGGTCCCTGCCCTGTTGTCCTGGCCTGACTTCTCTAGTCTCCACCCCCTGACTGGCTTCTGAGCTCTGTGCCCTGTGTCCTTCTACTTGGGAGTATGGGGTATGATCTTCTTCAGTAGCTCCATGGCCCTTGGGCGGATGGTTGCCAGTGAGGAAGTAGACAGGCAGACGGAGTTCAGAGGAGGACTAGGAAGGGCTGAATGATGCACATCCCGCTTGCTGCCTCTGGGGACAATCTGGGAACACAGAAGGCATCAAACTCTGATTAGGTGGCTGGAGGCTAGAGACTGGCTTGGGGGCTTTGAACACTCCAGTCAGTCCTGCCCCTGAGGACTTAGGAGATCAATATTTCTACTTAGAGCAAGCTAGCAGGAGAGTTCCCTACCAGGGTTTTTCAAACTTTGGGGTGTGTCAGGATGACCAAAAAGGCTTGTTGAAATACAGATGTTGGACTCCATGTTCACTTTCTGATTCAGTGGCTCTGGGGTGCAGCTCCAGAATTTGCATTTCTAAGAAGTGTCCAGGTGATGTGAATGTTGCTGGTGGGGACCGAAATGTTGAGAACTCCTGCTTTCAAGCATGGGGTTTCTCACAGGATTTAAGGTAATTTTCCACAGTTTCTAAAAATCAATCTTTTAAAGTATCTCTGTGTCTTTAAGAATTTTTATAGCATGCAAAAGGTTATTGCCATTCACAGATGTTAGATACGTGGTTCGAAAATATGACAGCAGCCCAAATAAAATCATTTTTAATTTTGCTGAAACACAAATGTGAATGTCATGTTATACAACCACTGTGTGTCTCGGCTGCAGTCAGCGGCTGGTGAGTGAATCTACCCAAAGGCCAGCGTCAACGATTTGAACAGTCTTGGTTTGCTACTCATGGTTCTAGTGAGTTTTAAGTGAATACTTACATATTCGTATGCCAGGGTCACGAACTCAAATGCCGAACTGGTCCGGGGAAGCAATTGCAAATGAGTGGAAAGAGCTGGGGGGAGAGTGTGGCGAACTGGCAGGCTTGTGTCCATCCAAGGGCAGACACCTTCCAGAGCTCCAGCTGACAGGTGCAGGTAGGAATGTGGGGCTGTTTTGCCATGTCTTCCAATTTTCAAGAGAATCAGAAATCCAAAGTTTTTACATGAATCCTTTTTTTTTTTTTTAATGTCAGTTCTCTGGAGGTCCAACAAAACACATTTGCAAGCCAATTCTAAATTTACTTTCACCATCAGAAAATACCCCGCAATTTGAACATCAGTGAAGATTTTGGAACCATAGCTTTTGTGAATATCAAGTGCTCACTAGTCAATATTTCAAAAGGGTTCAATTTGGTTTAAATATGTGATTGCCCTTTAACAGCAGTTTTATTATAATGAAGGAAAGGAAATAAGTGTACTACTGAGTTTCATTCTCAGGGTCAGGAGATGGAGTAGGAGTTTCTTCACAGAATCACTAAGACAAACTTTACAAAGTAGGCCTTCAATGCCACGAGTACATAATCCTGTGCCAAACAGAAATTGTTTTTTCTGTGTTGCACCTTATCATTATTCATATTCTTTTACTAGCCTGAAAATCATTTTGGGAAACAACCCTCCAGTTGTTGAGAGTAGATACAGTTTTCCTAATGTGAAACAATTTGCCATGAAAATATTTTTATCCAAGGGCCAAAGTTGCCGTATGACAGCTGAGGTGTTTACGGTCCACTCCTAATTATCTAGAACCAGGCTGTTGGATTTTCATATGAATTCTCTGTTCCCTTCCATACCCTTTGACTATTTTATTGCTCGTACCCCTGCCATCATAAGCCTGGCAGATAGAATGATAGGATGTGGTTTTACAAGCAATTCTTTTAGGAGTCAAGTTGAGAGATTCTTGGAATCTAAACCTTAATTTGAAGTTAGGGTTTTGGCATTTTCATTTATATGTTTTCGTGCCAATCCTGCTTTCATTTAAGTAGCTGAGGATGACTAGGATTTGTGTTTCTTCTCTTTCCAAAACTCCCAAGATTTTTGGTGTTTTACCTTGAGAGGAAAAAAACACCAATCTTTTTATAAGGGAAGCAACAGGATAAAGGATGGATATCAATGAGAGTTAAGCAAAGGGTGGGTAGATGGAGGAGCCAGTGATGTCTTTGATAAAACACTTTGCATCTCTAGACCTTAGTTTCTTCCCATAGAGAATGAATAAAATTGACAAAATTAATGGTTTTCCCCACTATGAGCTGTTCCAGACTCTCCCTTGGTGTGCTGTTAGTAGATTCTTCTATGGATTGTAAAGGATAGAGCAGTGACTTTACCAGTCAAATCTTGCCCAAATGAAATCGAACCTGTTTTAAAAAACTCCTAGAGTTCAGGGCTCCACTAGGAGTTTTAGGTAGATATTAGTCATGAAAGGGGGAAAAAGTTAAGAAAAGAGTAAAAAAAAAAACCAACAAAACCAAACACCAAACTCTGATGAGCTGGAATATTATCCCTTTGAATTAACTATAGCTAATGGAACAAAAGAATTAGTGTTTTCTCCCTCCATAGTCTGGAAAAACATGGCATGGAATAGCATCTTTCCAATGTCGTGTTATTCTCTTAAAGTAAAAGTGAAAGATATTATACTCTAGGTAAAAACAACCACAAATAGATTTCCCAGCTCTTCTTTTTATCACTGAATAATTGCAACCCGTGAGGTCAAACGCAGTTGAAAGTTAGCCACAGGCTTTTGGGATTGTAGTGATTACTTTGTAAAAGGAGTTAAATAACATGCTTCTCAGCTGAAGCCAGGGGATTGGACCACATGATCATTCGTGACCGCCCCCCCCCCTTTTATACTAACGGTCAGCACTTCATTGTCAAATACTGTGATTAAATCTTTTGGAGGAAAGTTAAGAGACACATGGAATGTAATAGAAAATAACACGACCCTCTTACTATAGATCAGCATAATTCTAGTATTGGTTGCAAGATTAATGGGGGGGAGGGGAGAACAAATTTTTATTGAGTGTATACTATTGTTCCTTGAGCTGGAAATATGGGTGAACAAAATAAAGAAATCTTGCCTTTATGGATTCTACATATTACACACACACACACACACACACACACACTCAGTGCTGCAAAGAGGAATAAGTCAGAATAAAAGAGTAGAGAGCGATGGCAAGAGTCCTGTTTCAGGCATCAGGGTGTTCTCTCTGGGGATGTGGCTTTATGGCAGAGACTGAAATGAACTGGAGGCAGAAACCATGCCAAGTTCTAGGAGAAGAATGTTACAGACCAGAGAGCTGAGAGTATACAAACACCCTGAGTAAGAGGATGAGCCTGATGTTCTCGAGGAGCAGCTAGAAGGTGCGTGTGACTGGAGTGATGAGTGTGGGTGGCAGGAGATCAGATCCGAGAGGAAACAAGTGATTTGGGGCCTTGTGGTAAGCAGATCAAGCAGTTGGCATTTCATCCCGAGTGTGTTGGGAAACCTTTGGAAGGTTGAGTAAAGGCCGGTGATGTGATTTAATTTACATCTAAAGAGCTCGCTTAGCTGCTATGTGTGAAGAGTAAAATCTGAGGCGGGCAAGAGCAGAAATAGGGACATCAGCCAGGAGCTGCCCGCAGTAGTAGATGGTGGCTCAGGCCAGGACAGCCGTGCAATGGGTAAGAAAGAGGTGGTCAGATTTGTGGCATATTTTGAAGTTGGAGCCAAGGGGCCTTTTTGATGAATGGGAAGGGGATGTGAGGGAAAGAGATATACCAAGATGACCCACCAGTCTTTGGCCTGATCAAATAGTTGGAACCATGTATGCGGAGGGGAAGAACTTGAAGAGGAGGCGAGACCAAGGAATCCCGAGTTCAGTTTGAGTTAAGTTTGCCTGTGAGGTATCCAAGCAAAGACATCGAAGAGGCAGTTGGATATCTGAGTTTGGTATTTTGAGGAAAGGCTGAGGCTGGAGATAAAAATCAGGGCATCATTAATGTGTAGATCATACTTGAAGCCTCTGGCTTAGATGGCTTCTTGAGAGAGAGTGTGGAAGGAAAACAGAAGAGACTCTGCGACTGAGTCCTGTGGAGCGCCAACATTTGGAGGTGGAGAGATCAGTGTGTGGAGAAGAGACACGGCTGAACGCTCTGGTTCCTGCCACTTTATCCTGTTTTTAGGTAGTATGTCTATATAATCCAGAGGAAATAGCTGCAGTTTAGTAAGATTAAATTCACTGTAGTGAATGAAAAATCTCAGAAGTCCAGGGTGCCTGGGGTGCTCAGTCAGTTGAGCATCGGATTCTTGATTTCCACTCAGGTCATGATCTCAGGGTGGTGAAATGGAGCCCCGCATCAGCTCTTTGTTCAGCAGGGAGTCTGCTTGAGATTCTCTCTCTCCCTCTTCCTCTGGCCCTCCCCCGACTTGTGTGCTCTCTCTCTCTCTCTCAAATAAATAAATCTTAAAAAAATCTCAAGTTCTTAACAGAGATCACTTTAAAATATGTCAATCAAATGATAACCTCATTTATATATAAATATATATATGGCCCACTGACCTAGTATGATATGACGTTCAGCTATCTTAGCAATAGAAAGAATGTAGCAGTAGTCTATGGAGTTGCAGGACATCATCAAGATAACTAGCTGGATGATCATTAAACAAATACTATTTATTTGAATATTCCACGATTAAGGTATAAATACAAGTGGTAAAGCTGGGATTGACAATTTCCCTTATTACACAGATGAGTTAAGGCCTTGATTGTGCTTGGTGTCAAGGTTTAGGAGACTTTTAAATTAAAGAGCAATTTAAAAGAAATGCAATTTAATGGCAAAAAATCAAACAATCCAATTAAAAAATGGACAGAGGGCCTGAATAGATATTTTCCCAAAGAAGACATACAGATGGCCGATAGACATCAATATCACTAATATCACTAATCTTCAGGGAAATGCAAGTCAAAACCACAACGAAATATTACCTTATAAATGGCCACTATCAAAAACATAAGAAATGATAAGGGTTGGTAAGAATGTGGAGAAAATGGAACCCTGGTGCACTGTTGGTGGGAATGAGAACTGGTGCAGCCCCTCTGGAAAACAGTATGGAGAGTCCTCAAAAAGTTAAAAAAGGAACTACCATCTGATCCCACAGTTTCACTTCTGGGTATTCATCTGAAGAAAATGAAAACGTTAACTTGAAAAGATATATGCACCCCCATGATCACTGCAGCATTGTTTAAATAGCCAACATGTGGAAACAACCGAAGTGTTTGTATATTTTGCAAAGTGATCACCACAGTATGTCTGGTTAACATCCAACTTGATACATAGTTACAGAATTTGGGGGCTGAATGGACAAAGAAATGTCCTATTTATGTACACAATGAAATATTATTCAGCCATAAAAAAGGATGAAATTTTTGTCATTTGCAACAACATGGATGGAC
>NC_138370.1:46163335-46253299 GCF_054177405.1 Leptonychotes weddellii | reverse complement strand
AATGCAATATATGTTAAGGAAAAAAAAAGAAGAAGAAGAAGGTAGCAGGAGGGGAGGAATGAAGCGGGGGAAATCGGAGGGGTAGACGAACCATGAGAGACGATGGACTCTGAAAAACAAACAGGGTTCTAGAGGGGAGGGGGGTGGGAGGATGGGTTGGCCTGGTGGTGGGTATTGAGGAGGGCACATTCTGCATGGAACACTGGGTGTTGTGCACGAACAATGAATCATGGAACACTTCATCTAAAACTAATGATGTAATGTATGGGGATTAACAAAAGAATAAAAAAAAAAAAAAACATTCAGGGTCACCTGGGTGGCTTAGTCGGTTAAGTGTCCAACTCTTGATTTCAGCTCAGGTCTTGATCTCGGGGTCATGAGATTGAGCCCCACTTTGGGCGCCTGCTGGGTCTCTCCCTCCCCCTCCTCGCCATCCCCCTCACGCATGTGTGTACACTTCTCTCTTTCTGTCTAAAAAAAGAAAAGAAAACATTCTGAGTTAGGTACTAAAATATTTGTAAATGTGAGAAATAAGAAACATCTTAAGAAAACAGCGGTGGGGATTGGTTAAATACATTATGGTATGTGTATATGATGTGATTTCTCCACATGTTTTTGAAGACTTTCATGACCCGGATACACGTTCATTGTATACCTTGAGAAAAAGCAGATTATCACTGCACGCATTGCGATAGTAACTATATTTGCACACACATGCCTATATACACATAGAGGATGTGGAAAACCATCAGGAAAGACTTCTACCAAAACATTCACGATCATTTTCTCTGGGTAGTTGGTTGAGGTGATTTTTAAATTCTCCTAATATCTTTTACATTTTCTAACATTTCTATAATATCCACGTCTTACTCTTACATTTAGAATTTTAAAAATGCATGGCGATTTAAAAGGGAGATAACACTCTCTCAGACACTTTTGTTTTCCTGATAACACCGTATTATTATAAAGTTTGTTCTCTTATTTACTATTATTGGACATTTGTGGCTTAGAACCGAAGAACTTTTATGAGTGGAAGAATTTTGTTACTCATATGCAATGGGTTCTTTCTTCTCGCAACTCGATCTTGTGACGGTGATGTCACCTGCTGCTTAAAGACGGCTGTCCTTGTACTATGCTGTATTGCACACAAGATACCATAAGGACAGAGGGAAATCTGGAAAGAGCTGGTAGTTAGCAGAGCTGAATTAGGTAATTCTGAATTCTTGGCATTGTATTACATGCTAAATAGTAAAAGACTGAGTAACTATGTTGAATCAGTTATTTTCCTTTTGTGATGCAGGTTTTAATCCAATAGTGCCAAAAGATTTCTTAGGCCAGACATTTCAATTCTCTGAACTCTCAGGTTTAATCTGGAAATTGTTGAGGTAGGGAGAACTAGGAATTTAGATGGCAAGAAAGTCCTTTTCTTTAATCAATTAATACAATCCATTTGAGGAAGTAATGTGAAAAATACTGTAAAATTCATTATAGATAATGATGAGGGTGAAGATCCATATAGAAAAGCTCAAACTTTATATATATATATATATACACACATATATACATGTATATACACACATATATACACATGTATATATGTGTGTATATATATATAAAGTTTGAGCTTTTCTATATCTATAATATATGTGTGTATATATATGTATCTGTTTATGTGTGTCTGCTTAAAGTATTTAATTGGCTAAAATTATTTTTTTTAAGTTTATACATGGCATGGATGTGAAACGACATGAAGTATGCTTTTCAAGACAGGATATCTCTGGCCTTAGGATAATTGTACAGTGACTCAGAAGAAAATAATATGAGTAAGTGGTAAAGTAATTGAGGCAACCCCATATGTGATTCAAGCAAAAAGAAAACAACTTTTCTCAACTCACCTCTAACACATGGGTTTCCCCTGAATGACCCAGATAATCGCTGTGATACTTAATTTCATTTGGACTATGGAGACCTGATTTTTAGCTTTTGGTTTCTATGTAGAACACAAGGAGGGAAAAAAAAAAGCATAAGCCCCTTCCTTTATGGAAATTCCCAATGAAATTGAAAAAGGAATAGCCTTGGGGTGCCTGGGTGGCTCAGTTGGTTAAGCCTCTGACTCTTGATTTTGGCTCAGGTCACGATCTCAGGGTTGTGAAATCGAGCCCCAAGGCTGGCTCTATGCTTCACAGGGAATCTGCTTGAAGAGTCGCTCCCTCTGCCCTCCCCACTCTCTCTCTAAAATGAATAAATAAATCTTAAAAAAAAAAAAAGAAAAGGGAGTAACCACAAGGTTGTAGGGTAAACCAAAGACTTTAACTTGTTTCAGAAATCTTCTGAAAGAGATATTTAAATTCATTGAAGACAGGCTTTACGTTTCCCTTATTTAGTGCCAAACTATTTCCATCAGTTTCGGTGAAAGTAATCTGATGAAAGCATTATTTCTAATTAGAAAAAGGCAAAATGTCTTTACAAGATTATAAATTAGTTTTAACACTTATCTATTTTTAGAAGTTGCACTGCCAGAAAACCTGGGTATTTTCGAATTTACTTCTCAAATGTAAAAACAGAATTTGAACCGTGCCATCGGTATGATTTCAGAATGTTTTAGTGACTGAGGCTAAAAAAGACTTAACAAAACTGACAAACTCTTTAAACAGAGCATGAACATTGATAGCCTACGTCTTTTGAGATGGGCTTGGTGGTGTGCACCTAATAATGTTTATTACACATGTGGAGTCTTTTAGGAGACACACGAGACTTTTTTGGCTGTTGTCAGAGTGAAATACTTGAATTACCCCTATCTAGTCTCTGATTGTTTACAATCTCCTCTCGAGGTGTCAGTGCGCTTGAATTGTACTTAAAACACATAAATCTTCCTTCAAAGGTAGCTTGAGAGCCTGAAGTGCAGCCAAGGAATTTTAAATGGAAAGGGTAAGCCAGGCCTACTTGGTCCTCTCAAAAGTAGAGATTTCAGTTTGTTTAAATTATAGCACAATCTAGACCAAAGAATAAAATCTCTATACTTTAGCTAAAGGAAAAAGTATAGCTGCTGTTGAGAAAAAAAAAATTGTAATTACCAAAGACTCTTATTTATTTAAGACACCTTGAGGATGTATTTGGGGGGGCGTGTGTCAGTGGTTTGCAATTCTACCACAGTCTCCAGAAACCAACCAACCAACCAAGTCACTCAGATACCTTAGTCGTTAATCACGCTGGCTTACTGGAATTTCTTATGTGGCTCCAACTTGGAGAAAAGTAAAATTTGTGAGGTTCATGAAAGACTACCGGCATTGATTCATCCTTTAAATTCTTGAATTCTAACAAGTATCCTCAAGTATTCATTCATGCTCCCCTTATTTCCCTAATGTATCATTTATATCACAAAAGTGCACATTTGGCATTTTTAAAATCACAAATTATAATTCTGCACTAAAAGCTGCAATATATCAAACTGAGTTGAGTCCCACGTATCTTTTGTTTGGCAGGAACTATTCTGGTGCTTAATGAAGGCTGCTTTGGCTGATCCCTCTGTGCCTTAATTTGTCTGGCCACAGTAGTTGGTTTCTGTATTCTCCAGAAAATGGTTCTGTAGCCAGTGTTTTTTATTTATATTGCTTCATAGCCATTGCATGCTTCATTTTAGTTGGAAGCTTATTTTCTTTTGGCTTTCCTTGCCAGCAAATTATTCCCCACTTTCTGACTTTATCGTTTTTATTACGACAATCTGGGAGGGGAGAAGTACAAATCCGCGTGCCACGATCCAAACACTTCTTTTGACATTTGGGTGAATGCCAAGACTTTGGTATCTGAAAACAAAGCTAATACTTGAAAGAGCCTTTCACACAGTTGATACCTTTCCCACCAACATTACACTGGATGATACAGTTTAATTAACATTTGTATGTTCATGTCAAAAGCTCTCTCCCCCATTGCTAATCTAAACCTTTTGTTAGTCATTATTTTCTGAGAATCAGTGGCACCCTGGCACCCAGGGAATAATTGAAGTAACAATTATTTCTGGCTTATTTTTTTTTAAGATTTTATTTATTTATTTGAGAGAGAGAGAGAGACGGAGAGAAAAGGAGGAGGGGCAGAGGGAGAAGGAGAGAGAGAATCTAAAGCAGACTGGGTGCTGAGCGTGGAGTTGGGGCTCAATCTCACGACCCCGAGATCATGACCTGAGCCAAAATCAAGAGTCGGGCCCTTAACCGGCTGAGCCACCCAGGCGCCCCAATTCTGGCTTATTTTTTGCTATGATTGGTAGAATAGAGACTGTGTTGAGGCTTCTATTCTCAGCTTGCTGGCTCATGTATTTGGCCAATGGGAGTTGCTCTTCAAGAGAAATGTGAGAGAATGGCAACTGGCTGTTGAATTTAAGTGAGGATTAGAATATAAAAACAGAAAACTGGTATAGCGATTATCTCTTTTTCCCTGCTAACTTTATTATTATTATTACTATTTTTGTCTCTTCACCATCTTGATTTATGTTTCCTGGAGAGTCCTAGATGGAAAGAAGCAGAACCCATGAACAGTTGTTCCCTATCTAGTTACTTTCAATTTGGTCATACTGCTTCATTTGCTTCACAAGCCTTGTTATTATCTGAAATTATCTGAAATTATCTTCTTAGTGCATTTGTTTGCTTGCTGATTCCCCTGTCCCATGCTCACAAGAATGGAAGTTGCAAAGCGTGGGGCCTCCTCTGTCTTACTCAGCATTGGTATCACCAGCACCTGTAACAGTCTGTAACAGTGCCTGGCCCATAAAGGGGCTTCCACATGATCTGTTCAGTGCATGAGCAGTAGGCTATGTCATTAGAGTGTGAGGGATCAAATTGTGAAACTGTAAGTTCTGTGGGTGGTGAAGAGACACTTTCCTCTTAACTTTAAAAAACACCTCATCCGATTTATTTGGAATATAATTTAAGAATGAAAGCTATAAGAATTACTAGAGAAATGCATGCTCAGGTAAGGGGAAACTTGAAGAGGATACGTGTAAGAACAACGTATGCAGGGACAGGAGAGAAAAATTCGACAAAATTTATAAAGAAAATAAACTGCTGTTAGGGATATGGGTTTTCTCATGCTGAGTTCTCTTTTTTTGTGGAGGGCACTCAGATAGCATAATTTCCTGGCTTCTCTCTGCCCCCTCATTCACTCTGCAATGGGGGAGTTGGAGTTACCTCTGCTTGATGAGGGGGGCAGGAGAAGTTCAGTGCTTTCCCTTCTCTCTTCCTCTTATGAGTGGGCTTCCCAGAGAGAACCTTCTTCTTTGCATTTCCATGTCATAAATATAACAGAAGCAGGTCCCCAGGAAGTGCACATGTCTAGAATGGAGAAGTCTTTCTAATTTTTTGAGGTTTAATGTTATGAAGTTCACTTGTCCACTTTCTCTAATAATGCCTTTATAAGGAATAAAGGTAATATTTTGGCAGCTGTAAGATAATAGTTCCATGGTTGAAGGGGAGAAGGGCAATTACATTATTTAAAGTTCTCATGCTATACTTGAAGTGATATAATATTATGAAGGTAGACTGTGACTAGTTAAAATGCATATTATAAACCCTAGAGCAATCACTAAAAAAAGAGATATGTCAGTTAATAGAGGAGATAAAATGGAACACAAGAAAATATTATACCAAAACCCAAAAAGGGAAGAAATAACAAAGAAAAATGAAAACAGATGAGAAAAATAGAAAACAAATAGCAAGATGATAGACTCAAGCCCAGCCATATCAATAATAAAATTAAACATAAAATGTCCATAAACATTCCATTAAAAGGGAGAGGTTGTCAAAATGGATAAAAAAGATCAAGACCCAAATGTACGTTACCTAGAAGAAAGGCACTGTAAGTATAAGGATAGATAAGTTGGAAGTAAAAGATGTACTCTGCAAATACTAATCAAGAGAGAGATGGACTGCCTATTTTAGTATTATACAAAGAAGCCTACGGGACAAGGAATACCAGCAGAGATAATCATGAAAGAGTCAATTCATCTAGAAGGCAAAATAAACCTAACATGTATGTTCTTAATAACTGAGCTTTAAGATACAGTAAGCAAAAAGTGGCAGAACTGAAAGCAGAAATAGACAAATTCAATATTTATATTTGGAGATTTCAACACTTCTCAGTAACTGATAGAACAAACAGAGAGGAAATCAGTAAGAATGTAGAAGACTTGAACATTTATCATCAACCTACTTGACCTACTTCACATTTATAGAAGACAACACCCAATAATGACAGAATATATATTCCTTTGGAATGCACATAGAAGTTCATGAAGTTAGGCATATACTGGGTCATAAAACAAATATCAATAAACTTTAAAAGGGAAATCATACAGAGTGTATGATCATAACAAAACTAAATTAGAAATCAATTACAGAAAAATATCTATCTAGAAAATATATAAATATATGGAAATTAAACAGTGTAATTCTAAATAATCCATGGGTCAAAGAGGAAGTCTCAAAGGAAATCAGAAAATTTTTTGAATTGCATGACAATGAAAACATTGCATATCAAAATTTGTGAAATGCAGATAAAGCAGTAGAAGGAAATTTATAACAATAAATTTTAGGATTAGAAAAAAACTTTAATCAATAAGTTTCATCTTAAGAAACTAGATAAAGAGAAAATTAAATCTATAACATTTTGCATACAATTTCAGGTCATCCTGGAACATTTTGAAACCCATCATAAATTCAGGTTAAGAATCCCTGATCCTTAAAGATTAAACCTAAAATCATATCCCCTTAGCAGACCTCTTTCTTGACCCCCCCCCCCAGAATGTCATATTTAAGTGATTTCAGGGCATCTACAATTAAGCATTTCACAGTCACCTAAAAATCAAAACCTGAAAGAATTAGTGCTTTAACTCTGCTTCCTTCCTCCTTTCTTCCCTCCCCTTTTCCTCTTCTAAATCTAAACTAAAGAACAGTGCCACTATTCACTCACCTGCAAAATCCTGGGCATCTTCCTCTCCTTCATTCACTCATTTAATCAATTACTACATCCTGCTTATCTTACCACCTAAAATCCCTCAAATCCACCCATTTTTCTCCATCCCTCTTTCCACTGTCCTGGAGTGGGTCACCAACATATCCTTAAGTAGACCAAATAATAGCTTCCTAACTTATTCATTGTCTCCTGCATAGTCTGTCCTCTGACATTTTCACCTTTATAGGTAGTCAGGGTGAGATTTCAAAAAGAGCAATGTGATCTGATCACACCCCTGTTTATAACTTTTCTCTAGCTTTGCTGTGTTCTTGGGGTTAATTCTTGGCCTTGGCTTATAAGACCTTTCATGATTGGGATCCTGCTTATCTCATGGACCTCGCTCTCTCCTCATGTTGTGCTGTTAACTTTATAATGTTAACTCTATAATGAACTTCTTCCTGTTTCCTTCAGTTTCATGGTTTCTTTTTCTTCCAGGCCTTCCAGATGCTATTCATTTTGTCTGGAATATTTTTCCTAACTCATTTCCCTTTGCTCTTCTCCCTCCACATTTTATTGGATCATTCCTACTCATCCTTTAGACCTAGTTTAGCTGTCATTTCTCTCTCAGGACCTCCCAGATCTTTCTTCTACTGTCTGCTTGTCTTCACCTCCAAAGGATCCAGTGTCCCTGCTAAGAATCTCATTGCATTTGATAAATGATAATTTCAAATTGTAATTTTGTGAATCTCCCCTATGAGGCTAAATATAATGTTTGTTCTTGTGGATAAAAGCATGGTGTGTTGTTTTTGACAATCTATGGTAATATACGAAGGATTCTGGAATTCTTAATCACCTGGGAAAATATATGGTAAATATAATGTGAGCATAAAGTAAGAGTAATAGACATTCAGTGAATATTTGTATAATTAATGCACTTTATCTGTGATTACATGTTGTCATATGTCATTATCATAACCTAGCTCTTATAGATTTTTTTCTCTGTTCCATTGACAAGGAAAATATAATTGTTTTGTTAGTAAGTGTTGATGGTATGTTGGATAGATTATGAAGAGAAATTAAATGTTACAGTTTTCCCTCAATATCCTGTGTATTTAATTATATTTTCTCTTCACTGAGCAGAATTCTGATCATAGGGTTATAGATATTTGGTTAAGAATCTATGATATAAAGACCTCAGCATCCCAGCTGAATGCAAAATTGATGGGCTTTTGACTATGCTAAGTCATTTTGCCTGCCTTTCATTTTTGTATTATTTAGTTGTAATTGCCCATTTTCTCCTGCCCCTTTACTAAGAACATTCAAATGGTTAGTACTAAAATTACACTATGCCATCACCAAATGTCCAGCACCAGATCCTTATTAGGCTAATAACAGATTCATTAGAGATTAGAAGGGGTCAGTATGCCCTTTTGGCGTGGCTTTCGTACACTGTACTCTACTTTGGTGGAAAAACAAAATCATTAAAATAACGTTATGCACGAATAGTCATTAAACCATGTTATAAACATTTGGCTCATTTAACTATGTCTGGGGTTGGGCATATTTGTTCCTCAAGTTATCCTGATAAAAGTGGCAAAGAATTTTGGGATATTTTAAAAATAACCTACAATCGGGTGCTCCTAATTTTTGTTTTCTTTATAACATTGTAGGAAGGAAATCAAAGGTAAAGTAAACATGGCTAAGCATAGTTGAGCAATATTATTGTGTCACCTCTAACCATAAATATAACACATTTAGATGTGTTTTGCTTTCCCATCACCCTCAAGTTATAAGAAGGAAAAGAATTATCAGTCATACAGAAGTTGAATTGGATCCAGATTTTATAGGTATTTATTTTCCCATAAATATATTATTCTAATAAAAGACTATTACCAACAGATTAAAGCTTTTATTTTTCCTCAGAGTCCATAGTCTCTCAGAGTCCATAGTCTCATACAAACTGAGGGTTCTAGAGGTGAGGGAGGTAGGGGTATGGTTTAGCCTGGTGATGGGTATTAAAGAGGGCACGTACTGAATGGAGCACTGGATGTTATACGCAAACAATGAATCATGGAACACTACATCAAAAACTAATGATGTAATGTATGGTGATTAACATAACATAATGAAATAAAATTAAATAAATAAAAAATGTATTTCTTCTAAAAAAAAGCTTTTATTTTTAATAGGTCTGAGCATTTTAATCTGATGTTGACTTTTTTTTATTGTTAGTTTTTGGTCATTCCAGTCAATGATCAATTTATTGATGTTATTCATTCATTCATCAAATTTTTATTCATTTAGTATATGTCAGGTACTGTGCTGTTGAGGTTCCAGAGATGAATAACGTACAATCTATGATGTCAAAGGGTAGAGCTATGGGTACGGGCTCTGGGTGCCCTATGCATCTTTGTGTATCTACTGGGCTTGCTTCTCTGAGAGGAAACTTAGGTCATTTGAGGAGAACCTTTGTCATGGTGCCTCTCTCTGGAACCCTGTGGACTTGGTAGGGGAATGTCTAAGGCAACTCTGGCTGCTCCAAGTTGGATGTTCTCCCTTTAAAATATTCAGAGGACTCGACATCTGGCACTGGGTCATCATTTCCCTCAAATAAATACTTTAATTACATTTAGCTCTCTATTGATCTTTTACTTAATTTAGAAAGAAGCTTCACTGATGCATTACATTTGTTGCTCTGCAATGTCAAAGAATACTATCATTATGATTGGTACCATTTGTAATAAACGAAGAGGAAGAAGCATACAACAGGACTGAAGATTCGTAGCCTCTCTCCCCACTGACATGGGCTGGTATTGGGACACCACCTCGAGATTGGTACAACACACACACCAATAGGATAGATAAATTTCTTTGGACTCTTAAAATTTTGTTACATTTTGTGACTTAAAGGTTTTTTTTTTTTTTTTCCTTTTTTCCTCTTGGGAATAGAAATATGTTTTTCCCCCATTTTATAGGCAAACCACTTCAATCGAACATGGCTGGCAGCCACATGGTCCTATATGAATCCAACAACTAATTTAGCAAAGAAAACTGCTTGTAACAAGTTTTGTATATGCCATCCCAGGTATTACTTTGATGATAAATGAGGAGATGATTGCCAAGAAAATGATAGTAACATTTATAAAAAGGTATGTTCCTTTTAGTCATTTAATGATGGTCACATTATTAGTTACCATCTATTTGAAGTGAAGTCCATGGCACTTGTAGGAGGTACTTAACACTTTTTATATATAATTTTATAGCAAAAATATGGTGTTAATTTTCAAGCAGCTTACAATCTAGTAAACTTCTGAATGAGTGCTTGTATTACCCTTATCTGGAACTTCTAAGTCTAGACTTTTGGCTGGCATGGCTTCCAGAACTGGCTTTATGACTATATTTCAGAACCAGTGTTTCTAGCCAAAACTAATAAGTGTGGAGTGTCTCAAAGATGGAAAAACAAAACAAAACAAAAACTGAATTAACTCAACACATTAGAATCTCATAAAGAGTTATTAGGAATTTTGGGGAAATGGTTCATCTCAGTTTTTGTTTTATGTTACAGGCTATTGCTTCCCTGGATGGTTCCTTCTGCTCTGACACTTGGAGAATGAACGCTTTAGCCAGATGGCTATCACTCTTCCCATGCAGGGAGCATGCATGGTGTGTAGTTAGAATTCTTTTCCTTTAGAATTCCTTGGCATCAGGAGTGGATAAAAGGGAAAGCAAAAGTATTAGGGTATTTTGTAAATTTTATTTACACTTTACTGAAAAGTGACTGCTTAACCTTTGTCTGGGGAAATTAAATACGCCATAGCCATTCATGGACATGAGAAGCGCACATTTGTAGCTACATGAACGTGATAAGGAATATTTCCTCTGACCAAATCTATAGTAGTTTGTTTTTATCTAATTTTATCAGCTATTTTCAGTAATGTCACCAGTTAAATATTCGGATAATTTATTGAATGTACTATAAAATAAACTTGGTTGAATTTCTGAACTGAACTTGTCATCAGGTGCCAAAATTACAATACAACTCAAATGAGTAGGATATTAAAACGATGATGTCAGCTGAAGAACTATCCACAAAATACCGACAAGTCTGACTTCTGGAAGGAGATAGAAACACTTCCCTAAAATATTTTATAAGTTGTTATTTGAACAACAATGGAATTAACAAATAAGGTTTCTGGAAAACCACGAAAATGTATGCCATTATGTGTTCTATATATGAAACATGGCAGCCAACTGCAACAGGTAAGGTCACACAATCACGAGGTCAGAGGTCAAAGAACAATGAACTGAAATGTGTTCCAGTGCTGTTTCTTTTTGAGAAAGCTTTTATATGTGATATGTGATATATGTGATGCACAGGGGTAACAGTGCAGGGAAAAAGTGAAATGCTTAGACTACCATTCCTTCGAGCTATTCTCCATGAATCTCTTAACTTTCAAACAGTTCATCACGGTGTGACTCTTTCAATATGTAGAAGTCATGACGTGATCCAGGAAGGTTACCAAAACGGTCGTACTGTTTTTTTCAGCCTGGCACCTGGTATTTCGGGGGCATTCACAAAACAGTATGAATTCCTTAGAGAATACCCAAAATGCACTACTTACATCAGAGGAGAGAAGCTGAGGAAAATTTTAGAAAAGGATTAGAGTATGCAGTAAATACTAGTTTAATTTCTCTATAAAAACCTGTTTTATACTGGTTATTTCATCTAACTGTGAATTTGAATTTAGACTTAAGGGCAGATGGCCAGAATTTATACTTCAAAACACAATTACTTTTTATGGCTATAGGAGAATGAGTGTTATAATGGGGAGAATTTCTCATATGGAAAAAAAATTACCCACCACTGTATAGTCTTAGTTGAATTTAAGAGATACCCAAATTTAATTCTTAATCTCAGGAAACAAACAGAAGGTTGCTGGAGTGGTGGGGGCTGGGAGGGATGGGTTGGCTGGGTGATAGACATTGGGGAGGATATGTGTTATGGTAAGCCCTGTGAATTGTGTAAGACTGATGAATCACAGACCTGTACCTCTGAAACAAATAATACAATATATGTTAAAAAAAAAGAAGAAGAAGAAGATAGCAGGAAGGGAAAAATGAAAAGGGGGAATCGGAGGGGGAGACAAACCATGAGAGACTACGGACTCTGAGAAACAAACTGAGTGTTCTAGAGGGGAGGCGAGTGGGGGGATGGGTTAGCCCGGTGATGGGTATTAAAGAGGGCACGTATAGAATGGAGCACTGGGTGTTATACACAAACAATGAATCATGGAACACTACATCAAAAACTAGTGATGTAATGAATGGTGATTAACATAACATAATAAAATAAAATAAAATAAAAAGAGATACGCAAATTTAGGATTTGTTCTTGACTTGTATTTGGTTTGAACACTTTAATTCTTTTATGGTTATTTTTTAATGTATAAAATGGAAACAAATAATCACAACCTGCCTTTTGAGGCTCCTCTGAAAAGTAATAAAATGGAAAAAATAGAAAAATCAATCTTGGTTAACATTTCTTTGAAGAGGCTGGCAGAACAAAGGGTGATAATGATGTTGTGTCTAATTGCAGCCCAAATTCTTCAGAAGGCAGTAGCTAATTTTCGGTGAGTCTTCTGGACTTGCCACATCTTAGTAGGAATTTATACTGAAATGGGTTAGAAGTCTAAACTTTAAAGGAATGGAGAAACATTGTCCTTCACATGCCATCATAGTGATCTCTCTAAAAAGCAAAATTTATCATTTTACCTCAGTGTTAAAAATTCCTCGGTGATTTCTCCATCATATTCAAGAAATGCATTGTACACACCATATTACATGATGCATTTTTTATTGTCCTTTTTCAGCTTTGGCTGCTGTCATCCCAATATATACCCCATACTTCACTTATGCCACACTTCGTAGAGCTCGCTGAATGTACCAGGTTCTCCCAAGCTTTCCTGCCTTCATAGATGTTGCTCCCCCTGCCTGATGTGCCATATCCTCACCACCTTGCATCACCAACCTAGTGAACTTTTATTCAACCTTCAAAACTCAGTTTATATCACCTCCTTTATGTATCTATTCCTAACCTTCCAATTCCCTAACAGAATGCTGTATTTGTTTTATGTCTGGTCCCCAAATACATTGTGAGTTCCTGAAGTGTAGGCTCTCTGTTCTATATACCTTTGTATCTCTAGAGCCTAGCTCAGGGTTGCTGATTGGATAAATAAGTAAATAGATGAAACTCTGATATGAATTATTCAGTATCTCTCTGGAAGCATCTGGAGTTAGCTGCTAAAAATATACTGAAGCACTCCACCTTTCTAAGGTTTGGAACTAACTGAGAGATGGAGCCAAGAGTCAGGCACTTGAAGATTAAAGTGATGGCTTTGTTAATGACAGAGGCTGGGTTGGAGAACATGGCTTAGGTATGTGGTAGTGGTGGGTTTCCTGCTAGAACCCAAGAATTAGACATAATATTTTCTGAGTCAAGGCAGTTCTGGACAGCTACAGGCCTGGACAATGTACTTCCCAGTTTAGGTACAGAGTCTTGACCGCTAAATTTATGACATGATCCAGAATAGACCAGAACACATGCATATGGTCGGATCCCAAAAAGAAAGAGGAAAGAGCTGATCTAGGCTTGCCTACTTTTTGTTCCAAACTTATCAATCAGTTAAGTCAACATTTTTCCCTTAGGAAAAAATTAGTGTAGGTGTAGAGAGGCCAGAGGTGTTATTTGAATGGATGTCCTTCTACCTGGGAACATGAAATCAGGACAAAAGAAGATCCCCTTTTCTCCTTCTGGTACTAAGAACGTTGTCTTTCCATGTATCCTTTTCCTGTCAATGGCATGACTCTTTTCCCAGCTATCTAAGTGTAGTTAGGGAAACACTATCCTAGTTTATAGCTCATCTCCCACAAAAAGCAATTGGCAATGATCCTTCAGCCTATGTCTAGTCCCAGAACTAATTGTTGGTATCTTATCTTTTAATTGTTTAATATATAAAAGTAATAACAGGTTACTTTGAAAATTACAAGTGATTCAGGTACATAAAAATAAACCTGCCTAAAAGTATCCTGTCTGAAGATAACTATTGTTATCTCCAGACTTTTTTCTAGGCATTTACACATGGTTAGACATAAAGAGTTTTGAAAACTGCAAATACTTAATAATAACTGACAGACGTTTTCCTATTTCTCATTTTATTTGTTTACCTCATTTTTTTTAGCATTCCATAGAATGAATGTTTCATAATTTCTTTCAGCATTCCCCTATTGCTGGATATTTAGGTTGTTTCCAATTTTTTACCACTACAAAGAGTAAAGATTCTATACACCTATGTCTCTTACTATTTCTGTAAGAGAGATTCCTATAAAGTAAAAAGGTGGAGTTGAGTTACCTATATGTTATAATTTTGATAGGCATTTTCATATATGCCTTTTTCTACTATATTTTATATATATGTTTATATACATTCACACACATTATATATATTGTTTATACTAACAATATATCAAGTTCCCATTTTCCAAAACTTATGGACTCTGGAAATTATAAATTGTTCCAGTTTTTACCAGTTGAGTGGATAAAACATATCTTATTATTTAATCCCATTTCCTTTATTACTTATGATGTCGAACATGATTTTGCATGGTTATTATCTTTGGTACTTCCTCTTTTGCCAGTTCATAATTTTTGCTCATTTTTCTTTGATAGTTTAACATTTTCATATATTATAGATTTTAATTCTGTATCTGCTAAATATGTTGCAAATATTTCCTTACAGAGTGGCTTTCTTTTTAATTTGTTTAATAGTTAGCTTTTACTAACAGATTTTAATGCCAACTTTTCTTTTCTTTTTTTAAGGAAGATTTTATTTATTTATTTAGAGCATGCATGAGTGGGGGGAGGGGCAGAGGGAGAGGGAGAGAGAATCTCAAGCAGACTCCGTGCTGAGGGTGCAGGCCAACATGGGGCTCAATCCCCCAACCCTGAGATCCTGACTTGAGCTGCAATCACGAGTTGGTCACTTAACTGACTGAGCCACCCAGGTGCCCCAATGCCAACATTTTCATAGACTGAATTCCCATATAAGCGTCACTCTCTTTTAGTAATTTCAATTCTGCTCCATTCATTTATTTATCTGTTCTTCATAGTGTTTTAATTCTATAACAACAGAATTTAATAACAATAATCTCTAATATTTATTGAAACTTTAACATGTGCCATTCTCTTAATCTTCACAAATACCTTATGTGGTAATCAACATTATTACCACCATTTTACATGTTAGGAAACTGAAGCCCAAACTGTTTAAGTAACTTGCCCAGGGTTACTAAGCTAGTAAACAGCTGAGCTGGGATGAACCCCAACATTCACAATCCAAGTCAAGAATGTTGGTAAACACTATACTATAAGAACTTTCCATAGGTTTATGGGATGCTTTGACATTTGGGATAGCAAGTTGTCTGTCAATGATGTTTTATTTTACAATTTTCTTATGAATTTTACTCTTAGGAATGAATTTTATAGTCATCCTGGCAGGTTTCATAAAAAGTTCTATTGCGTTTTTAATAATAATTGTCTTGAAGTTTTATATTATTTTGAAAAAGGAATGTCATTGTTATGGGTTGAGTTGTGTCCCCAGCCCCATGTTGAAATCCTAACCCCCAGTGTACTTCAGAATGTAACTATATTTGGAGATAGAGTCTTTAAAGAGATAATTAGGTTAAAATGAGATTATTAGGGGGACATTAATTCAATGTGACTGGTGTCATAAGAAGAAGAAATTTAGAACAGACAGATTCAGAGGGAAGATAGCCATCTACAAACCAAGGAGAGAGGCCTCAGGAGAAACTCACCCTACAGACATCTTAGACTTTTAGCCTCCATATAACTTTCTGAGAAAATAACTTTCTGTTGTTTAAATTGTCCAGTCTGCAGTACTTTGTTATGGTAGCCCTGGCAAACTAATACAGTCATTGTCATTATTTACTGTCTTTTCATGCAGTATAATTCTATGAATTTTAATTTATTTAGTCCTTTTCTACAGTCATCAGTTAAGTGTATGTGTTTTCTTTGAGTATATATTAATATTTCTTGCTAGTCTTGTTCTTATTCATTTTACTGCTTTCTGTTATTCTTGTGAATAGGATTTTTTTCCATTATATTTATAAATTTCCTATTGATTTTTCTATATTCATATTTTATCTGGCTACCTTACTGGACTCTTATTAGTTTTAAATTTTTTCAGTTGTCTTAGAGTTTTTAGGCAGGCAAACCTATAATATGCAAATAAGGACAGCTTTATTTCTTTATTTCTTGTATACACACACACACACACACACATATTTCATGTTTCTTGTCTTATTGCATTGGCTGGAATGTTTCAAAATAAGCTTGAATAATAGTGGTGATAGCACACATTTCTTGCCTAACATTTGACTTTATTTGGCAATCCTTAATTATGGTATTTATCATAGGTTTATTTTTTATTTTTTAAAAGATTTATTTATTTATTTTAGAGAGAGAGAGAGCGCATGGATGGTGGGAGGAGCAGAGAAGAGAGGGAGAGAATCTCAAGCAGACTTCCTACTGAGCATGGAGCCCAACGCAGGGCTTGATACCATGACCCTGAGATCATAACCTGAGCCAAAATCAAGAGTGGGACACTTGACTGATTAAGCCACCCAGGTGCCCCTATTCATCATAGGTTTTGATATAATTTTTAATTTATTACAAGTTTTGTAGGAGTCTTTATTCTCTCTATCAGCCAAAGAAATTATAGGAAGTGCTTTACCAGAAACTTTCAAAATAATCTTATAGGTTTCTCTTTTCATATGCTAATATAGTGAATTGCTTGAATAGATTCCTAAATTTAAAGCATTTTTTGATGTTAAGAATAAGCCTGTTTATTTTCCATTCTTGTTATAATTCACTGCTGGATATGAATTATTAATATTTTATTCATGAATTTTTCAGGAAGTGTATTGTGTGGTAAATTTCCCAAGTCATTGTATGACTGAAGATTAATTTCACCTATAGATTTGAATAATAATTTAGTTTGGCATAGAATTCCAGATTCAAAATAACTTGGAAAACATTGGTCCATTATACTCTGGAATCCAGTATTGTAGATAAGGAATTAGAGGCCAGGCTAATCCTCTTAGGTCAGAAATATTAAGAAAAAACTCAGGAAACAAAAACAAAAACAGAAAATTAGGATTTCATCAGGATAAAAAGCTTTTGCACAGCAAAGGAAACAGTCAACAAAACTAAAAGGCAACCTACAGAATGGGAGAAGCTATTCACAAATGGCATATCAGATAAAGGGCTAGTATCCAAAATCTATAAAGAAATTATCAATCTCAATACCCAAAACCCAAAAAATCCAGTCAAGAAATGGGCAGAAGACATGAACAGACATTTCTCCAAAGAAGACATACAAATGGTTAACAGACACATGAAAAAATGCTCAACATCACTTGGCATACTTGAAAATCCAGATCAAAACCACAATGAGTTATCACCTCACACCGGTCAGAATGGCTAAAAATTAACAACTCAGGAAACAAGAGATGTTGGTGAGGATGCAGAGAAAAGGAACCC
This sequence comes from Leptonychotes weddellii, assembly GCF_054177405.1. Lineage (NCBI taxonomy): Eukaryota > Metazoa > Chordata > Mammalia > Carnivora > Phocidae > Leptonychotes > Leptonychotes weddellii. The sequence goes on along the minus strand of NC_138370.1, from coordinate 46,235,742 downwards.
TCTTACTGTTGGTGGGAATGCAAACTGGTGGAAAACATTATGGAGGTTCCTCAAAAAGTTAAAAATAGAACAACCCTATGTCCCAGCAATTGCACTACGAGGTATTTATCCAAAGGATAAGAACACAGTGATTCGAAAGGGCACATGCACCCCAATGTTTATAGCAGCAATGTCCACAATAGCCGAAATATAGAAAGAGCCCAGATGTCCATCGACAGATGAGTGAATAAAGAAGAGGTGGTATAGCTATACAATGGAATATAACTCTGCCATAAAAACAAATGAAATCTTGGGGTGCCTGGGTGGCTCAGTCAGTTGACCATCTGCGTTCAGTTCAGGTCACGATTCCAGGGTCCTGGGATTGAGCCCCACGTCAGGTTCCATGCTCAGCAGGGAGCCTGTTTCTCCCTCTGCCCCTTCCCCAACTTGTGTTCTCTCTCACATAAATAAATAAAATCTTAAAAAAAAAAAAAGAATGAAATCCTGCCATTGGCAACAGCATGGATGAAACTAGAGGATATTATGCTAAGCAAAATAAGTCAGTCAGAGAAAGACAAATACCATATGATTTCACTCATATGTGGAATTTAAGAAACAAAACAGATGAATGTAGGGGAAGGGAGGGGAAAATAAATAAGATAAAAACCTAGAGGGAAGCAAACCGTAAGAGACTCTTAACTATAGGAAACAAACTGAGGGGAGGGGAGATGGGTGGGGGGATAGGGTAATTGGGTGTTGGGCATTAAAGAGGGCACATGATGACATGAGCACTGGGTGTTCTATGCAACTGATGAATCACTAATTCTACCCCTGAAACTAATAATACACTATATGTTAACTAAATTGAATTTGAATAAAAAATTCAAAAAAAGGGAAAAAATACTCATGATTTGATGTGAATCACAGCAAAAATGGATCAGAGGGGAAGTTTTTAGATTCTATTTGAACTATTTTGTTGTGCCTTAATTTTATGTTTTTATTCTCTATAGTTTTCAGTAATATATCTCTACTAGGTAGAATGAAGTCAGAAAATTAACATGTGTCGTTTTTTCATTCCATCAGCATAATCTCATGAAAGAGCACTAAACTCAGAAAGAAGTTAAGAATAAGAAATTCTTGGGCGCCTGGGTGGCTCAGTTGGTTAAGCGACTGCCTTCGGCTCAGGTCATGATCCTGGAGTCCCTGGATCGAGTCCCACATCGGGCTCCCTGCTCAGCGGGGGGGTCTGCTTCTCCCTCTGACCCTCCTCCCTCTCATGCTCTCTGTCTCTCATTCTCTGTCTCGCAAATAAATAAAATCTAAAAAAAAAAAAAAAAAGAATAAGAAATTCTTAACTACTGAAGAAGAAGCAGATTAAAGATTGTACCACTCTGTCAATGCGGAAGTGAGACTGGAATCCAGGCCTCTTAATTAATTATGAAATGTGTGAGATTCCTGTTAGGAAAGGGTTTGCTAGAACAAGGAAAGATTAGAACTTTTGATGATAAATGATAGAGGGATTCTGGCAGTTGCTAACTGTCTCGGGACAAAGACAACCTGAAATGCGTAGCATAGGTACTTGGCATTTGCTTGTTCTGACTATTGTTCTGTTAGACTTGGAACTTTCAACTCTTAAACATATTAACCCCCTTTTAATCATTATGTGCATGTGTTAAAATAGTATTTGCATATATAAAACTCTGGAACATCTATTAGTTCCTACGGGTATTAAAGGACTGATTTATAGTAGAAACTCAATTTTTCCACATTTATTTCATCATTCTGGGAGTTGTCTGTTGAATATGAGTTTACTAAGTTTGAAATTGAGAGTACACTCAAACACAACTTTTATTTATGAATTAATTGGTTCCCAGATTTGTTAAATAAAACCTGAGTCTGATGGTCACATCACAAGTTGCCCTTCGTGAAAAAGAAATGTGATGATTTAAAGAAATAATGCCCATTTGATTAAATTGGTCATTTCAAAAGCATATCGTCATTTGTCACCTTATTTCAGTTGTTATCATTTTTAAAAAAAACATGCACGTCCACTTGAGAACCTTGGGCAGCAAAAACAATCCCAATAAAGAATGTTCATCATCAGTTTCTTAAGAAAGCTGAAGTGACTAAATGATAGAAATGCATAATTATAGAGGAAACAGTCTTACTCTGAAACTTGAGTGTAATTATTAACAGAATGTAGAGCATCAGATAAAAATATTAAAGACATAAAAATGGCATATAAGTTTCATGATGTATTAAATATATCTATTAAATAATCTTAGACCTATATTCCAGTTGACTCACACGCACATTGAATGGGGTGATTTAAGAATAAGGTGAACTGTCTTTTTTTTTTTTTAAACCAGTTTCCATTGGGGGAGATATTTTTAGAATTCATTGAAGCACATTATAGTTCTGCTATTACTGGGCCATCAAATGCAATTTGGCACAGCATGATGTTTCAACAGTTGTTTGACGTTAACAGTGACTATAGAACGCTTTGTGATCAGCTAAGGTTATTTTTAAACTTAATTCTAGATAAGCCGGAGAAGTGCTCTTCTGTAGTCCACATGGTCACTGCAGCAACATTTGTCATCAAAGATGTTGCGTGCCTTTATGCAAGATGCCTCGTAAACCCCTCTCTCCATTAAACCACCGAAAACAGAACCACAAAGCAAAGCGAGAGTCATGCTATTTCAATTAGAAAGATCACACCTTATTCATTTAGGAATTTTCTGTTGCCTGGTATAATTTGTTTGCTTACTCATCTGGGGAAGGAAACATCTTTGCCTACATGAAGCTTTCCTGTAATTAACCACCGCCATCTCATATGTTGGGGTCTGTCCTCAAGGAAACCACCCTATGTGTGAGTTTCTGGGACATTCCTGGGAGAACTCTGTGTTCATTTAACTTGACGACAAAACAGCAACATGCTAAATAATGTGATTAAAGTTGTTAAAAGCCAAAATAAACACTTATAATTATCTCAAGAAAAATGGTGTCAGGCAAGTGCGGTCTCTATAAAGTGGGACTCCGCATGCGTCTTTCAGGCCCTGCTGCACAATAGATCATAGTTAAAGGTCTGTTAACAGACCTCTGACGGCTGAGCTGGGTAGCTTGTTGTTTCCTTCGAAACCTATTGGCATAATGTGAATTTATGTGTGAGGTGCAAATTGGAAGTTGCCTGCTATTGGTGCCCTTGGCAGAACAGAAATCATACTGTAGGGCTAGCAGCAGGAAGTACATTGCTTTGAAATTACCCAGCAGGGTTTCTACTTGCTGCCCTTGTTGCTTCTGAGACAGGGGCCTTGTATTGTCTGGCCATGATTAAAATCAAAGTGTAGCCTTCTTTGCTGGGTGCCAGTAAACTTAGGTGAAAAACAGAAACAATCTGGAGTTTTAATTATTTTAAAATGCAATGTAGGCAAGAAACAAAGATGAAAGCATTTTTGACTAATCTATCCCAATTATTTCACATAAACGGATTTGCTAAAAAAGGAGCCCAGAGAGAGAGGGAGAGATTGCCTTTACAAGAGACTTCATAACGTATCTCACAGCCATAAACTATATCTATGCCATGTAATCCATTCTCAGGAAACTCAGAGAGAAAAAAGTGTCCAAACATTATACTTTGGGGTGAGTAGAGAAAACCAGATGTGTCTTTACCTTACTCCAAATACAAGATGCTATGCATATGTGAAATAAACTTTCAAAGCATGGGATAGAATTTATTGGTTAATTACTAACCTAAAATAGTCCATCTGTAAGGGAGTATCTCCGTGCTATAATTAAGACTGGTCTAATGCCATAGTAGGCTGGACAGATAATTCCCATTACGCCTTCGATTCCCAGAGCTGGCAGGCTCTGGATTTCTTCTTTTTAGTTTCTTTTGCACATAGAGTATAAAAGCACAAGTCACAGGTTCAGAGTTTGCTGTCTCTACTAATCCACGGGGAGAAAATTTCACTCAGTGTTGAATAAAATATGGAGAAAACAGACTTGTCGTCACATTGTACCAGCCCGCTCTCAAATAAACAGTGGTGGAAATCAAGAGTTAATGTGTAGGTTCTTTGGAGAACATCTGCACCCATGCACAGATACTGGGAGCTCATGAGTTAACAAACATTTATTGAGCACCTGCTATGGGGTAGGCACTGTGATAAGGACTGGGGATAAGAAGATGAATGAAACTTACAAGGGAAGCTAGAGAATTAAATGATTATTTACATATGTTACTCTGGAAATCGAGTGCCCAGCTCAGTAAGTACAGCGTGCCATGGTAGGACATAGCAGGGACCTCTAAACTGCAAGTGGTACTCTGCCCAGAAGAGAGATGCGGATAGCAAATTTTCACCTCGATTGTGAGATATTTTCAAATGATATATATGATGAGGAAAAACATATTATTTTGATCACAAGGTTAGAAATTGCTCTAGGAAAACTGGATTTGCACGTCCATTCCCTTTCTTTAAATGTTTCCTTCATCCATCTCCAGTCTACTCTATGATACTTGCAAGCATTTAGATATAGCAAAGAGCAGGTGTCTAGAACTGCTACAAATCCAATGGCTCAAATGCTAAAGGGTTGTATCTTATCTGATAAAACTGCTCACGGTCAAGGCTCTTGGGCTCTCAGACCTGCCCATGCAAGGGAGAAATCCACATTTTAGATCTTCTTCCACTCACATTTCAGTGTAAGGAAGAGAGAACGCATAATAAGATGGATAGATTAAAGAGCATTTCTGGGTATCTTTTGCACCTTCCTAAATTTGGAATCTGCCAGTTACCGCTTTGTTTTGTTTGACACATATAAGCACAGAGGATTCAGGCTGCCCCAAACTTTCAGATGTTAATAAGGAATTTGGTCATTTTAAATTAAAATCTGCTTACGAAAATGAGCTCGCACTGGTGGAAACATCTTTCTCTTCAGTGCAAGAAGTTGTTTGAAGCTTTTGTCTCACTCCAATGCTCATCCTGATTAGAGTTTAATACTGCTCTCACACCTATGTTAAATTTCATATGCACAGTGATTTTGTTCAGGCAAAGCTTCCGTGACATGTGTTGAATCAAATGTCTATATTCAGTCTCCCATCCCAGCTGCACCACCTATTGTCTGGAGGCTCTGGAACTAAACCTCACAAGTATCGAATTTGTTTATTTCTTTGGACATCTCTGTGAGGTATACAATATACTCTACATTTTATGGGCTGTAAGGGTTATGTATTAAGACAGTGGTGACTTTTCTAAAGTTATAAATCTGTTCTGTAAATAAAATGAATTTTTGTGGCACTTCAGACCTTCATTTTAATTGGTGAAAAGAAACTGAATGGAGAGGCTCTATGCTCATAAAAATATTTGTGGACAGTGGTGCCTGGGTGGCTCAGTCGTTAAGCGTCTGCCTTCGGCTCAGGTCATGATCCCAGGGTCCTGGGATTGAGCCCCGCATCGGGCTCCCTGCTCCGCGGGAAGCCTGCTTCTCCCTCTCCCACTCCCCCTGCTTGTGTTCCCTCTCTCGCTGTGTCTCTCTCTGTCAAATAAATAAATACAATCTTTTAAAAAAATATTTGTGGACATAAAATAATGTTGGACAAATAGGATCCTAGTTGTATCTGTGTCTTTTGAAAGGCACTACTATGATATATTATTTATCAAATCTCAGTGGCATTCCCCCTCCATGAGGTTTAAAAACACTTGTAAAACACAAATATTATTACTTGCATTTATAGGTAGAAATTGAAGCTCAGGAAGTGTCAAATGGGAGCCACTATTGTATTATTCCCAGAAGAGAGACAGGTGGGACTAGAAATTTTACATAGTCCTTATTTGATATTTACATACACATATATGCATGCAAGTCATAAACTTTGTTTTCTGTAAGCCATGTGTATTTAAACCATGTAAACCATAAAAAGAACTTTAGGAGGAAAATAATACGTAACATATGGGATGTTTTCATACATATTGTACCATTGAATCTTCCCTACAACTGTCTGTAAAACACAAATATTATTACTTGCATTTATAGGTAGAAATTGAAGCTCAGGAAGTGTCAAATGGGAGCCACTATTGTATTATTCCCAGAAGAGAGACAGGTGGGACTAGAAATTTTACATAGTCTTTATTTGATATTTACATACACATATATGCATGCAAGTCATAAACTTTGTTTTCTGTAAGCCATGTGTATTTAAACCATGTAAACCATAAAAAGAACTTCAGGAGGAAAATAATACATAACATATGGGATGTTTTCATACATATTGTACCATTGAATCTTCCCTACAACTGTCTGGCAAAGGTAAAGTGGCTTTGAGTCCTAAACCATTGCTTTTCCCACTATGTACACTCTTTTTGAGATTTCAACCACTCCTATAGATTTAATTATCGTCTCTGCATAGATAACTTCAAAATTTGTATTTATGTTCCTTATATCTTTCCCATACTCTAGAAAAAAGTGCATACATTTGGAAGTTCCACAAGTATCTAAAACTCCACACAAACTTATCGTCTTTCTTGACAAAGCTACTCATCTTCCTGTATTCCTTATCACAGCTAATGTCCTACCATCTATCTTGTTGCCCATGCCAGAAACCTGGGCTTATACTCCTTTTTGTTCATCCTCTTCACTCAATCAGTCATTGACAATTACATTTCCTCAATATCTCTGAATTCCACTTTATTTAGTTCAAGCTCTTATCATTTTCCATGGTTCTTTACAATAATTCTACTGCTTCTAATTGACTTTTTTTTTTTCTGTTACCAGAGAGATTGTTCTAAAATTCAGGACTCTTAATGAAAAGCTTCACAAAAGGTTTCTCATTGCTTTTAGGATGAAGTCCAAATTCTTTGCACAAATACGAGGATGCCATTAAAAAAATATGACCCAGTGGGTGATCAGACATTTCTACCACATGAGATGTTTAGTACCCACAATGGGCCGGGCCTAACAGTGACTCCCTATTTGGAAATCCATTAATAGAATTCATCATATCATTAGAATTAAGGCTCAAACTCATATGATCATTTAGATAGGTGGTTAAATGACATTTGAAAAATTCAGGATTAGTGTTATTGTCAACACTATAATTTCTACTCTTTAATAGGGGAATTTGATAAAACAAAGTTTATGAAGGCCAAGGTATTCACAAGATAGATTATGAAAAGATGATTAGCAGTTTTAGAAACAATCATTTCTTATTAGTTTTTTTCTAATTAAGCCAGTTTTATTTTAATTTGGAAGTTAGGTGAGTTGCAAGTTTTCAAAGGGCACACATTTTTATTAGCTTTTCTATAACTCACACAGAGTTTTGTGGGTCTTTTCAAAAATCCGAATTAAATTTTCTATAGTTACGTGTCTATATGTCACACATTAACTACATAAGGGCACTGAATTACCGTACTGTATAATTACAAGACTGATCATATTAATGCATATCTCCAGTACAATAATTTTTGCATTTATTCATTCATCAAGGATAACCATGACTAATGCAATTATAGTTTCATTTTAAACTCATTATTCACGGTCATCAGTTTAGAGATAAGAATGGAATTATGTTGATAAGTTTATAAACTGATGGCAAGAAGCCAATCAGATTGCTTCATGCTCTCAAATTATTTTATGATGATGTTTCTTATGGTGAACATGTTGATTTGAAGAGAAAGTTTTGGGATTCAAGTCATGATTAAAGTGCTGTAAGTCATTTTTCATTTTGGGTCTCTCATATAGATACAGAATAGGTACATAAAAACCATTTTGTGAGTTTGATTAACACCATCATAAATATTACAAATACTTGTATACTTGCATACAGAGGGGAGTAATCTGCAGTAAGAACAACATAATTCTGATGCTTTGTGCAAAAAATATAGCATAATTGAATTTAACAAAGAATAAGTGATAACTGGTAAGCTAGACTATTAGAAAAAGATTTTTGGAAACATGTATTTGTTTGGAGAACCAAAAAAAAGAAACATTTACTTATTTGAGGAACCAAAATAGTTGTAACTGGGCCAGATGACATATTTATAGGTTTCCATGAGAAACATAAACTAATCCTGAATAAATGTTGCAAATGGTCAATAAAATTAAAAAAGAGAAGTAGTGAAATCATCCAAGGACAAGGTAGGACTTGGTAGAGGAAAATAGTTTCTAATTCAGATATAAGTAGTATGCAAAGGAATAGATCATTTTCTTTTTTTTTTTTTAAAGATTTTATTTATTTATCTGAGAGAGAATGGGAGACAGAAAGCATGAGAGGGGGAGGATCAGAGGGAGAAGCAGACTCCCCGCCTAGCAGGGAGCCTGATGCGGGACTCGATCCCGGGACTCCAGGATCATGACCTGAGCCGAAGGCAGTCGCTTAACCGACTGAGCCACCCAGGCGCCTGGAATAGATCATTTTCGATTGAAAACTAAAATCAATTGAAAGTTGAAATAATTTTAATTGAAAACTCATCATGTGTTTGTATCCTTGTTTTTCTACCTGTAGAATATATCAGAATCCACAATTTTTTTTCAACTTAGTAAATATTTATTGAGCATCTATTTAATGTAAAAAATGTGTTAAGCGCCATAGTCAAAGTGAAGGTTTAGCAAGATATGGTCGAGGAGTTTTTCAGCTGGCAATGTGGATAAGAGAAATGCACACTCATTATGAAACGAAAGCATAAAGTGTCAGGTGGTGAAGAACAATACAAACACAATGTTTTCAAAGATTGATGGAGGGAAAGAGCACATCCAGTTGGAAGGATTGGGAAAATCTTAATGAAGGAGACAACATGTGGGATGAACCATGAAGAATAAAAAGAACTTTCACAGGCTGGATAACAGAGATATAAGTAAAAACAACACAAGCTATATGTATTTAGTGCTAGGCACTGTTTTAAGGATTTCATATATATTGTGTCATTTAATCCTCAAAACAGCGACAGAAACAGTACTCTTATCGCCATGCCACAAATGAGGAGAATCAAAAGGTTAATTTGCCTCAGGTCTCACGGTTAAGTGGTGAACCCAGACTTCAGACTCAGATCTGCCTAGTTCCAGAACCTAAATCTCCGTCACTACATCATACTGCCTTGTCAAGAGGAGTTGTTTGTGAAGGGGAAAATTGAAAAACCTAGATCCCCAGAACGTTTGTATTTTAGTAAAAGGATGCTTAAAAAGTTAACATCGGTAGGGATGTGATAAAAATGTATATTATCATATTCAGTTCAAAAAGCACAATACAAAATTGTGCATGTGCTTTATAATAATGTCAACTTGGTAAATGCTTGTTGAATGAATTAATGAATAATGTAAAAAACATGTATGCATATGAGCAGGCATCAGGAGATCAATATGTAAAAATGATTAGTTGTAATAGGATTGTGGCCTTTCCTCTTTCAAAGTCATCTTTAATTTGTATATTGTCAGATCTTCCAGGTTTGAGTAGAAGCCAGCTGTTTATTTCCTTTTCATTAACAAAAGACTAATGACTTCAATCCTAAAGGATAAATGCATCAATCTGTGCTATCGATAATCAATAGAGAATTTTTTTTGCCAAATATTTGTTAACATATGCAATCTTTCAGAGTAGTTCTTTTTTTGTTTTTTAATTTTTTTTTTTTGGTAATGAGGAATATAAATCCAGATAAAATGATACATATATCATAACTTAGGCATGCGCGATTGAGACCAGATGAGGCAATGATAGTTCTCATGCTGACTTATTTCTTTAATTTCCCCAAATTGAAGTCTTATTAATCATTTGCTAGTTTCATGCAAAGGTATATTCTTCAAACAGTGCCTAATGATAGAAACAAGAGAAATGACAAATGAAAACGGTCGAAGTACTCAATAACATGTTGCTGATGTATTAAGACTTTAGAACAGAACTTAGCGTATCATGGGATTTTTGTCTTTAACTAGACTAAAATATATTTTGTTGACTTAGTTTGAAGCAACAATTAAATACCATATACAAATTGCTTTATACTTATTTGATTAGGAAACAGCTGTTATGTACAAACATGGACCCATGCATATATATTTACCAATGAAGTTGACTAACTCCTATGTCTGAAGGACCATTTTTTTTTTTTTTCACTAAAAAGGGAGGCTTCCGGTGACAACAAAAACTTCATTTGAATGCACTGCGTTAACTTACTTACTGCGAAGCTGTCAGTTTTAGGTGGGGCCCAGAGCAAAAATAGGCTCTGCAGCTGGTCCACGCTCAAGTATAGGACACTCTGCTACTTGGGCTTCGTGATCAGGCAGATCCAATGACACCCAAAATGTCTGTGGCAAGTAGAAATGTTTTATGCAGCACCTGGCTGCCCCCAGTAGAACACACTCCATGTCAGTCAACTTCTCCTCACCAACTCCAGAGCTGGCTCACTGGGGTCATGAACAAAATGGCAGCAATGAAATCTCCATGATTTTAGTAACATGGGCTTCCCTTCACCAAGAGTGATCTGATTACTGCCAATTTAGGTGTTCAACCAGGTTATCCTATTAAGATCAAATTAAGATCATTCTAAGAGAAAGAGGTATTGATGGAACTCTGGGGAGACGGTAAGGCCACTACTAAGCCTCAGAAGAGTAGCTCTCCCCAGAGGGACTAATCAAGTACCCACGAGGAAGTTTATTTTGGATGCCTTCCCTCATGGAAGGGGCAGTGATTTATCATCACTAGAATTGGCTCACTCCGTATGTGGGTTTACCTTTCTTGCCCACAGTCCTTCTGTAAACACTGCTGGCACCACACATAGACTTTCTATGTTTTTCGTCATCAAGTATCCGATACAACATTCTTGATGATCAAGAATTTTTTGGCCAATGAAGTGTAGCAATGGGCTTGTGTCTATGCCATTCGCTGGTTTTACCCTGAATTCCCTCATCCTTGACCCAGTGAATGCCCCCCAAAAAGTGAGGGAGAGGTTTCTAGTGTTCTGATGCTCTTAGACTTACAGCTTTGTTGTCCAAAGCAGTAATGATGTAGGTACAAAATTATTAATTCAATTTTTATTATTTAGTGATATGACTGGTTAGTAAATAACTATTTCCATTTCCATTTGCCTTATTTTTCTCCTACAGTTATGCTCTAAAAGTGAGATATAAACAGCCAGCATTAACTTAGTGTTCATTATTATCTTAAGGATTGTCTTAATGCAGTGTTCAACATGAGAATATTATATAAACTAACATCAGGTGATTTTCACTGACATTTATTCATGAGGTTAGTACTTTAATCAAATAAGGACATGAAGAGCTGGACTTCAAATCCCATTTAGATTCTGATTTTTTTAGTATAATTTTTCAGGCCAAATAATTTCATGTATTTTTAAGAATTCTAAATCAACAGCCAGATATTAAAGTCAGAAACTGGTTCAAATGCCTTGTCAAAAGTCTTTGAGATTATTTTGGAAATATTTAGTGATGTAATTTTAGGACCTTGGTAAATTTTATATTGCTTTGATTACATTTAAAAAAGACGTAGTGCCCAAAAATAACTAAAAATTTAAGTTAACATGTACTTTAAGAGAGATACTTTATATTACAATAACTGAAAATGTTTTTATGAGATGTCTTCTGTAAAAACACATAGATCACTTGAGGAAAATGTCAGCAAGATAAAGGCATACTATTAATATAAACAGCTAAATGTTCTGATTTAAATGTGGTACACTCAGGATAAAATTAGAACCAAAAGTTAAACAAAATATAGCAAGTAACTTAAAAAATATGTAACCTAGGGGTTAACATAAGCTATTCTGAAATGAGCATACGAAATGTACAGAATGCATAGAGCTAAAGGTGAGTATTACAGGCATTTAAAAAATTTACTTTGCTTCTCTCAAAGGGAGAGAAAAATGTAGTTCAGTATAATCTTTTCCATAATAGGAAATAAAGCTTTACGGGCAAACGTGTAGTGACTCTGATGCAGAAAACTTACACCTGTATCTTTTCATCATCTGAGTGAACAATCTATAGCCAAGCAAAAAAAAAAAAAAAAAAAAATAGCTTGAGCTTTGTCATTGACCAAATCAGGACAATCTTCCTGACCTGAAACGCATTCTAATGGATGCTAAATGAAACTGGGAGCCAGGAGAATTTGATTCAAGCCTCTATTCTGCCAGTGATGATGTGACTCTGAGTAAATAGTTCACCCTCCTGGGCCTTAGTTCCCCTGTGTTTGAAGTGGGGGATGATAACTTCTGCCTTGTCGGAGATGCTGAGTTCTGAGAATCAAGTGAAAAATCTTGGTTAAAATATTTTGCTATGTTTGGATGCCAGTTGTTTTATCTATAAATGAGTGCAACAACAATGAGTTAGGTAGGTTGTCCCCTACCAGGTATCATTTGATGAGTATGTTAGTTTCTCTTTCCTAAAAAAATACTGTCTCATGACTAAAGCTTCAGGACAGGGTAGGCATTGCCATAGGTTAAAAAGTACCTATTTTAAATGGCACTTTGAGAAAAGATGAGACTAACTCTTTGGGAATCAATAAAGAAATAGTTTAGTTACAGAGATTGTCAAGGTGGTATTAAAAGTTGGTCATCTGTTAGGACATGGGCCTCACCATTAGGAGAGAAGTGTGGGAAGCTACACTAGAGTTCTGGAGGCACCCTGCTGTACCAAGCATTTACTCTTTAATTGACAATAATGGGGAAATGGGGTGGGAGGTAGGGCAACCAGAATGGCATTCAGAGGGCTTGGGATGGTTGGTGGCTGTTACCTTTAAGAACTACTTTTATCATACTGGTGTTTATTGGCTAAATATCAGCCATGGAGGTAGCAACTCAAAAGCCTATAGGAGTTGGGGCACCTAGGTGGCTCAGTCGGTTAAGCGTCCAACTCTTGATTTTGACTCAGGTCATGATCTCAGGGTTGTGAGATTGAGCCCCACGTGGGGCTCCACACTGGGCGTGGAGCCTGCTTAGGATTCTGTCTCTCCCTCCCCCTCTGCCCGCCCCTCTTTCAAAGAAGGCCTATAGGAGTTAAGACCTCAAGTACCTGAGAAGTAAATGTGGTGAATTTTGTGGTAAACTGGAGATATATGCAGTGTGGAGAGATAGCTGCTTATCTTCTCTAGCCAAATGTCAGGAGGAAATGCAAGTTTGTATTTTCAACATCAAGAGATTTTACTATGAAATCTCCTGAATTTGAGATGTTGGCAACACATTCAATTTTTTTTTTTAACAGCTCCTGAATGGGTCAAACAAAACATGAATGTGAGCTATGTTTAACCCAAAGAAGCAAACAGTTCTTTAAAAGGGAGGACAAGGAGAGGTGGGCGTCCAGAGACAAAATTTCCTAGTTCATAATTTTGCCTCAGTCCGATCCCTGTACAATCAGAGTAAAAGGAGAAACCTATATCTTCTAAAGATCAGGGAAGTGATTTGGAATGGTGACTATCACCTCTATCAACAGAAGTGTTTAGAGACCACTGGGCAGGGTCCAGACCTGGAGACAGCAGGTGTTGTGTGATGTCAGGCAGGGTGTTCTCTGTGTTGTAGTGATTATTGTGAAGTAATTAATCGCTACAGTCCTGTCTTGCAAGGAGAAGGTTACTCTACCAATTCTCTTCACAAACACATAGAAATGTTCTTTTAGAAATCCATCTTTTGCCATCTCCGGTAAATATTTTCAGAGTGTGTCACAAAATCATTAGAAAATTCCTAAAGGGGAGAAAACTTATTAAATCTCAAAAAAACAACATAAAATGATTTGCTATCCCTTCATATTTAAGAAATTTGCATTTGATTCTTTTGGTAGGAAATTACTTTATACTCTTATATGATGAGATACTGTTTGGAATTTGGTGGGTGCATTTCTGATGGAATTAAAATGGACTGTTATAGGATAGAAATCAGATCCGACTCAGATCTGACTTCAAATACATGCTTAGCTGTGGACTAGTTTGTTGATCCAGTTTAAAGTGGGGAACAAACGTCATTCTGCAATGTTGGGTGTCATGCACAGATTCACATATCTTTGAGGAGGAAAAAAGAAAAAGGAAAAAGAAAAAAAAACTATCTTTCACACTAAGCAACGATGCATCCAAATGTGATTGCATATATCTGAATAGAGCAGGAGCCTGGGTTGATCCTGGAAAAGTCCAGGAGAACATGCTGGTAGCATGTGATGAGCCAGTTCTGTCTTAGTTTTGGCCAGCTCTCTACAATCCTCATTCTTTCATTTCCCTGGGTCTGATTTTAATGTGTGCCTAGCAAATTAACAGTGTTAACAATATTGCAGGATAAAATTAGTTGGACTTTAGAGTAGAAATAATGTGGAATTGGATTGCTTCTATTTGAGTTAGTTATTTTTATTTTTTAAAAGTTTTTAAAGATTTTATTTATTTATCGAAAGAGAGCATGGAGGGATGGGGTAGAGGAAGAAGGACAGAAAGAATCTCCAGCAGACTCCACCCTGAGCATGGAGCCCAACCTGGGGCTCAATCCCGCAATCTTGAGATCATAACCTGAGCCAAAATCAAGAACCGGACACTTAACTGACTCAGCCACCCAGATACCCCTTGAGTTAATGTTATTTTTAATAAGAGGATAGTTGAGAAAAATAACATTCTATCATATATATTGGAAGATAATAAAACTGAATTTCTTTTAAAAAGATTTTTGGGGGGTGTCACATGATCCAGACCTCAATTCAGATTAAAGTAGTGAAGTGATAAAGTGGAAGTGAAAGATTCTAATTTTTTGTATCAGCTTTTCTGTTGACTAGATACGTGGTCTTGAATGAGCCACCTCAATGCACTGGATTTTAGTTCCCTTCTTGGTAAAATAAGGGCATAGTATAAAACCTGTCCTTCCCATCTCATAGCTATCAAATATAGGGGCTTTTGAAGAAAGAAAGGATCACACAGAGTTTGGGTAAACATGGAGGTAAAATCTACACAGGCTCTAGTATTTGGCAAGGGGAACTTAAGATAATTCAAGAGCAGAGATAGGTGGACAGGAAGTAACTTGCGGGTCACCAGTGTATAAGTTGTAGTAAAGCATGGCCTTTATTGGAAACACTCAAGGTAGCAAATTTGAGGAGAGGGCAAAGAGCAGAACTCTGGGAGAATGTAAGCACCAATATTTAACTCATATTCCCAATAGGCAGAATGAAGAGTCATTTTTATCTCTTGCTGAATTATTCTGATGAAGTAAATCAGCTTCATCCCTTGGGAAAGAAGTATTTCAGGAGTTCAGTAAAATTAGATGAAGGTGGGGAAGAGTTAAGGAGGACCCATGCTCTTTTCTGGGCCCTAACCCTGAGGGAATAATCTCACAGTCCTGCCATCTCAGTTGAAGTATAAATGGGCCCAACAGTGAGAGAAATGCCCCAAATCCAGGGGTGGAGAAAGGGAGGCAACGTTCCCCTGTATGGGATACCCATTAGGACCAGACAGGAGGAGGGGGAGAAGGAAGAATTTCATAAGGCTTTCAATTATATACTGAAAGCGGGAGGGTTTGGTAGTCAGTATCAGAAACGACTCTAATTGTGCAAGGGTGGGTATGTGTTTCTAGGCTTCCCCTTTTAAAACTGGAAGAGAAGATTTAATCCAGTTACAGGCAATATTCCTGTCAGCCAGCAAGCAAACACGCAGAGACTAAGATGAAAATAAAACAATCCTTTGGGCATTTGGGTTTAGTTCCCTTTTCTGTTGGATTCCAACTCCTCAAGAGACTTGGGGCTTCTCAAGACCCCATGTAGTAATCTGTGATGTGCTCTGTAGGGAAACCTATTCACCTTGGACCCTCCCTCTCCTCATTCTCTTCTTTATTAAAGAAGCTTAGGTTCTTTAAAATCCGCCCCCCCTCATTTCATGGATCCCATGATTTTGCTCAGCTGGCTTCAGGAATTGATTTTAGCCAGTAGATTCCATTTGGTATCACTACCAGAGGGACAGAGTGAGGTAGGTGACCAGCTGTCCTGGTTTTCCCAGGTTTAAGGAACTGAATTGTGAGTGTTACAGTTTTAAAAACCAGGAAAGTCTCAAGCAAACCAAGACCAGTTGGTCATCCTAGGAGTGGGAGAAAGAGGAAATGGGGTATTCCAAACTCAGCGTGGAATATTTACACAAAAATCAACCCTTCTACACTAAAGAGATTAACCTTCTCTTAGCTTATTTCCTATGACCTTAAAAGAAACGTCGTCTCTTTGTCTTGAGAAATATGTCTTAAAACCCTGTAATAAATCCCTTTCAGCTTAAACTAGCTAGAGCAGATTTTATTCTCTGCAACTGCACCCTCCCGGACTCAGTGCCACATGTGATATTTACACTGAAGAGATTACACTAACAAAGCTAAAAACTATTTTTAGAGAACTTGTGTCTGGGAGTTTTGTGGATTTCTTTCTGGCCAGTAATTTCCTCCTCTTCTTTAGGTAGCGATATCTTGATTTTTCCTTTGGAGAATCACCCCTTCCCCGTTCTTAGTTCTGGGTAGGGCTGACGTTACACTCAGGCCTGGAGACAAAGAACTTTCTTTTTCTAGCCACAGTGATGGTTCAGGCATTGGAGCATGACCCACTAGACTAATGAGGATTATCTCTTGGGAGTTTTGCCTGAGCTACTGAGAAAGGAGTTTGTTTGTGTTATGTATCCAACTGCAGGACAAATTAAACTTAATACCCGCCAGTGGACACAAATCTTGCTTGAGAATGCTAGCAAAGGAGGCAGAGTTGCAAGGGAGAGAAGGGGGCTGCAGGCTTATCATCTTGTTGGAACTTCTGGAGCTGGTCTTGCCTGAAGTGTCTTTGCAGCTGTAGGCATCAATATTACTCTCTATTTTGTGTAAGTGGGTTGGAGTTGTGTTTCTGTCATTAGACAACTAAAGAGTACAGAACAACTCAACATGATACAATAAAATTTAAATTTATAAACAGATAAATTTGGGGGATTATTGCCAAAAACGATTCATTGGATTAAATAGCTAACTTGACTGCATTTAATGTACAATTTAATTTTAAAAATTTGGTGGACATGTGTGCTTTCAGAAACACACATAATGCCTCAAGGGAAGGAAATTTGGTAGAGCTCTTTCTCTTAGCTTGATTCTATTATTTACTAGCATGGTGCCTTGAACAAGGTATTTGACCTCTGTGAATTATTTGCCTCATCCGATAAATGTAGCTAAGAATAGTAACTACCTCATATAGTTATCGTGCATAGAGGGTGAGGCAGCTAGAACAGAGATCTGTTACCTGAATGCATGTTAGCTCTTATGGATAAGAAATGAATTGTTGGTAACTCCTTGTTTTTCCCATCACTTTAAAATTAACTTAATGCGATAGTTTTTAGGCAGTTTAAATAAGAACGGGGAGCATTACAGATATGTAAGCAAGTATATAAAACACTTAAGTATAAAAAAGTTAAAAACGGTTATGTAAATAATAAGTAGACGTAGGCTACTTAAAGGCTGGAGAATTATAATATGCAAAAGAGCAAACTTTTTTTTACATGTTCAGGTTATGGCTAATTTTTGCTCATTTAAAATTGTATTTATTATATCGATTTTCCATAAAAAGACATGTAAATATACATAACACAGAAGTATGTTTCAGAGAGTCAATTTTTAAAAATCTTTGTTAGAGTAAATATTGCTGTTTGATAATAACAAACAATCTCATAATAAAGTCTTACACACAGGGTAACACTTTACTGCCTTTGCTTTGTAAGAAAGAAACAAAAGGCTAGCATTGGGTCATGTATCCAACGTGAAATATAGGGTATTTCAATTAAGATTCAAGTTGACTTTTTGAAGTGTTGTTCGAGTCAAATGCTACCCTATGTCAATTGCTTCCAGCTGCTGAATGAGTTTGTAAAGTTATAGGGCATTACAACAGCATTGTCTGCAACACTTCTTAATTTCACTCTTAGAACATCGAAGATAAATCATACAGTGCATAAAGCATATCAAAATAATACTAAGTGATAAATAAAGAATAACAATAATAAATAATATGCATGCAATCCCTCTTCTCTTGAAGGCATGCGTGTGGAACAAAGGCTAAAATGTGTGTGTAAACTTCTAAAGGCAAATTACCAATTACTTCCAGTGTTACTCTTATCTTACACCTTTCCGTTTTTTTAGCAGACAATTTTGGAAATATTTAGTATGAGTGTTGACTGCTTTTTTTTTTTAACTATAGCTCATTTTTTGGGAAAGAGAACAGGGACACTGTTGTATTTCAAAACCAAGGAAGGTTGTAACACTTTTAATTCATGCCATTGCCATTTCAGTGAAATCCATGGAGATTTAGTGGAATCTCATGTATATACACGAGGAAAAAAAAAATAGTAGAAACTTTCACTGGTCCAACATGACCCATTCTACCTCACTCTGTAAATTCTCCAGGTCAGAATGAAAACTAATGGTATTTTGAAACAAGTGTACACATCTGAAAGTATCTTCCAGAATCTAGTGGTCTCAGATTGAATTGGAAAGAGAAAAGGTTCATTGCTTTCCAGGGGCTTATTCCCCATTTTTCATTTCTGTTTGTAATTCCTGTCATCTTTGTTTCTTATGCTTTGGCTAAAAAGGGCGAGTCATATTTATTGGAACTGGGTTTCAATAAACATTATGCGTTATGGTGAACCAAAGAGTGATTTATTGATAATTTGTCACTTATATTTATGAAAATGTAGACCCCAGAGCTCCGGAGCTGGTAAATCATATTCTTGAACGTGTTGGCCCCCCCACCCTCCACCACTTACTTGCCAAAAGCACACCATACAAGCTGCCGGCCCCTTACAGCTCAGGTCCTGGTCATCGTGCACTTGCTAATACCAAATAAGAAAAAAAAAAAAGAACAACTGTTAGAGATTTCTTTTTTTGTTTCAATATGTTTTCAATTTCTTCCTCAAGTTGTAGAAATAATACATTGATAAAATGTAATTTGATGTGAGATTACAATTTAACGAGACCAGAGAAGGGGCAAGAATGTAAATGGAACAGTAGACCCTGCCGATTTTTTTTTTTTTAGTTGTTTATTATGTTACAGCTGTAAAGAACTTTCACACAGATTCCAGATGCAGGCAGCTGTTCGTCCTTCACTCTTAAGGAAACAAAGGTTCAGAGTTCATTTTGATCCACTTGTTCTAGACTAGCAATGTTTAAGATGACACTTGACTAAGTCGCTGCCTTGGGTCATACGAAGGGTTGTCAAGATGGGCATTATGGGGTCACTGATCTCATCTGGCAACCTCTCCAACGACAGGCTGCCCCAGTCTCCGTAATATGTTTATCTGCCATGGTGATGTCGGCAGAACTCAGCAAATCTAATATTCATGCTCAAACAGATTTGCTGGTGCTCTTTCTTTATAAGAATGGGCCCTATATCACTCTTGCAGCTGCTTCCTCTAGATATGTGGCCAGGCCTTTGTGTTTCATGTCCCCTTCAGACAGGGCTTGGGCAGTGAGCAGAGCACCTACCTATCTGACTGCAACCTATTTTTCTGGGTTTTTTTTGTTGGTTTGTTTTTTGTTCACAAAAATCTAATTCCACTGTGATTTTTTTCCACGGATGTGACTCTACCCCCGTCTTTTTCCATTTGGGCCAAATCTCTGGGGCATAAAATATTCACAGCAGTAAAATACTGCATATTTTTGCTTTTCCAGAGGAATAATTGAGAGAAATAGATGGGATTTTAAAATACAATGGAGGCAAAAATAATTCTTACATGTAATGCTCTAGGTCTAAGGAGTTAAACTCATGGAAATGTGCATATGTTCCACATAGAGGTCTATAAAAATCATGTCAATATCTCTAGTTTTACTGATATAGTAATTGATCACTGTGTCTTAAGCCTAAAGTGACTTTTATGATTTGGTGGCAACTATATAATGAAAAGATGGGGAAACAAATGTAATTAGCTGTTGCAGGTTTCTTTTACACTGTTTCTAGTGCAAATCTTTAATTTTTAATGTAGAAATATTGAGTTTAAAATCTGTATCTACTTGAGTCAAGATAAGTGGAAGTCTCCTGTGTGAAAGATATGGAACTTATTTTTCATCATGAATTTAAGGCAATTTTTTTCCCACTGTTGCTCATTTATATTTGAGCATGGACGGGTGAAATTGTTTCTAAAAGAATCTCAAGTACATTTATTTTTAAACACGATAGCATTGTAGCAACTTTAGGGGCTACCTTTGATATATAACTAATTTTATTTATTTTTTATAAATAATTTTGTATAATCAAGTTATATATAATTTTATATAGCTTTCTAATTTTAAACAGTGAAAGACCATATATCTGTGTTATATCACAGGATTGCTTGTTTTTTTATTTTTATCTCTTGGGAAGCATAATGCTAAATGTTGATATATAATGATTAAAGTGATACTTTTGCACCCAAACTACTCTATCTTTTTCAGTCATTCTCAACTATGCTTCATTTGCTAGATTTACAGTCAAAGCATGGCCTCGAAGTGTCTTGTTACTGGTAAGGTTATTTAAAGACAAGGTCCTTATAGTTTGTATTAAGAACCTCATTAAAAATATGGTGTAAATGTTATAAGCATTTGTTTTGTAGTAATTTGAATAAAAGCTTAATTGTATACTCACCTTACTTGCAAAGATCCCAAGGCGTAAGTTCTATAACTTGACATCGGCCCTATACAATTCTGAGTGCCTTCACTTTATAAATTTTATAATTGATATTTGGAATTTAATATAAACTGACCCAGGTCCCCTTGCAGCCACAGATTTCAGTAGTTTTATGCCAATTATTATTATTATTATTTTTAAAGATCAGTAGTTTTATGCCAATTATTATTATTATTATTTTTAAAGATTTTATTTATTTATTTGAGAGAGAGAGAGGGAGAGGGTGTGAGCAGGGAGGAGCAGAGGGGGAGGGAGAAAGAATCTGAAGCGGACTCTGCACTGAGCGTGGAGCCCATTGCAGGGGTTGTGGGTGGGGGGGTGGCAATCCCACGACCCTGAGATCATGACCTGAGCCGAAGCCAAGAGTCAGACATTTAACCGACTGAGCCAGCCAGGCGCCGCTACCAGTTATTTTTTGATACAAATTTATATGATATAAATAAAAACTTAAATTTGAAGACTACCCACTCTAAAAAATTTCATGTTATAGGTAATAAATGAAACTATATTTAAAAATCTTCTGATTTTATATTCTATGTGATTAGAATTTACAAAAATATTAATTAACAAATACAGCCTCAACTACATACCTGTGGTTTCTTCTGATTCTGTATTTTATTAGCTTTCTTTTCAAATGTGTTAATTGCCAAAGTCTGGTTAAGATGTGGTAGCTCCTTTCCCTTGAGGAAGAATTCTCTGTTCCATTATTTGCAGACTGTTAAAGTGGATACTTTTTTTCCTCCTTGAGACAATAAGAATGAAATGCATTATTTTTGCTTTGCAGTTACTATTTCCAGTTTTCTAAGTTCATGTATTTTTAAGAGATCTTATTTTTGAAAAATACTTGCTGGTTTTCTTACCTTTCTACGGTAAAGCAGATCTTTAATTACTGAGGGCCAATCAGATGAACTCTATAATAGCACGACTAGATTATAGAAATCTAAAGATATAGGAGCTCTCATTTTCTTTCTTCCTTCCTAACCACTGAAGTCAGATATGGGTGTGTATTCACATTTATACATCCTGTATTTGTACTTTTTCTGAGGGCTTGTAAGAGAGTTGTGTTCAGGGGCACCTGGGTGGCTCAGTCGGTTAAATGTCTGCCTTTCAGCTCAGGTCATGATCCCAGGGTCCTGGAATCGAGCCCCACATCGGGCTCTCTGCTTAGTGGGCAGTCTGCTTCTCCCTCTCCCTCTGTCTGCTGCTCTGCCTACTTGTGCTCTCTCTCTCTCGCTCTGCAAATAAATAAATAAAATCTTTATTTAAAAAAAGAGAGTTGTGTTCATAACCATATTCTCTGATCAATTCTCTCAGAGGGGTACTGGACACCATTGGACTATGTAATTCATTCTCTGAAACCATCTTTCCACACTGTACTTCGGTCCAGATTGATATCTAGTGCAAATGTCCATCTAAATAAGTGTTGTGTTTTTTTTTTTTCAGTACACCCTGAAAACCACTTACTTCCTTATGTTCCACTGAAGTTTCAGGGCAGTCTTGGAGAATCTCTTGAGAAGGAGAGGGTCATAGTAATTACAACTGTTCTAAAACTTCTTCTTTGGCTCTGGGTTCAAGATTAATGATAGCAAAAGACCATGCAAAGCCAATTTGTTGAGCTTTGAGTTCCTGGTAGCAACCTAAGGAAGTAAGAGCAGGAGCCAGAACTTAAGCTAGTCCAGGCTGATATGGTGAGGAAGAGCAGGACTGGAGAATTCATGGTCGCATATGATGTATGTATAATGTTAAGATCAGTGTTAACATCTTATGCTAAAGTCACTACATTTGTAGAATCCTTTGCAAACCATAGCTGATATGAACTTCAGCTTTGGTTTGTCATTGAACACCATGTCAACTTTGTCACCCTGTGCTCCTTTACAAAATAGGTGATTAGTCAGATTTAATTTTATCTCTTTCTTACCAAATAAAAATTCCATAGGAAAGTAAGAATTGGAATGTAAGCAAGAAAGTTGAGGTTCTGAAGCACTCCACCAAGACTCATTTGCGTGACGTCATGGGATAAAAATCCAGCAGAAGTTTAAGGATTCTGAGAGCAAAGGGGACCTGTCCTTTGCCTAGAGGGTGGTATAAGTAAGACAAGTGCTCTGGGCAACATGGCAGAGGGGCAGAAGAGCAGACATGGCTGTGTCAGGGTGTGCAGACAGAGGGGTCTGATGCACATTTCCACATGTCCCATTAAGATGTGAGAAGAAGCCTGTGTTCCTTATGTATCCAAGAAAAGCACAGATATCTCTGAGACAGACCTTGGGTGATATCCAGAGAATGAGTCCTGATCTGTGTGAATCAGGAGCTGAGAACAGGATGACTGTGAGGTGTCTCCACAGGTATATGCATGGGCAGATGAAGTACAAACATGAGACACTCTGTACCCCACCCTCCAACCAAATGACACACTCTCTGACATTCTGGAGCTTAGGACACAATTCTAGGAATTGGATGACAGGAAAAGACCCTGAAATAACTATATGTACATATAGTTGTGATTATATCCTATCTATATTATAGCTTTATAATAATAACTATATTTTGGGGTTACATGTAATTATCTTTTTTTCCTCCATCCAGTGGGACAGGAGCTCAAAATAGAAACTGTTTTGTGGTACAATAATAAAGAAAATTATACTTCCTGGAAACCAAGGTTTGGGGCCTATATATGTGAAAATACCCAATTTCATTAATAACAATACATTGGTATTGGCATTGTCGTATTAATCACCATCAACACCATGGGTATTAGAAACAGACCCACAGAGACTATGGTCTGTCCAAGGTCATATAATAAATTAGTGGCTAACACCTCACTAGACTCTAGACTTTTAGCTAGTCTTTGGTATAGCTTGTGTTAGAAAAATATTTACCTCTAATATCCAGAAAGTTGAAGGATCAGCTTCATTTTAACTCAGGTTTGCAGAATAACATTCGTGGTTTATACTTTTCCTGATGCCATTTAACCTAGGGAAACCAGTGGCTCAAGAACAATGGATGAACAATTGCAATTGCAAAGCCTTGAGTGGTGGTGTTCTGAGGATAAGTGTCTAAGATACAATGATTATGAAAATTGGTGACCGTAAGCAGTGTCCGGAAGAGTCTTAAACAAAGATGGCTGAAATATTGTTTAGTTTTAAATAGAATAGCCAATCTGCAAAAATATACTAGTTCCTGAAGTCTTAAGCATTTCATGACTGGCTGGGAGCAGACGTTCCAGCATCCCTCTCCTAGAGCCTGGGATGTTAAAACACCATTTTGATCCTTGAAGTAAGCTGATATTTTCACCTCATAAAAATACCTCTGCATGTTCACCTGAAGAGGAAAAAAAAAGTGACATTTTCTGGTGACTTTCATGAAGAATCCCAGTACTCCTTTTCAAAAGGAAGAAATGGAAAAGTCTTCATTTCCAGATGCTTGGAGATGGGAGGAGGTAGGAAATTAGTATCTGTAATTCTTACAGCAGTGCATTGTTTTCAGGAAAGTGTAAAATGCTCTGTGTCTACATAGGCACATATGCTCAGACGTGTCAACATTTTTCAGCAATAACTCTAACATCTTCTCCCCCCACGCCCCTCCCTTTGATTCCTGTTCTGCCTGCAGGATATCCGAATGCAAAGATTTCAGCAGGAGTTGGATTCGTTCTCGGATATCACTTAACTGACCCGAACCTCGCACATGTCAGTTCTCTGATTTTAAATCCAACGCAAGATGGCAGAGTCGAAGAGTGTGGATGGGGACATCCCTACTTTGTCACTGCTGGACTTACACCAGCCCTGCGGCCTAATTTTCTGTTCTTTCTCCTCGACTGAAATCCATATTTGAGACTTGAAAGCCCAACGTTAGCACTGAATATTTTAAGCATTTTATAGCCCTTCAGCTGTTCTGTCATGCCAGTTTGTTTTCCATTCCCCTTGACATCTCACGATGCTAAGTGCCCAGTGACAGCCTGTAGAGGTTTCTCCATAATCCACCTTTATCCATTAACAGACACTCAATCACTAAAGTGCTTACTAGACTAAACATATTTATCCAACCAAATCACACTTTACAATGCAAATCTGCCAATCAGACCGCAGCTATTAACAAGAAACTGCTTTAAGGGGATTTTGGTGTTTGTGCTGTGAAGAGCCTGCTTACCTCCAACAAACCACTAAACCAAATTAACATAGCTGTATCCTCATAAAAGAAACCAGATATCCTGTTGTGAAAATAGAGAGCTTGGTGGGACAGGCCTCCTTTGATGGCTAACAGTGTGGCAGACAGGGCTTCAGACTTCAAATCTGGCTACCACGAAGTCATTACGAACCTCCAGCATCAGGCTTTTGATAACGTTAAAAGCAAAATAAAAATGTAGCGTTGGAGTAACTTGGTAAGTCGTCAACGTACTCAGTTACTATTATAATTGCAATAAGTGCTGTAATTGCTGGATAAAGCTCCTTAATTCTAATTGCTCCTTCAACCAAGATCATGTTGTAAAAGTGCTTGCATTAGCCAAAAATAAAATCCAAGAGACACAAATGTGGTAGTAATAATAATTCTTTTTATTGGCCTGGCAGAGAGGAAGAGAACAAAGCTTTAAAAACTTCAAAGTTCTGACCAAAAACATAAAATAAACAAATAAGTAAAATAAATAAATAAAAAAACAAATTCAGAATTGGAGAGACTCAACTCATATACTCTTTGCCCCTTTATTAGACCAATACTTACTAAGTGTCATCACCACAAGTTAAGTGTTTGACAACCCTTTTTTTCCCTAGTCTGTGGGAAAGTCAAAGTCACTCCATGTTGCCATATTAATTTAAGATTTCTGTCACAAACTACATAGCACAGTCCTGTATATCCTCACTCAGAACTCTTAATCGCCTCAGACCTATTGGTATTATACCTCCTTTAAATACCAATATTTTAAAGCAGCTTTGACACTTGGTAGGGTTTGAGGTAATTTTTTTCCCCCACTTAGTTCGCAAGAGAAGAAAGGTAGAATTTACTCAGAGTAAGCTACAGACACAAAGTAAATAGTAATTCGTAAAATAATAGGCCATTATACTGCACAGAAAAAGAACGCTACTGTATCTCAACTCCACACTTCTGGTACTAAAATGAAATATGAATTTCCAGTCTTTACTGTTTATCAAAAATAATGAGCACTTTCTTATTTTAGTAGACTTTATAGGCACTTCTGGGGAAAATATTATGTGCAGCTAGAACAAGCTTTATTTTGGAGGCCACTCTTCACTCTGGAATAATTTCCAAAGCGAATAAACCACAATGTATATTTTCCCAAAGATTAGCTGAATAAAAACTTCCAGCCACAGTAGAAATTAAATTGTTATGCAGAGAAATGTCAGGAGTTTGCTAGAAATATTTTAGAAGCATGGGTATATTCCTGAAATAGGGATAATGAATTAACATTTTTGCTTATATATGTATTTAATCTTTGTCTACTATTCTCGTCTCTCATGGTATAGGAATGAGTTAAAAAAGAGTTGCTAGATGAATCATGACATATTTTTGGACCAGGTTTTTGCTGTAAAATGTGTGTAAAAATAATCTTGATGGTCTACTTAGTTAAAAAAAAAAATGAAATGAGAACAAATACCGATATTTCTGCACGTGTTAAGAAGTGTAATTTTTTTTGACATTTGAAGTAGTAATATGAACAGTCTATGGTAGTGTAACTATCCCAGTTACGTTAATGTGCACCAACTAATATGCTTACAAGTTTACCTGCACTACGTTTATGAAAAAAATCGGATTTAAATTTGAAAGTGATAAATATGTTTCAAGGTCAGCATGAAGTAGTGAAGACACTCAATGTAATCATATTTAATAACAATATTGGAAAGTTTAGCCTTTTGTCTTAAAACCTTTTTGTCTAATTAAGCTATCATAAATGATAACATTTATAAACATAGTTATAATGTTGCTATTCAATTCTTGCATGATGGCTTTTTAATTTTTTTATAGGACTACTAACCACAGGCTATTTCATGTTGGATTTTGAAACTGCATTTTTCTAGCGACAGTATGTGTCTATCATCCAATAGAATCGTAGATAATGTGGTTAGTATTTATTGATATGTACACTGTTGGAGAGCTAGATGGAGGAAACATGCTTCACATTAGAGGTACTTTTGATATAAAATTATGATGAATTTTATAAAATATTTACAAGAAATACACAAACAGTGTCTGCAGGATTAGGTAAAGGAAAGAGAGAGAAGATAAACAGAGAAGGTTTTCAGCATTAGATTGTAAATTCTTCCTGAGATTACCGTCATTTTCATTTCTTAATATCATTAGTGCCTGAGACTCTACAAGTAAGGAGATCAGTAAATGTTTGTTGTTTAAGTGAATAAAAAAATTCCCAGAAAAGAAGGTGACAACAGATTTGGAGAGAAGGGGATTCATGAAAGAAGAAGGTAGATATTTTCTTCCCAGGCCGCTGGAAGAATAAAGCCACAGGG
Source organism: Leptonychotes weddellii (assembly GCF_054177405.1). Lineage (NCBI taxonomy): Eukaryota > Metazoa > Chordata > Mammalia > Carnivora > Phocidae > Leptonychotes > Leptonychotes weddellii. Next base: position 46,208,680 of record NC_138370.1, on the reverse strand, counting down.
AGAGCTGAGAACAGAAGGGACACATCCATGAGGTGCACAGTTTGAATACGACCTGTCCTTCCAGGCTTTGCCCCAAGAAAAGGCAGACAAAGAACATATTTTTACAAAGCCAAACCTTTAGGACAGGTCCATGTTTCGAAAACATCAAAGACTCTTCACTAGTGTCCCTTTGTAGTGTAGAAAGCAGGACTTTCACTTACAATCAGCCTTGGAACAGGTGTGGTCTTCATTTAGTTTACCTCCGAATTGGCAGAGGAGTCTCTCCTGCAGCCCCCCATCTCAGAAAAATTACTCATTACTGTAGAAGAATGTTCAGATGTCAGGTCTCATTTTATTTTCTCACAATCCAAGAAAAGGGGTACCTTAGAAGATCAGATCTGAGATGGAAACCCACTGGGATCTGAGATGGAAATCCATTGGGGAAATGGCTCACCCCTGCAACCATTTGTTTTTGGCCTTGTCAGTTTTGTGTCTAAGTAGAACATGATCAGTTGTCATCCCCCCAACCCCCTGCAAATGGAAATATCTGTAGCATATATTTTTTAATTATATTAACTGTTTTTTTTTTCTGTCTCCTAGTAGTTCAGAAGATTCTTTCCATCTCCACCTGTTCCCATCAGTACCACCTCAAACCCAAATTTAAAAAGCTAGATCACTTAGTTCTCATGGTCTCAGGGATGGGACAGAGCAAAAATCTTTTTGACTTCAGTTTGCAAAAGCCTAAGCTTGAAGAAGAAGAGAGAAGGTTTGAGGTATAGTCGAAAAATGTCAAGATTTGAGGAATGAAGGATTTTACTTCCAAACCAGAAAACATTTCTCTGCACTGGAATGTGGGAGGAGAGAAGGAAAGGAAGCTTTGTGAGAGGAGACCATAGTGGGTCCTGGGGAGAGGAGCCCCAGTCTAGTTAGATCCGTAGATGGCTTTATGCACAGGAGGCAAGAGGAGTAAGAGGTGGGCAGGCTGCCGAGTGGGTCTGGTAGAGACACACAAGATTATAGTCAACTTCCCAGAGATTCCCAAGGGACAGGCTGACTAACATGGCAGCACCTGCTGAAGGGACCCCAGGGACCCAGAGGCCAAATGGACAGGGATAAGGGCCACCTCGGCACGTGAGGAGACTGATAAATGAGAACCAGTTGGGACAATGGAATTCCAGGAACATGCCTCCACAGATGATTGCCATCAAAGAGCAGATGACACCCCCTTCCCAGGCCTTGGCACTGTGAACTCACCGGGACCTCAACCTCGGAAAACGATGGTTGGTTATCCCAACTGACTGAGATTTGGTTTCTGCCGCCCGAAGGGAGTGGGGAAGCAAAATATAAATTGTGTTGAGTTATGAATGGAAAACATTCAAAATGCCTGTGACCTGTGTATTTGTTGACTATAACTGGCACCATCTACATATCATTAGTGTTTCTAAAACTATGAAACTTGTATGTGCATCTGGCAAAACAAAGTAAGAATACCCGGCGTTTCCCCTCCAAAGCCAAACAAAACAGATCTGGAAATGTAAAAGTGAAGGAAGTATAAAGTCAATGTCCTCTGTTCCCTCTTCCCCCACCAACTTACACATGAACACCAGTTCTGCTCCATGCAGATAAGAACTGTTGATGGAGTATTTTCCAACCTTTAGACGCCAGTAGATAATGATAGGCATCCCGATTTGAGGTTGAAAAAACAGGGATAAAAAGGAAAATTTTACTTCTACCAGGTTAATTTTCATTTTAAGATTTTATCCTTATTTTAAACAAGCTCTGAAACCTACCACGTACCCCCACCACGACCTACCTCAGCAATAAGAAAATGTCTTTGCAGAACACTGACAAAGAACGACGTGGATTTTTTGTTTTAAACCAAAGCAGCTCCAATGACGCATGAAGTCACAGAAATCTCGGGGGAGGGGGAGATCCTTACTAATGCACAGGTTATGTACATTCAGCAAGGGGCCATTCAGCGTCATTCAATGACTGAGAAATTATGTGAAGGTCAAATAAAACGTGGGCTCTGGTTCAAAAGAACGTCGAAAGCACGCTGGAACAACAGCAAGGGAGAGAGTTTCTCCCCGCTGCCTAGATTTTATCTTTTCTTGGAAGAACTTATTATACCTTTAATTCTTGGATTGTGATGGAGTTTGCAAATGAGGAAGAGAGAGCATGAAACTATAAATTGATTCTGTTTACAGTTAGGGCAAATAAAGGATTTTCCGTTCATTTTCCCTCGGAGAAATAATACTTCTATAGGTGTAGACATCTCTTTTGAAGGAATTTTGCGAATACAATACAGGTAAATTATTTGTGGTATATTTCACATTTAATAATAAGGATGATAGGGGCGCCTGGGTGGCTCAGTCGTTGGACTTCTGCCTTCGGCTCAGGTCATGATCCCAGGGTCCTGGGATCGAGCCCCGCATCGGGCTCCCTGCTCAGCGGGAAGCCTGCTTCTCCCTCTCCCACTCCCCCTGCTTGTGTTCCCTCTCTCGCTGTGTCTCTCTCTGTCAAATAAATAAATAAAATCTTTTAAAAAAAATAATAAGGATGATAATAATGATGGTAATGATAGTGATGATAATGATGATGATAATAATGATAATTTTATGTTTATTAAGTAAGAGTTTTTAGAAATGTTTAGATTCTTGAAAATGGGGGACTTCCTGCTTTTATTATAGGCTTTATCTTCTATTATCACCCAAGGCATTAAAATTAAATAAAGTTAAAAATTCAATTCTTTAGTTGCACTAGACACATTGAAAGTATTCAGTAGCCCTGTGTGGCTAGAGGTTATTGTTTGCATAATGCAGATCAATGTACAACTTTCCATCATTGCTGAAAGTACTTGTGGTCAGAGCCGCTGCACGGGTATGGCAATATACCAGAACGGGAAAAATTTTGAAATAGTGCCAGTTTGATTCTTTATGTACTGTGTAAACACAAAACTTTTCTGTTAAGAGCATGTTTATAGCAACACCATGGCTAACATCCTACTCATTTTCCAATTCTCACCGACTAGCTGACTGACCAATGGAATGAATATTTTTCTGATTTTCATGCAGTATGAAAGGAAAGACTAAATTAAAATAGTGGCTCTACTGATTTGAGGTTAATGAGTATCTTTTTTATAGGTTAATGAGAAAATTAAAATACTGATTACACGATTATTCTTATTTCAATCTTAGCCTGCAGATCCAAACCATATTTCTTATTTTTTTAATTTTTAATTTTTTAAAAAAAGATTGTATTTATTTATTTGACAGAGAGAGAGATCACAAGCAGGGGGAGCTGCAGGGAGAGAGAGAGAGAGAGAAAGAGAAGCAGGCTCCCCGCTGAGCAGGGCTCTATCTTAGGATCCCGGGATCATGACTGAGCCAAAGGCAGACACTTAACCGACTGAGCCACCCAGGTGCACCCCAAACTATATTTCTAAAGAAGAATTAATTAATTCTTTAATTCTGCACCCAAACATTCGTGTTTTCTTTCTTTAGTATTTACTTCCACTTCTTCACAAGTGTCTTCCTTGTGAAGACACTATCATAAATATTTATATATACTCAATGTGCTTACAGTGTCTTCTTATGCATTTTGTAATTAACTGCTCTCAAATGTCCTAGTGTGCTCACATAAGGAACTCTGAGGTCAAACTTATTTGGAGTTTTCACATTGAGTCAGATGAAGGGATCAGTTCATTTTAAAGACTAATCTTTATGTCCATAATCTCTATCTTTTCCTGTGTTTATTTTTGAAATCCAGTTTTACTGAAAACTGTGGAATAATAACTTACCCTGAGGAAGTGAGTCAGTGTCTCCACGAAATAAAAGGATTAAATTCTGTGTATAGTAATACCCGTTAGGGTTCTAAGTGGTAGAACTGTGTGGTGAGACCTAGAAACTACGAGATTGTTCTGGAGGAAACTGGTGTGGATCTTGGAAATCGAAATATACTCTTAAATTGAAGATGACTCCTTGAAGATGGTTAAAAAAAAAAGATGTACGTTTTCAGTGACATAAGAATCCATACTTATGATGACACCAATGTATATCTCTCTACTTTTATGTAAGTAGAGGCATTCTTATTTATAGAGTTAACTCTAAACTCTATTTCTAAGTCAAATTTTTTTTTAAGATTTATTTATTTTAGAGAAAGAGAGAGAGTGCGTGAGGGTGGGGGGGGAGGGACAGAGGGAAAGAATCTCAAGTAGACTCCTCACTGAGTGGGAGCCTGACATGGGGCTCAATCTCATGACCCTGAGATCATGACCTGGGCCGAAATCAAGAGTCAGACGCTTAGCTGACTGAGCTACCTAGGCACCCCTCTCAGTCAGATATTTTTGAAAGGAACTGTTTTGTTGTTCCTTTGAATGAGTGATAAAGTTTTTTCTTTACTTTTTTGACTAAATGCACTTTCATCATTTTGGTTTTTTAGAACATATATTTAAAATAGAGTCAGTAGCATATACATTGGTATCATTATTCCATCAGTCGCTCCATCCATACAAAGAAAGTCTAGCCACATTTTTCTCCAGTAACCCATTCTCTTTCAAAACACTCTTCTAGTGCCTGCTGTTTTCCCTTTTCTGGGGCCAAGAGGATAAAATGAGGATTTGGCAAAAGTGAAATATGGTCAAAGTTTCCTCTCAAACATAGAGTTTTGTGGTAATAAAATCAAAGTAGGAATCATTATATTTATGCATTTGGCCTCCTGATTTTATGAGTGAAATGATTTTTCTTACTCCTCAGTAGCAGTTCTCTTTTGTATTTAAGCTGTTATATATATTCGTATATATTCATAGTGTGTGACTACTATGTGCAAATTTATTTTTTATAAATCTCCTAGATTGACTATTCAAAAGCAGTATGAGAAAATTACTTACTTTATATTTCCTTTAGAGATACACGTAAAAGTCTAGATTAAAATTAGAACCTCATGGAGAGGCTTCAGGATGGAGGCAGGAAGACCTTGAGCTCACCTGTCGCACAGACGCACCAAATCCACAGCTTCATATGGATCATTTCCCTCTGAAAAAGAACTGAAAACTGGAGCAACTGTTTCTCCACAAGAAAGGATGAAAGGACCACATCAACCCAAGTAGGAGAGACAGAGAGGTGGTCTTGGCTAAAACCCCCACCCCTGTCACAGTGACCCCTATGGAAGGATCTCACAAGTCTTGTGCTTCCCCTGGAGGTAAAAGGGTTTGGTGCCCCACATCAGGCACCCCAACCCTTGGGATCTGCACCAGAGACAGGAGTTCCTTGAAATTCCTGGCTTAGAAAACCAACAGGACTGATGTCCAAGGGACCCAGAGTGCTACAGGAAACTGAGATCTCCTTCTAACTGGCTTGAGTTAGGTCTTATTTGCCCCAGGATCTAGCGCTAAAGCACCAATTTGAAAAGCACCTAGATTGTATGGGAAGGAGATTCATTTGCGGGTTGGGGGCATCTGCTGGAGGGTCAGGGGACAGTTGGGGTTCTCTCTAGAGATGGAGGGGCAGCCAGATGCTGCTTGTGCGCTCTTCACCTACCCTGCAAGACAGGCGGGCGTGCTCCATGCAACACCTTCCCACTGCCTGGCTGGGGTTGGCTGGGGTGAGCAGTCCTGGCAATATCCCCCTGTCCTGTTGAGGCTGGAGAATGTTGGCAATCATAGCATCCCCCTGTTCCCTGGTGGGGGGAAAGCAAGTGGGAGCATTTCTGGCATTCTCCTCCCCAAATATGGGGCCAGCACAGGAGTGCAGACAGGGCACTCTCCCAGAGCATTATTGAAGTCTTAGGGCACATGTAGTCAAGGCATTTTTCTGAAGCCACTAGGCAGCACCCGCCCCCCCGCCCCTCGCCCCGCACTCTCTAGCTGCCTGTTAAAACCAGCGGGCATGTGCAAGCCACACAGGGGATGTCCCTTGTTTGCCTGGCCCTGATGGCCAAGGGGCTGGCATTCTTGAGCTCTAAGGGACAGTAACAATCAGAAAGACATTTTTTGGTAGGCCAATACCCCAGGCTACTTCATAGAGGGCCAACTGAAACACACTTCCAGTCTTCCTGTGAAAAAGACCTATTTACTTACCTTGGAGCTGCAGCCTGAGGGACAAGCTTCAGGTTTTCCGCACATCCAGGGGCTATATGCTTCCTCCTTGGTTTATATGCTCCCTTGGCAGCAGCTCCACGAGGCTTCCCAGAAAGGAGCTTATACACTTGCCTGAAGCCTTGATTTTTGCAACTGTTGCCCTGGAAATACCTCCAGATCTCTCAATATGGAAACCAGCAGGTTTTATGATCATGACCCCATGACTATATATATTTGCATACTTCAAAAATTGCTGATCTGGCTTCCAATCAGCCTGAAACTAGGTGCTAAAGGAGAGTCCTCCCCTCCGAACACTGACAGATCTTGGAACACCCTCAACAATGGAGACATACCAAGAATAAGTCAAGCTGTTTAGATAATTACAGAGGTTTGAGAGACAAGCCCAAGAACTAGGGCAAAGGTGAACGAGAAAGATCAGCACCTACACAAAGCCACTCCTTCAAAATTAAAAGATGTAGCAGGTTCACCCAATCCACAGAAACAAACACTGTGAGTCAAGCAAAATGAGGAGCCAGCAAAATATGTTCCAAATGAGAGATAGGACAAAACCTCAGAAAAAGACTTAATGAAATGGAGATAAGTAATCCACCTGACAAAGAATTCAAAGTAATGGTCATAAAAATGCTCACACTACTTGGGAAAAGAATGGATGGATGAACACAGTGAGAACTTTCAATAAAGAAAGTATCAAACAGAAGTCATAGAGCTGAAGAATACAATACCTGAATTGAAGATGAGGGGTTCACCAATACACTGGATGAAACAGACGAACAGATCAGCAAGCTGGAAGACAGAGCACTGGAACTCACCCAGACAGAACAGCAAAAAAGAAAAAAGAATTTTAAAAATGAAGAGAGATCATACGAGACCTATGAAAACTTCATATCATTCACATTATAAGGAGTCCCAGAGCAGAAGAGAGAGAGAAGGAGGTAGAAATACTATTTCAAGAAATAATGGCTGACAATTTCCCTAACCTGGGTAAGAAAGAGACATCCAGGTCCAGAAAGCTCAGAGAGTTCCAGATAAAATGAACCCAGGGACAGCTATACCAAGGCTCTATCAGAAGTGAATAAGAATGGGAACAAGATAGCCAAAGCCTGCCTGGAAGGCCTATGTTTGTTTAAGTACATATAAACCTGCCACACTGGCTTAGAAGTCAGTTTGTAACTATGGTGCCTTTCTTTATAGTGATACTGAGAATGTTCTAGAAGCAAGCATATCTTATGCTCCTGTATAGGCTAATGCTCTCACTTAAGTAGGAAAACAATGGGGTCCAGAAGAACATTTAGGGGCCATAATTACTGTTGTGACATTTGCAGGAACTTCCAGAGGCGGGCTTGGTTTGCTGGTATCCTCAGAGAGTTTGAGATGTCACTCAGGATGTCTGGTGTAACTTTATTTGTTTTTAGATTTTATTTATTTATTTGACAGAGAGAGAGAGAGAGAGAAAGAGACCACAGTTGGGGGAGCGGTAGGCAGAGGGAGAGGGAGAAGCAGGCTATCCATTGGGCAGGGCCAATGTGGGTCTCTATCCCAGGACCCTGGGATCATGACATGAGCCAAAGGCAGACGTTTAACTGACTGAGCCACCCAGGCCCCCCTCTGGTGTAACTTTAATCAGGAGGCTGCTTCTCTGCAGGAAACACAAGCTTCTAAAAAGCATGTGATGAGCAGTGAAGGAAAATAGATTTTAAAGCAAGACTATCCTTTCAATTGGAGAATATCTACCTGTGATTCTCCAAGAAGACTACCTTAACTTCCAGGCTAATTGTTCAGTTGTTGAAGATGAAAAGTGAAGAGTAACACACGTAGAGTTTTACAATAAATTATGATGTGGCTTCAGACAAAAATCAGGGCCTCAGATAAGTGTACTTTGTAGATGAGAGTGATTTGTCATGAACTTTTTACATGTTGTACATTGACGAAAGATGTGGATCACTGACTAGCAGGTTTCACAACAATTTGGAGAGCTCATTCCATACTTTTAATTCTTGGGGGAGAAAACAAAAGAATGCATAGTAGAGGCAGAGGAAAAGTTCCTTGGAAGGAGAAAAATACGTGCTAGTGGTAGTAGAAAGAGAAAAGGGCAGAGTTTTACAAGGGATAAGAGGTATAGACCTAATACCAGAAACCATGAAAAGAAGTTTTGTATATCCCACTAGCAATATGTATCTGCTGGCTTTGCTAATTTTGATCACTCTTCAAAAATAGAAACAATTTTTGAACATTAAATGTGGAGCTATTTCTACTTTAAAATAAATATGAGGGGAGCCTGTTAAGTGTCTGCCTTCCGCTCAGGTCATGATCCCAGGGTCTTGGGATCGAGCCCCGTGTCAGGTTCCTTGCTTGGCGGGGAGCCTGCTTCTCCCTCTGCCTGCCGCTCACCCTCTTTGTGCTCTCTTTCATCCTCTCTTGCTATCTCTCTCTGTCAAATAAATGAATAAAATCTTAAAAAAATAAAATAAATGTGAATATTTTATGAATGCTTACAACATTTCACTGCTTTGGGAGGTTTCTTATGAGATTCTTGCTTCACTAGATATCAAGAAACATTTATTAAGCACCCACTTAATGAAGAGCGATATATTGGTTTTTTTGGGTGATAGTAAAGAAATATGACATCATCTCTGCCATAAAGGGGTTTGCAAATCAGTGGTGAGGCAAGATTCTCAAATACGGAGCAAGAGGAGAATGAGTAATGCAAGATAACATTTTTTTTTTTAAAGATTTTGTTTATTTGACAGAGAGAGAGACAGCGAGAGCAGGAACACAAGCAGGGGGAGTGGGAGAGGGAGAAGCAGGCTTCCCGCCGAGCAGGGAGCCCGATGTGGGACTCGATCCCAGGACCCTGGGATCATGACCTGAGCTGAAGGCAGACGCTTAACGACTGAGCCACCCAGGCGCCCTGCAAGATAACATTTTAATGGTACAGACATCAAATATGAACCCCAGAGGAAAGGGTAGGTTCCCTGTGGGAAATGGAACTGAAGCTAGATCTTGATGGACGGATGAGACTTGGGACAGGGTCAGGGGGAGATGGGCAAAGGACAGGTCTTTGAGGTAGAGGAGTGATAGATGGGGTCCTGGAGACTTGACAGGGTAGGCCATGTTCATAGGGCAGCAGGAGGCTGGCTGCTAGCATGCTTGGGAGAAACAGTGGGGAGGGCAGAGCCTGAGGTTGTATACTGAGAGTGATGCCCATCTAGTGGTCCCTATTACAGTAATGGATGTATATGTGTCCCTTGAGGGATCCTAGAACTACCTGTTATTTAGGCAGTGGTTAAGGAAAGAAAGGAAAGTCTCTTTTCATTCAGGGCACTCATCTAATCTAATTTTTTTTTTTTTTAATCATGAAAGAAATGAGTAGTCAATCCTTCAACACTTCCTTTACCAAAGGTGATTGAATTTCCTTTTTTAGTCCTCAATCCATGTTTAAATGAGACACATTATTTTGAAATTTTACTTATAGTTAAAAAGTTTCTCAGTTGTTTGAAAACTTAGGGTAGATCCCAGATATCTTTCAGAGTTTTCCTCCTTATTAGTTTGTATAAATATTGATTCACCCTAGAAATGAGTTATGGGTAGGAAGGATCTTTTTTTTTTTTTTTTTCTGTACTATACAACAGAGCGTTCCAGAAAACCCTCATTTCCGTTGATGAATGGCTATTGACATACAGAAATCTGGCATGTGGTTGGGGAGAAGGGATACAGCTGACATGAGAAAAGCCTGAGAAGGAAACCATAATCCCCCTTCAAATTCGCTGCTTATTAGAGGAGCTAAAATGATTAAGCAGCTGGAGGTTTTGATGTATGAGGAAAGATTAAAAGAATTACATGTGTGTAGGTTGGTTGAAGAGCTAAGGAGTGTATATGCATGTGTGTGTGGGGTGGGGGCCTGATAGCCATTTGCAGATAATTGAAAGTATAAACCCCAAAGAAGGAGAGGGATTGTGGAGGTGGTCTTTAGAGGATTATCTAAGGGTAATGAATGAACTGAAGAAAAGAAAAAAAGGATGCTTTCATCAGGAAGACTTTCATAATGGGTGAGACGTAAGAGGCCATAAAAGAATCTCCCAGGAGAGGTGGTGAAATTCCCATCCCTTGAGTCATTTGAAGGAGGCCTATAAAGTTTTGGAAGTGCATAACGCTGCCCTGTGGGGGAACAGACTTGGTAAGCAAGACCATCCTTTGTCCTAGTGTTTTATCGTTCCATTTCTAAGATGAATCAATTGGTAAACAATAAATTTGGAAGGTCCCCAGGAACTGAGTCTGTCTCATCTCACTGATAACTTTCTTCAAGTAATAGAGACATGTTCCACACCTCCTCCTCTTCTGATTTCCACGTGTTGTCCCTGACATATCATTTTTTAGGCGATGTACAGGTCCAATGGCAGACGAATTGCAAGACTGAAAGGGTAAGCAGCACGTAATTCAGCAAATGGCAATATTAATGAACCTCCCTCCCCTGCACTCTCTTTTTCAAACATGCTTGCTATCTGCTATCTTAGAAGGACTCTTTGTATTATGTTCCTTGGGGTCCTTCAGGGTTAGTGTTTGGATCATGCTACTTTTAGAAACGAAATTGGAAAAGGCTAGCCTTTATCCAGTATCATGACTAAGCAGAAATTCTTTCTGGTGACTTTTGATAAGGACAACAGTACGTCTATTTTTATAATTTGCAGAAACTCAAAGAGATGGGATCTGAGAGCTCTTTATTTTAATGTTAATGGCATAAAAAAAATCCCATGACCTTGGAGGATCATATCCTTTGATCTCATAGTTTCTCTCTTAGGTTTTTCCCCTGTGGAAAGAATAATAAATGATTCTCACATGAAGATTTACATACTCGTTGTTCTTCGTGGTGTTATTTATACAATTACTAATCAGAAATAACCTAAATATCAACAGTAGGTTAAAAATTTTGTTATGTTTTATAAAATATTGCCACAGCCACAAAATTCATGGTTTTGAAGTATGTATAATGATATGAGAAAATGCACATGATAATGTTTGAAGAAATTATTAGGACATTCAAACACAGTGGTGTCCTAATGTATTTAGGCCATGTTCATAGGGCAGCAGGAGGCTGGCTGCTAGCATGCTTGGGAGAAACAGTGGGGAGGGCAGAGCCTGAGGTTGTATACTGAGAGTGATGCCCATCTAGTGGTCCCTATTACAGTAATGGATGTATATGTGTCCCTTGAGGGATCCTAGAACTACCTGTTATTGTATTTAGATAAGAAGACAGATGGATAAATAGATAGACATTTATACTAGCTTTGTTTCTCTGAGCAGTGGGGTTTTTTGTTTTGTTCTTTTTTTAAAGACTTTTTATTTATTTATTTGACAGAGACAGAGAGAGAGAGAGCATGGTGGGGCAGAGGGAGAGGAACAAGCAGACTCCCCGCTGAGCAGGGAGCCCAACAGGGAGCTCCATCCCAGGACCCCAAGATCATGACTTGAGCTGAAGGCAGACACTTAACTGACTGAGCCACCCAGGTGCCCCTGAGCAGTGGGTTTATGAATAATATCATGTTTATTCTTCATACTTTTTTATCTGTTCTACAATTAATATATATTACTCATCAGATTGTTATTTAAAAAATTTTTACCTTTATTTTTATTTTTTTTATAGTTTCACGTTTTTATTTAAATACCAGTTGATTAACATAGAGTGTAATATTAGTTTCAGGTGTACAATATAGCAATTCAACACTTCCATACATCACCCAGTGCTCATCAAAAGTGCTCTCCTTGATACCCATCGTTCACTTAACCCATCCCCATGCCCACCTCTCCTCCAGCAACCCTCAGTTTGTTCTCTATAGTTAGGTCTGTTTTATGGTTTGCCTTTCTCTTTTTTTCCCCTCTATGTTCATTTGTTTTGTTTCTTAAATTCCACATATGAGTGAAATCATATGGTATTTGTCTTTCTCTGACTGACTTATCTCAGTTAGCATACTACTCTCTAGCTCCATCCATGTCATTGCAAATGGCAAGATTTCATTGTTTTCATGGCTGAGTAATATTCCATTGTGTGTGTGTGTGTGTGTGTGTGTGTGTGTGTGTGTATATATATATATATACACACATATATATACAAAAATATATGTATATATATGTATATATATGTATAATATATATATATGTATATATATATATATGCCACATCTTCTTTATCCATTCATCAGTCAATGGATATTTGGGCTCTTTCCATAATTTGGCTATTGTTGACAATGTTGCTATAAACATCGGGGTGCATGTATCCCTTCAAATGAGTATTTTTGTAGCCTTTGGGTAAGTACCTAGTAGTGCAATTGCTGGATTGTAGGGTAGTTCTATTTTTAACTTTTTGAGGAAACTCCATGCTGTTTTCCAGAGTGGTTGCACCAGTTTGCATTCCCACCAACAGTGTAAGAGGGTTTCCCTCTCTCCACGTCCTGGCCAATATCCGTTGTTTCCTCAGTTGTTAATTTTAGCCATTCTGACTGATATGAGGTGGTATCTCATTGTAGTTTTGATTTGTATTGCCCTGATGATGAGTGATGTTGAGATTTTTACCTTTAAAAAGTAAAAAAAAAAATATTAAAAAACAGGTATTTGCATATGAGTGTTTTGCACTAAGAAATGGACTACATGTGTAGAGTTCAGAGTAGACTTTTCTGCATTTAAAATATATGTTAAGTGGAAACAATTGTGGTACTTCTGTATAATTCAGAAAGTAAAAAAATCAGGGTTTTTTTGTATTTTTTTTATCCAAAATATTTTTATAAACTGAAGCTAGAAGTTGAGGATTGGTTTATGTCAGCATTTCAGAAGCTGCTCCCAAGCACCCTAGTGTACCAAAATATTTTGTTATGTTTCCTTCAAAAAACTTTCACTGGGATATAATATTAGACATTTTAATAGTACTAACAAAGACAAACAAGTTTCTATTCTTCTTGACTTATTAGAATCTTCAATACGGTGAGATATATTTCCAACTCTTCAAGAGAGGGATATTAAAACATCATGTTTGACAGTAAATCAATAGATGAATTATTATGAACAAAGGATAAAACAAAATTTTCTGTTATTATTTTTATTATTAAGTTTTTTCTTATAACTTTTATTAGTGTTGTAGATCAGAATTATTAAAAAATTATAACAATCAGAAAAAGAAAAAATCAAATGAAATCAATTATATCCATAAAAAAGTTCATGAGACCCTTGTAAGTATAAAATATAGAACTTTAATCTTTTATTCTACAAATATTTATTGTGTACCTCTGATGGCCCTGGGGCTCTTCTAGAGTCTGAGGCTACATCAATGAAAAAAGAGGACAAAAGTTCCTGTCACTGAGAAGCTTTTATTATGGCAAATTTTAAATCTTCTGTAACATACTAAGCCTCTGTATGTACACACTAAGTATTGAAGAAATAATCTTTACATAAATTTTTGCATTTGTTTTTTCCACCAGAAGTAGAAGCACTGAATTGAAAATTATATATATAAATACTTTACAGATTCCTGACAGGTACTGCTAAAATGATCTAAATTGATTTGATTTTTTTTCTCTACTAATCTTTTGTTAGTTTTTATTCAATTTTTTCAATCAATTTGATATGCTACTTTCAAAGACACAAAAAATATATATACACATTTGCATATACTATTTTATTAATCTGCCTATTCTGCTTTCTGTATGAAGAAGCAGGAGTCAGACATATTAATTAACTTTCCCAATCATTAGAGCAAAAATATGAATGGTTTAAATTATTTGAAGAAACATTCAAAATAAAATAAAATGGATAAAGCAGACCATATAGTAAAAAAAAAAGAAAACAATGAAATTTAAAGCATAGCAGAACATGTGGTGGCAGAGATAAGACCAAAATAATGTATTGATAAAAATGAGTGAGCTAAATGAACCCCTCCACACAAAGATTCTGGTTGGATTACAAAGCAAAACACAACTAGTAATTCCGACATGAGATACATCTTTAAAAAGTAATTTAGAAATGTTGAAACTAAAAGAATAGGAAAATGCATAACAAGAAAATGCAAACTAAAAGGGTCATAGTCTTAACTTCAGACTACAGTGGAATCAGATTAAAAAGGATTAAATGAGATAAAACAGGATAATCCATAAATATCTACACACCCAGTTATGTTAACTTGGGAAAGTTAATATTCCTGTCCCTTTGTTTCTTCATATGTAAAGTAGAATAGGCAGATAATAAATGGGAGAGCCAGGATTGAGACCAAGGAGTCTCGCTTCTGAGTACTATCCTTTACCTGTATCACATGAACTCAAGAATGTATATAGGGCAGATTTTTCTGAAGGTTTAATGACAGTGAAGGTAGTAATTGCAATCAAGGGCAGCAGAGCTAATCACTCAGAGTTGAACCATAGAGAATCTTGCTCTTAAAAATCCCACAACCCTCTTCATAGGGAGCTAGCTCACTACGTTTCTTGTCTTCTTGTTCTTTCTTTTCTCCTTCAGCCTGGCCAGATACCTTGAAAATTATTCCCTCTGTATTGACAAGGTATTTGGTTCACTTTTTCTCACTTCCAACACATGCTGGCCAAGCTCTGAGGGCTCACATCCTACAACCAGAAAGAACTGATCAAAGGTGCTTTTCTCAATAGAGGGCATTTTTTTTTCCCTAACAGGGATTCTAATGTCAGTTGTTAAATTACTCATTTTTTTTTTTCTTCTCCCCATTGCACATTTTTTTTGGTGCTATAGTTGAGGGGTTTTTTTCCTTAGTTTTATTGAGGAATATTTGAAAAGTAAGATTATATATACTTAAAATACACAAAGTGATGATTTGATATATATGTACACATGGCAAAATGATTACCACAAGCAAGCTAATTAACACATGACTTCATATAGTTACCATTTCTTGAGTGTGATAGGAGCACTTTAGATTTACTCTCTTAGCAACTCTCTAGTATATTAACTATAGTCACCATGCTGCACATTAGATCCCCAGAACTTGTTTATCTTACATCTGGAAGTTTTATACTTTGACCAGTTTTTTCCCAGTTCCCCCACCCTTCAGCCCCTGGCAACCACTTTTCTACTCTGTTTCTATGAGTTTAACTTTTTTTTTAATTCCCCTTATGAAGGACGCCTGGGTGTCTCAGTCCATTAAGCATCTGCCTTTGGCTCAGGTCATGATCTCAGGGTCCTGGGATCGAGTCCCCCATCAGGCTCCCTGCTCAGCAGGGAGTGTGCTTCTCCCTCTCCCCCTTGTTGGTGCTCTCTCGCTATCTCTCTCTCTCTTCCCCTCAAATAAATAAATAATATCTTAAAAAATATATCATTAAAAAAGTCCCTTTATGAGTGAGATCATACAGTATTTGTCCTTCTCTGTCTGACTTTTTCTTTACTTGGCATAATGTCCTCCAAGTTCATCCATGTTGTGGCAAATGGCAGGATTTCCCTCTTTAGAAGACTGAAATAGTCCATGGTCAGTTGGTCTATCTATCATCTATCTATCCTCCATGTCTTTTTTATCCATTTATCTGTCGATGGACACTTCGATTGTTTCCATGTCTTGATAATTGTAATAATGCTGTAATTTGCATGAAAATGCAGATATGTCTTTGAGATATTGACTTAGTTTCCTTTGGATATATACCCAGAAGTGGGATTGCTGGATCATATGGTAGTTCTACTTTTAATTTATTGAGATTTTGATCTCTATAAATTATGCCAAATAATTTCATTCTCTTTTTAGCTCATACCCATTAGCTGATCCTGCCTGTATTTAAGATTTTGATATTTTGATATTTTGTTCATCACAAATTTTCACATTAATTTTTACTTCTAAAATATATTCCATGTAAGTATTATTTAATCTTTCTTACTGAGTCTTTGGCACTCTCTTAAATTCTGTGGCCAAGGCAAGTGCCTCACTTGCCTAATCCTAGCCCTGGCCCTGCCCATTTATCAGAACTAGCTATTAAGCAATCCCCAAAGAAGGCAGCATCATAGCACAGGGTTTATCAAATCTTTTCTGAGAGATATAATTTAGCTCTTTTTTTCATTTTTCCCTCATGGAGCTAAAATAGCTTGCCAGTTTTTTTATTATCTTCAGATCATTTTCTAGTTATCTTAGATAACAATTGGGATACTCACCATTTCTGGATTTGTTTGCCCATTTATTAGGGAAACCAGCAACACTTGTTGACCAACTAAGTGAATTTCTGACAATTTTTTAGTCTTCATCTGTTGCAGTATAATACCGCAGCTGAGAAAGTTTCTGGAATTTGGGAAGACCGCATAGTTCTGAAAAAAATCTAAGTGCAGAATCTATTTGTAAGTCCTCAAATAACAAAACGCTTAGACATTTTTGTTTTCAGAAGTTATCCTTCCCAGAAAAATGCTCTCTCACTTTATGTTAATGAGGAAATGATAGATTTTGAGAGAATGTTATAGAAGACCTTTGGATGTCTGCAGATATTGAATGACTTAGTGAAGAGGGAGGCAAGAGGAGGGTAGTTTTGAATGGTTTTGCGGGGGGCAGTCCATTAGGTCTGTCATTTAAAAATTGTAAATATTTACAGATAGTCTTCTGGATATGAAGAAAAAAATTCTTATAAAAATACTGTAATTAAGTTTTTGGAGGCATTAGGGTACCAGAATAGGAAGAATGTAGATAGAACGGAAGACAAGTTTGAGATCCAAAAGAAGGACATTTGGGGACTCTACTTTCAATATTTGAGTCATATCTTTAAAGGAAAGAAGGGAGGCTTTTAGTACAAACAGGTCAAGACAGAATATTTTTGTGGGCTCTCTGCACCCAGTGATTGCAGCTTGTGAGATGACCAGGATGGCAGGCAGCCCAGCTTTACTCAAGCAGACCTTGGTTCATCTCCAAATGACCATTGGTGAACAGGGTCTCCTCACTGTGTTATTAATTAACCCTGGCAGACCTTCAGTATTTTCATTACCTTGGCAGAAAGTGGGCTTTTCCTTCAGTGTGCTGGCTAACCTTGGAGACTGTATTTATCTCCATGCCAGCACTGCACTGAAGTCATTAAAATCATCACATTTAACCCTATGCCTGATGGCTGATGTTGCAACAGTCTTGGAAATAGGGAAGCTCATCCAGGTGTCATTTATTTTCTTTAAAAAATGCTACAGGATGTCCAGCATCTCCTTTCTATTCTGAAATAATTTTCAGGAGTTCCTCATTTCAGTTCTTCACATTTATTTGGGAATAGAAATATCAGAGAATGTGCTATAATATCTGTGTCACCTGAAAATATCACCTGAAGATATTGGCTGAAGATATCACCCCAAGAAATTAGATTTGTGGCTTATAATTAATGCAGGGCCAAAGAGTAAGAATCACAGTATATTGGAACTGTATGGTCCAAACCCCATGTATACACATGATTTTCTTTATAACATCTCCAGACATTTTGTCACTTAAACTCTGTCTGAATCCTTTCATTAACAGAGCTCTTAATTACTTTTTATTCTTTTTTTTTTTTTAAGAAAGGGGGGGAGGGCAGAGGTAGAAGGAGAGAGAGGATCTTAAGAAGGCTCCATGCTCAGCATGGGTCCTGATATGGGGCTTGATCTCATAACCCTGAGATCATGACCTGAGCTGAATTCAAGAGTCGGAGGCTTGGGGTGCCTGGGTGGTGCAGTTGGTTAAACATCCAACTCTAGGTTTTTAGCTCAGGTCATGATCTCGGGGTTATGAGATTGAGCCCCATCAGGCTCTGTGCTCAGTGCTGAATCTGCTTAAGACTCTCTCTCTCTTTCTCTCTCTGTCCCTCCCCCCGCCCCACACTCTCTCTCTCTTAAACAAATCTTAAAAAAAAAAAAAAGAGAAAGAGTCAGACACTTAACTGGCTTAGCCACCCAAGTGTTGCAATCTTAATTACTTTTTAATATCTCATATTTAGGAAAGAAGTGTGGTTCAAAGACAAAACAGAAGATTTGAAGTCCTATAACTCAATCTAAAACTTAAAGTTGATATTTAGGAGCCAGGTTGTATTTGGGTAAGAAACTTAGCTTCTCAAAACCTGTTTCCCATGTAGGAAACAAAATTTAAAGATCTACTTCAAAGGGTTGCTATGATAATTAACTATTGGAAAATAATGTACGTTATATGTAATTCCTGTCTACCAGGAGTTAGGAGACTGAGGTCACATTTTTTTTTTTTTTTTTTTTTTGTACATCTCATAATAGTTTGCATTCTACACTCACTTGACAGGAGGTGGTTGGTTTTCCCATGTTATTTGTTGCACCATTCGTTCTCACCATGAACGTTTGGTGGAATCCACTAGGGCTAGATGTTCCACAGAGCCATTCTAAGTGTAGTCTTCTGGGGTTCTGCTCTCCTCTTCCCTTGAGCCATTCCTGCTACTTCAAGAAATCACACTGGTTTTCCCCTGGCTGCTGTGTTTTCTCTTATATAGCATCACCACCAGCATTGGGCACAGAGCCTGCTCTCGGTCCTCCATGGCAAAGGCAGAATGTAGCTACAACTTTTAATGGAACATTATTGGAGCCTTGGGGAAATGGATGGGAATTCCAGCAATAAAAATATCTGAAAGTAACTACTAAAAAGTTCTCAAATACATGAACAGGACTGAGACCCATTAGAGGGTCCTCTTCATTTTACTGAGTTCCTAGCTTGCTTCACTGTGGCAAACCTCCAGGCCCTGCCTATGTTCCTGGCTTTTTGCCATGTCCTAGGGGTTACCTTACTACCTCCAGCTGGGCAGCCCTCAAGTAATCTCACCTGTTTCAATTCAGTCCTCCAGCTCTTTGTGACCTTGAGATGGAAAAATGTTTTCTCTCTATCTCCAAGTCTTCAATTCTCCAGAATTTAACTGTACCCAGGAAGATGGGCCATGAGAACTACTACACCTGTAGAAAAATTTCTTTTCTTTTCTTTTTTTTAAATCAAAATGTCTTTACTTGCTATCATTTTTGAAGGATATGTTCACTGGTCACAGAATTCAGAGTTGACAATTTTTAAAAGCACTTCAAAGATATTGTTCTAATGTCTTCTGGTCACCATGATTTCTTTTTTTAATTTAAATTCAATTAGCAACACATAGTACATCATTAGTTTTTGATGTCATGCTCAACGATTCATTAGTTGCATCTAACACCCAGTGTTCATCACACCATGTGCCCTCCTTAATGCCCATCACCCAGTTACCCCATCCACCCAACCACCACCCTTTCCACAACCTTCAGTTTGTTTCCCGGAGTCAAGAGTCTCTCATGGTTTGTCTCCCTCTCTGATTTCTTTGGGGAAAAACTTCATATGCCTCCCCCACAATATGGAGTACGGTCTAACCATAAGATTTCTAAGAGTATATAATAATCTAACATCAGTATTTTCCCCAAAGTCAGTCTTTTGCTGTCTTCCAGCTTAGCATAAACACCAAATCTGTGTTTTTTTCCTGCTTATTTTATTACACACACACACACACACACACACACAGATACATATATATTGCTATAGACTGAATGTTTATGTTACCCCCTCAAATTCATATGTTGAAACCTAATCCCCAGTGTGATGATATTAGGAGTTGGGGCCTCTGGGGGTGATTAGATCATGAGGACAGAGCCCTCATGAATGGGATTTAGTGCCCTTATAAAAGAGACCCCCTGAAAGCCCCCTTGTCCTTTTCTCCATGTGAGGACAAAATGAGATGTCTGACTATGAACTAGGAAGTGGGCTCTCACCAGACACCACATCTGCTGCCACCTTGATCTTAAACTACCCAGATTCCAGAACTTTCAGGGATACATTTGTGTTGTTTATAAACTACCCGGTCTATGGTATTCTGTTATGGCAGCCTAAACAGACTAAGACAAATGTATATACACACACACATATGCAAATACATACATATATATAAATGTATGTTCCAAGATCCCCAGTGGATGCCTGAAACTGTGGATAGTACTAAACCTTATAAACTATGTTTTTTCCTATACGTACATACCTTTGATAAAGTTTAATTTATAAATTAGTCACATTAAGTGATTAACAACAATAGCTATTTACAAAATAGAACAATTATAACAAGATACTGTTATAAAAGTTACATAAATGTGGTCTTTCTCTCAAAATATCTTGTTTTGTTCTATATTCACCCATCTTTTTGTGATGATGTGAGATGCTAAAATGCCTACATAATAAGATGAAGTGAGGTAAATAAGGTAGGCATTTGACATAGCAGTAGGTTACTACTGACCTTCTGATAATCTGTCAGAAGGAAGATCGCCAGCCATCTGGGTCACAGTTGACCAGAGGTAACTGAAACTGTTACAAGTGAGACACAGATGTGGGGGGCCTACCATATGTCAGTACAGGGAATTCTAGACTGATTCTAAGAAAATAAAAATTTTATTTTATTTTATTTTAAAGATTTTTATTTGTTTATTTGAGAGAGAGAGAGAGCGCACGAGTGGGGAAGAGAGGCAGAGGGAGAAGAAGAAGCAGACCCCCACTGAGCAGGGAGCCTGACGTGGGACTCGATCCCAGGACACTGGGATCATGACCTGAGCCGAAGGCAGACACTTAACCAACTGAGCCACCAGGAACCAGAAAATAAACATTTTAAAATAATTATAATAATCTGAGTTTAAGGGAAAGATTGTATTATGGCCATAGACTTTTTCCCCCTGCTGCTTACAGAGAAATTAGCGACCACTAAGAAACTAACCACCTTTTCCCCATTATGTAGAATAGTTTAGCTTCTTAGGTAATACATTGTCCTGTATTTTTTTTTACCCAGAAGACATTTTTTCTTAGTTTTTACACTTATAAAACTCATTGGGTTGGTTTATCTAGAAAAAGAAACAAGTTTATCTTAATATTTAAAATAAAGTCTGTTCTCACAACAAAGAATGCTGCTTGAAACTTGTAATTGAGTTCTTCTATTCTCCTCCCATCAGCTGTTCAGAACCATTTAGTGGAACAAGAATCAACTTGTCATATATTTAAACTTATTTATTCACGAATATCAGTTTCCCTTTCTAATCTTTAAAAACTTTTCCTTCAGTTGTGCCAAATACATTTCTCTGACATTTTCATTCATAGATCCTACTTCTGTGCCTTAGGAAGCTATACTATTTCATTCCCTTTAAATTGCAGCACTGCCCAATATTTGGGTTTTTACAGCTGCAAATGGGCAGCACAGATTTAACTTTGTGTCTTAGTGAGTGTTGAGGCACAATATATGCCTCAGGAAATCATGCGCGCGCGCGCACACAGACACACACACACACGTGTGCGCGCGCGCGCGCACACGCGCACACACGCACACCTACTTTCTGGGCATGAAATGAAGAACTGAGCTTTTTTATATGCCTGTTTTCCTTGGATTGGGAAGGAAAACAAGGAATTTTGAGAATCAAATGCAGCTATTCTTTGGAAAGGGAAGCTCTGTAATTCATGATTAAAGCTTTATTTACTGCATAAACTACTGTCTATTTTATCATTCAGAAAATTGTACCAATCTAAGGAAAATAATTCTCATTATTTCACTGGCTTTTCTCTTGGTAACTTCTTTCACTACCAACATTTGTCAGACAGAAGGGGACCTCATGCAGTAGGTTTTCCCCACGTGTCACATTTAGCTAAGGATGAAATATTGTCTTTAGTGTCTCATCACCTTCCTTAACAAAATATCACTCCCTCAGAGTTTTATTAGTCATCCATCCATCTGTCCAGCCAGTCAGCCAGCCATGCATTTATTATTCATGATTTGGTCAACCCTTTCAATGTCTTAGTGACTTACTCTATTATTCCTCTGAGAGAGAGAGAGAGAGAGAGGTGTAGATCTGAAATTTATCTCTGCAAGGATTCTTCTTTACTGTGTTTTACTATATAGTTGCCCTGTTCACTTTCAAGTATTTCTTTGACTAAAGACATAGTCAATTGTCAAATTTTAGAATGATTGCAAGCTACGAGACATAGCAAATGCAATAGATATTACTTTTATTATTTAAAATAGTTTTCACTAGTTGGAATTAATAGATTAATACAGACAAGATCAAATTTAATATGAGTCTACATGAAAAAAATGTAGACATATATTTATACAGGTACGAATGGGGGCAGCATGACTAAACAGCAGAACCTATAAAAGAGACTTAAAAATTTTCATTGACACGTGTCTCATTCTAAAATGAGGCTTCAAAAATTAGGTCATTTCACTCTGCCTTACTAGAAACACTAATATTTGAAGAAAGGAAAGTTGTAGTATGCTTCTACATTCTACCTAGGTAAGACTCAGAGCACTGTGCCCCCTTCTGGGTAGTTTACTTTGTTGGGATATTGGCAAACTGGAGCTGCCCAGAGCAGAGTGGACAGGATAGTATAATCATGGAAACACTAACATAGAAGACACTGTGGAAGGAACTGGGTGCGTTCAGCTGGGGGAAAAAAAGCAGACTTACAGAGATGTGATGATTATATTTAAATATTTTAAATGCTGTTATCTGAATATAGAAATATGAAAATCTCAGTCTTTTCAAATCTGTCCTTAAAATATAGCTTTGCAATTTAGTAATATACTATCAGGCAAGTTACCCCTTTTTATTATCTAGAACATATGAGGATAATGAAAGCTAATTACTTCCTAGTTCAGTTGTGAGGATTAAATGGTAAGTGTGTATGAAATGCCTATTGTCATTCCTAGCACATTATAAGACCTCAACTGGTGGTAATGATTGCTCTTGCTAATGTTCTCAGATGACAGAAATAATATCAAAGGGAGGAAATTACAAGGAGATTGACCTTAATAAATATAAGAATACAAAAATAAATTTAAGAAATAAATACAAGAAGGAAGTTTCTAAAAATATGAGCTGATGATAAGTGGTTATCTATTTTCTAGTAATGGGAGTATAGAAGAAAAAATATGATAACTAGTTATCCAATAATAAGTGATAATTGGACTATATGAACTCCTTGGTCCTTTTCAGTTATGAATTCTATGACATTCTCAGAAGCGGGATATTAAAAAGTGAAGGAAATTATGACTTGTGCACAATAATAAGAATAAACTTCCTGGATGACATTATCTGACAAAGTTACCACTTAAGATTTCTTGTGCTCCAAGCCAGTTTGGCTTGGGTATTTTCAGAGCACCTGACTTCAGCAAAGTCTTACTTAGTTGGGTATGGATTTCTTTGTTGTGCTTTTTGATAATATTCAACAAGTATATAGGATGCTTCAAAATTGGACTTTTGACTGAGGAAAATCTACATTTGGAAAAGTTACCCAGTTTGGATTTCTAGAAAGAACAGACCGAAGTCAACTTTGTTGATTTCAGGCTTCTGTTGGCATGAACACTAACCCAGTAGAGACACACAGATAACGGCAATAAAAGCAAATACAAATTTTTAGTATTTTTCTTTTCTTTGATATTTTCTAATGATAGAAACAAAAATAGTTGTTAATTATTACAAAGAAAGGTATAATAAAAATATGGCAACAATGATTGATCTTTGCCTTGTCATAATTGGTAAGGTTATTGGATTTAAGGAAAAATTTTTAAATAAAATGTGCTACCCATGTAATAGATAATTAATTAAAAATAATTTGTGTATGCATCTCACAGTCTATTTACCCATAATAAGAACAGAAAGACTGTTAAGACTTGTTCATTGTAGGCCATCTTTTCATATCATGTGATCACAGAAACTCTGTACTATGGATGGGTGAAACAAATTTAAGAAAGCTACCCTTGCTGATAGACCTTTAGGTACTTTAAAGTATCTGCTATTCCTGGTTCTGTTTGTTTTTTTTTTTTAATTTGTTTTATAATTTTTCAGGAAATAGGTTTATGGTAGAAAATTCAATGAAATTAATCAAGGTAGGAATGAAATTTACTTAATTGCTTTAATTACCAAATAATGAACTATAATCTAGGCCAAAATTTGAGAAGTCTCTTATAAGAAAACACTTAAATTATTAACAAAATGCAAAGCCAAATGTTAATATTGTTTCTTCCGAATGGATATGTGAGACATATGTCTTTAAACCCCTCCTAAAGGAAACAAGAGTGTAGCCTTTGGTTAGATGAGAAGACTTTTTCCTATGCTCAATGAGAAATGTTCACTAGAAACATTTGGTTATTTCCCATACACTCTCCTTGGTCACAAACAAAAGAACACAATAGAAGAAACCGTTTGAATTTTGTGATTAGATAGAGATTTTTTCTGAAGTGTCGCTTCTGAAAAAAAGTTGTAATGATTATAACTCATGGATAGTCTTAACTATACTTTTCCTTCCATCAGCCCTCATCTCTAGAGATTTGTTTAATTAATAGTGGAACCTGAATGAACTTACAGATACATTGCAACTAGAAACCTTCACTCATACTCCTATCATGTTCACCAAGAAAACATAAGGAACTAAAACTTTTCCTGCTTCTAACTCATTACATTTAAAATGCACCTTGGACTTCAGTGCAAAGGGAGTGTTAAGTTTTCACATGTATGCATTCCATAGGCACGTTTGATACATATCTGATATATTACTGCTGCTTTTATATAAACATAAGATCTAATTACCCATATATTATATTGTGTTATATTTATTGACCTTGAGCTCTTCCTCTAATAATTTTAAACTACTTGGGGTACTCATACCCTAAGTCTATTAATATATTATCATGTCAGATGAACAATGATAAAAAGAAAACCAGCATCTACATACTAAAACAAATTCCTTTCTCTAGCTTTCTTCTTATTTAGCATCAAACTTAAAAGCACATGGTACTTACTTTTAAGTTTATATAATTAACTTCTTTTTAAAAGTTGAACATAATGAACAAGTGAAAACCCCAAAGTAAATACCTGGCCCAAAACACTCTCACTAGAGCAGACCAGTCACACACACACATATAGAAACTTAATTGCATTATGATCCCCCAAATTTTGCAAGTAAAGTAGAACTGTTCAAGTAAGCCTTCCAGATACCTTATTTACCTCAGCTCAGATGACATCTTATTTTTCTTAGAATTCAAGCTATGAGCTATGCACTAGGAATCATAGCCTCACGGGGCATGACATTTAAACTAAGCCTATCCCGATCAAGCAATTTCATTTCTAAAAATATACCCAAGAGAAATGACTTTGGATGTCCAGCAAAAGACATGGCAGTTTTAGCCATAATAGACAAAAACTGAAAATAAACCAATGTCCATTGATAGAATGGATAATAATTGCAATATATTTATTAAGGAGAATATAAAAATCAATAACAATAATGAACTGCTGCTACAAACAGCCGCATGAATGAATCTCACCAGACGTAATGATGAGCAAAGAAACTAGAAACAAAAAGTATGTACTAGAGGGAAAAAATCACAAGTGAAACTAGAAAATACTTTGAAATGAATGAAAACAAAACACAACATACAAATGTTATAGGATGCAGCTAAAGTTGTGCTTATAGGGACATTTATGACTAAACAGTTATATTAGAAAAGAAGTATCTCAAATCAATAACCAAACTTTCATCTTAAGAAAGTAGAAAAATAAGAGAAAACAAAACCCAAAGCAAGCAGAAAGAAGGAAATACTAAAGGTTAAAGTAGAAACTAATTAAATAGAGTTGAAAAACAATAGAGAAAATCAGTGACACCAAAAGCTGTTTCTTTGAAAAGATAAAAAAATTTGGCAAGTGTTTAGGAAGATTGACCAAGAGGGAAGAGGGAGAGAGAGAGGAGAGGAGAAGACCCAAGTTGCTAAAATCAAGAATAAAAGAGAAAATATCACCACTGGTCTTACAGAAATAAGAAAGGATTATAAGGAAATATTATGAACAATTCTCTGCCAACAAGTTATATAACCTATACAGAATGGAAAATTTTCTAGAAAGACAAACGACTGAGACTGACTCACAAAGAAATAAAAAAAAATCTGAATAGATCTACAACATGTAAAGATTTTAAACTAGTAGTTTATAAACTACTCAAAAAAGGAAAGTTCAAGCCCAGGTGGCTTTACTGGTGAATTCTACCAGAATATTTAAGAAGAATTAACAATAATCCCTCAAAGGGCTTTTTCAAAAAATAGAATAGAATACCCAACAACTCATTCTATGATACCAAAATCAGAAAAAGACTTCACAAAGAAAGAAACTAGAGACCAATATATCTTATGAATATAAAAACAAAAATCCTCAACAAAATACCAGTAATCTGAGTCTAGAAACATATAAAAAGGAATATATAGCACAAGCAAGTGGGATTTATCCCAGGAACATAAGGTTGGGTCAACATATGAAAAAAAAAATTTTTTTTTTTGGCAGCAAGCAAGGTTTATTGAGTGATAGCAAAGTGATAGTACAAAGCTTCCAAGGTGGGAGATCTTGCCCCAACATGTGAAAAATAATGAACGTAGTACATCATGTTAGTAGCATAAAGGTGCATGATAATCTCAGTATGCAAAAAAAAAAAAATCCATTGACAAAATCCAACATCATTTTGTGATAAAAGCACTCAACAAACCAGGAATAGAAGGAATTACTTCAACCTGACGAAGGCTATCTATGAAAATCCCACAGATAACACTATGTTAAGTGGCTAAAGAATGTTTTCCTCCTAAAATCAGGACCCAGACAAGAATGTCTGCTCTTATCACTTTATTCAACATTGTGTTAAAAGGTCTATTCAGAAAATTTGGCAAGAAGAAGAAATAAAAGGCATTCAAATAGAAAGAAAATATAAAACTATTTCTTTTTGTAGATGATGTGATCTTCTATTCAGAAAATCCTAAGGAATCCACTAAAACCCTATTTGAACTAATAGGCCAGTTTAACAAAGTTAAAGGATACAGGATCAATATACAAAAATCAATTGCATTTCTACCTATCCAAAAATATAATTGAGAAATCAATTTCATTAAAAAGAATATTTTAAGAATAGCATTAACAAAAGAAATAAAAGACTTATTACACTGAAACATAAAACATCATTGAAAGAAATTTAAAAAGACTGAAATAAATAAATACTCCAGCTGCCTCCTCGTCCTTCTTTTTCCAGAAATTGACAGGTTGATTTCACATGGAAATGTAAGGGACCCCAAATTGGCAAAATCTATTCTTTTTTTCCTAAGATTTTATTTGTTTATTTGAGAGAAAGAGAGAGCTCGAGCACGAACAGAGAGAGGGGCAGAGGGAGAGGGAGAAGCAGACTCCCTACTGAGCGCAGAGCGAGCAGGAGGGGCTCAGGGGCTCTATCCCTCGACCTTGAGATCATGACCTGAGTCCAAGTCAGACACGTAACTGCCAGAGCCATCCAGGCACCCCAGCAAAGTCTATTCCGACAAAGAGGAAAAAATCTGGAGGATTTACACTTACTACAAAGTTACAGTAAAAAAAGGATTATGATACTGGCATGAGGATATACATATCATTAAAATAGAGTTGAGAGTTTAGAAATTTACCCTTATGTTTATGGTCAAATGATTTTCAATGATGAGGTAAGACGATTAAGGGGAGAATTGAATAAACTTTTCAGCAAATGATTCTGGGACAGCTGGATCTATACATGCAAAATAATGAAGTTGGAAATCCACTGCACACCATGAACAAGAATTAACTCAAAATGGATCATAGACCAACATGTAAGAGCTAAAAGTATAAAATTCTTAGAAGAAAAGATGGGAGTAACTCCTCAAATAAAAATAGACAAATTACTTGAATAGATAGATCTCCAAAAAAGATATATGAGTGGCTAATAAGTACATGAAAAAGTGTTCAACGTCATGAGTTATTAAAAAAATGAAAATCAAAACTATAATGAAATACCACTTTACACTCATTAGTTGGCTATAATAATAATAATAATAATAATAATAATAATAATAAAAAGACTAACAAATGTTAATGAGGGTGGGAAGAAACTGAAACCCCTAGACATTGCTAGTGGGAATTTAAAATGGTGTGGCCACTTTGTTGTGTTTTTTTTAAAGTTTTTATTTAAATTCCAGTTCGTTAACATACAGTATAATATTAGTTTCAGGTGTTTCATATAGTGATTCAACTTTGGAATAAAGTTGGGCAACTCTTCAAAAAGTAAACATAGACTTACCATACGAATTGGCAAGCCTACTTCTAGATATTCTACCAAAGAGAGAATTAAAAACATATGTCCACATGAAGATTTATACACAAATGTTCATAGCAGCATTATTTATAGTAAGTAAAAAGTATAAACAATCTAAATGTCCATCAACTAACTAGGGCATAAACAAATGTGGGCTATCCATATGATGGAATACTATTTGGTCATAAAAAGGAATGAAGTCCTGATACATGCTACAAAATGGATGAACCTTGAAAACGTTATGTAAAGTCAAAGAAGTCAGACATGAAAGGCTACTTATTGTATGATATCGTTTACATGGAATGTCTAGAATAGGCAAATGTGTGAGCTCCTGCTAATGGACACAAGGCTCTTTTTGGGGTGATAAAAATGTTCTAGAATTAGATAGTAGTGTTGGTTGTTCAAATTTATGAATATATTAAAAAAACATTGAATTGTGGTTACATTTAAAAAAGAAACTAAGATCAAAAAACTACATTCTATCTATTCTATTTCATTTATGTAAAAGTACAATAATGAACAAAGCTAATCAGTGGTGATAAAAATCAGAATAATGGTTCCCTCAGAGGGTTATTGACCTGGAGAGGTAGGAAAATAGTCTCTATCTGAATAGTGGTAAAGATATGTATCTTTGTATATTACTATTTATATCTGAGATGTATATATAAAAATCTTAATCTATATGTAAAAGTCATTGTGTTGTGCACTTAAGATTTGGGTACTTTAGTATATGTATGTTATAACAATGAAATTGATAAAATGATTCAAATGTTTCATGGTAACAAATATTATATTTATTGTAAAGGCCAAGTTTTTAGGTCTTAGAAAAAGTAAAAGTCCAAATGGGTACAAGACTAAAACTTTATTATGTGACTCATAATTTATCTTGCAAACAGGACATTTTTGTCTCTGGCACATAGTGAAAACTTAATTCAAGACAATCTCCTCTTCTTTGCTGCTTTTATATTTTTTTATTTTTATACTGGAAAATAATTTGATACTGCAAGCCTGTTCTCATTATAAATAAATAATACCCCTTTCCACTCAGGATTCTCTTTACAAATGACCACACGCACATATACACAAAAGACCATCTAATAAATAACATCACTTCCTGATATTCAAAGATATAGAAAGTGAAAAGAAAAGATACAAGAATTTATATCAGATAAAAAACAACCTCAAAAATAGGGAAATGTGTTGGTCTCTGCATGTTTAAAAACATTTAGAAAGTACAACCTGTTTCTGCTTATTATAAGAACAACTTATTAGATGTTATATTTATTAAAAAAGCAATAGGTTTGCCAATCACTGTAAATATAAGTGATCTGTTTAGGATTAAAGTAGTCCTTAATTGTTTATAAAGACAAAGTTTCTATGATTAATTAGATTTTAATTATGGTTAAGCTTTCTTTTAAATTAACATTTGGCTTCAGTTTTTCAGTGATTCAACTGAGACTATTAATATTGGTTAATTTTGATTAAAATGTGCCAAAAAGCCTCATGTTCTTAATAGCCATGAAATTAGAGAAGAGTTCTTTTTTTTTTTTTTTAACTTTTTGGATTGGCTTAAAATATCATTACATACCTGTGTTTTGTTTAAAAATAATTTCAATACTAGAGCCAAAACATATAAAATTTCTATTTAATCTTGATAATTTTTAAAATTGTAAGATCCTAGAAATGGTGTTCCTTGATAATTTATTTGTAAGCAAACATAATTGTTCTACTTCCAAAAATTTAAATCGTATTATGATGTTACGTATGCTGACATAGAATGCTAATTTGATTCACACTCTTTTATTTAAATATACCAGACTTTATTTTATTTTTTTAAATGTACCAAACTTTTCTAAATTAAAAAATATTTGCTAGTCAAGTCTTTAATAAATAAGACTTAATAGAGCATTTAAGTTTATAGAATTGATGACCCAAACTTAGAATTGATTTACTGGACTTCTTTTGACTAGGATTGTAATATTATGGTTTAAAATAGCAGAATCCAAAATGTAAAATCTTTTCAAGTTACACTTTGAAGAAGTTTGGATTTTATATGCATACTGCCTTTTCATTGCCCACATGCATAAATATTAGAAAAGGTTGCTGAATATATATACGTGTATGTACATTATGATGTCATTATAGCCTGTATAGAGCACTTTTTAAATATATAATAAAAGAGTGGTCAAATAGGTGGAATTTTAAGTAATCATAATAAATATAGAAAACTATAAGTTTCTCTGCCTTTCTGAGGCAATGTCTACATGGAGCCTATAAACATTTGAGAATCCTTTTTTTTTTCACTCTCTCTCTCTCCCTTCTTTCCTCCTTTCCTCTCTTCCTTCCTTCTTCTTTTTTTCTTTTCTTTCTTCACCACTTCTGCCACCCCTACCACAGTGGTGTCTTGTAATTGTTGATCTATCTGGCCATGGACTACATCTAATTTATAAATTTAAATAATCCCAAACACATGTTTAATTATTTTCAATTTAATTTTCTTCTGTAGATAGACCAAAAGTCATTTTCCTATGTAGAAAGCAGGAATCAAATTTACAAATGCATCCTCATCGCCAGCTATATTTTTTTGTATTCCACCGGCCATTAGAAAAATCAGTTAACACTAATCAGTCTTTGCGATCCATGTGTGAAGTATGTAATCTCAAATTGTTGGCTCTTAACCATTTAGGAAAATATTCTGGACTGTGGTCTTGTTTTCAGAATGAAAATACAAAGTCAAAAATATCAAGCAGTTAAATTTAGATTATGTTATCAATGTAGGTGCTGTACTCAAGTCTTCAGAACAACAAAAAAAGAGTCCATTTTGGCTATTGTATGATCATGATTGCAATTTCCCATACTGCTCACAAGAGGAAGGTATGTGGATTTTAGCAAATTTCTACCTTCCTCAGGAATTATTCAGACTTTTAATTTTAATAACATTTAAAAGCCACAATTTTATTTAGTTATTTAAGGACAGATCTCAGTCCAGATTTAGTAATATTACTGAGAAAGATTTACTAATATTTTTAGACGATTGAAATAATTTTAATTGAAATCAAAATAATCTAGGGTAAAAGCAAGGAGCTTTTCCTGCATGAGGCAAGGTCACTGGAAATAACAAGACCTTGTCGGTCTTATTAAGCCCATATTAAGCTGTTGTAAAGTTTTTCCTTGGCTTCAAATGTAAAATGCTATGTGGTCTACAAAAAGTAGCAAGGGCTTCCTTAAGTTTCCTGCTCATTATGTGATCATACTCATAGTTTCAATGTACACAGTTCAAAGCGATATTCTGAGTACCACGTAATAAAACGAGTTTTGTGAAAGTTTTTTTTAATTCTGATGCTGAAATTGAAAAGAAAAGCTATTTTGATATTAATTTTTCCTCTTTCACAAAACAATGCACTTATGCTGGAATATTTTCTAATTTCTGCAGTTTCAGGGAAATGGCAAGGAGGGATTTGAGAAGTTCTGGGGATGTATTTTGATATTTTAATAGGTCTATTGCTAAATATGATTAGACACTCAATAAATAATTGAATTGAATTGTTTGGGTATTTTCACTGGGGAGAACATAATTTTGACTTTTTTTTTTTTTTGCTTTTTCTTTAAAAAATTCCTGGATAGTCTTCATTAAGTAGAAAACAAAACAAACCATAAGACCCAGAAGGAATAAATAACAAAATCGACTTCGGGGCTATGGAGTCTGACTTAGCAGCTTGTACTCTATCCTTTATAACAAAACTTCTCTGCTAATGTGAAGCAGCTGTGGTAATTTCACAAAATGGCCCAAACTGTTGAAAAGCCATTAAGAGTCTGATGTATGTAGAATAAAAAGGTTCATTCAGCTTTTTAAAAGGTTTCCCAATATGGAGTGTTATTTTATTTTATAACCACGTCTTAGTCATATTAAGTTTAAATGCCACAGAAAATTTTAATGACCATGTGGCTGGCTTTTTGGTGAAATAGCAAGAATTCTTCAACATGCCTAAAATTCTTTAAGAAAAAAATTGGTACAAATCTATTAGGGACACTGTAAAAGTCCCCACTATTAAATGCTTAGTTAGAAAATTGAGCAACACATACAGGATGATTTATCATTTATGTTTGTAGGAGAACCTAAATAAATTGTGATCAATTTCTTTAATCCTAAGGCACGTAGAATCTTTTGGAAATAATGAAAGCCACTTGCTTTCCCAGGCCTTTCTTTGGTCTGAGTCTCAATTACTAACTGTGCATTTTTGAATTTATTTTTTATAGATTGTATACTTCTTAAAAATAAGTTTTGGCTTTTTTCCTAAGGATGTATGAAAGATTATACCTATATTTTCCTTCCCTTTTTTCCTCTGAAGGTAATAGCTATATGATGTTTTTTATGTATTCACCTGCTTTACTTATCTTGGTTTTTACAAGGTCTTTGTGCCCTTCAAATTATTTCTTTTTTTTCATTTTTAAAGAAGATTTTGTTTATTTATTTTAGAGAGAGAGCACGCAAGCACGCACGTGTGAGAGCGGTGGGGGGGTGGGTGGAAAGGAGCAGAGGGAGAGGGAGAAGCAGACTCCCAACTGAGCATAGAGCCCGATGCAGGGCTCGATCCCATGACCCTGAGATCATGACTGAGCAGGAATCAAGAGTCAGCTGCTTAACGAACTGAGCCACCCAGGCACCCCAGTGCCCTTCAAATTATTTCTAAGAGAGAAAATGAAGCATTCGTTTTTACTGTAGTCAGTGTCCTATCTGACAGGAGGTAAATGTTTTCAGCAGACTTATAACTGTATAGCTACGAGAGCTGTAAATGTGTTCCTTAGCAATCCCTTGTATTTTTGTGTTATTCTCATGTGTGAGAATTATTATTTGCTAATAAGTCAGAAGTAAGTGAAAATTAGTTTGGGGAAGAAACAAATGTAGAGAATTTGAACAAAATTTCATCTAGCTTTCGGAGTTGAGACAGAATTCAGGGACTCCAATGTTTTGTGATCATTTTTTTCCCCACTCTGCCATATTCTTAACTCTCTTGAACTTTTTAAATCATATATTTTCCTGTTTTTTCCTTTTATTATTATTATTTTGAACCCAAGAAATATAAAACAAAATATATAATTTAGATTTCAAAAGTGCAGTCAATGACATTCACAATTTTCTCCCCACAGGCAATCCTTTATCTAGCCATCACTATTTTATGCATAATTCTAATTATTTGATCTGGGATGCTACTTTCCAATTAATCGCTGGTTCATTTCAACAAAAATTCATCCTTAATAATTACTTGGTTCTATCTTTAGATGATATATATGTGTTAAAAGTTATATTTTTATCAGATTAAAGATTACTTTTTAAAAAAGATAAAGCATGATCATTGAATAAAGAGGAGGAGTTTAGACTGTAACCAGAGCAGGGGGGTTTCTTTTTAATAGAATCATACTTTTTAAGGAAATTATGCCATAGCTTTATGAATGGAATGGAATAAGATTAGTCAGATTATTTGTACAATGGGCCAGGACAGAGGTGATATAATTTTGATTATAGCAGTTGAAATGGGAATGAAATTAAAGGGGATATTTTTGGGGAAAAAAGAATAATCGACTAGATAATTGAATGGGGCCAAGGTGGGGGAAGGAGTCTAAGATAATCCTAAGAAGACTCAAAAAATAATAGTAAATATGAGGTCAATAACAATGACCACAGTGGAGAAACTGAGGCAAATATAAGTTTGAGTCCTAAATATAAGTGAGTCCAAATATAAGTGAGTCCTAAAAATTGGGAAGAATATGTCCTTTAAAGAAAGTACCAGAGGATGTCATAATTCAGAGGAATTGTTTTTGTGAAATAAAAATCCAGTACAAGTTGCACTGATGGGAAAAAGGCAGAGATAAACATTTCATAATGAATGGGAGCTTCAACTTGGTCTCTTTTCTTGCCATATTTGGCTTTTTGAGGAAATTGTGGATTCAAAATACAGAAAAATTAACATGAGGTATTTTGGGTTTGGGCCACACTGTTTTTTACTTGCCTCAGTGCTATTTGTTTTCTTTTTTCCAGATCATTTATCTCACATACACATCCACCCCCCCATCTACCCACTCCTCCATCCACACATACACACACGGATTGAAATTAGAAAATATTTTATAATCCTTTGCATTCCACAGCATCCAGTGTTGCCTTGGGCAGAAGATAGGCAGTAAAATTACATTAATTAACTCAGCCATTCAATTGTTCATATCCTTATTTCCAGGTGCTGCTGAAAATGACAAAGATGAATAAAGCACTACAAGTTTTTCAAGTCGTTCGTGATCTATCACTGATTGATTGCCATCTGTGACAGGCAAGGAATAAAGACCTATTTTTTGTCAACGTTGTAGTATTTGTCTTCTTAAGCTCAAGTGTGATTCTTCTTTGAATAGACTAAGTAAGCCTATGACATACTTAGCATAGTGCTTGGCACATAGTAATCTCTCAGTAATTGTTATGCTATTTTAAAATCATTATCATTATTAAAAAAATGGAGATGACCTGAAGTTTTTTTGATAAATATTCACAATATGATTTTTATCACTCTCTAAAATGGCAAGTGAGGGGCCCTGAAACTTTAGCTTCATTGGATTCATGATATATTGGCTTCTGTTCCAACAATACTTAGAAGTGCTTTCAGAAATAAGACAATCAAAAATGTTTTGCTCTACCAAAATTTACCTTCATTTCATGGCCACTGTCTTATTCCATCTATTCCATCAGTCCATCTTATGAGATGAGGAACATGAGAAATACAGCTTCTATTGGTTATAAATGTGTTAGGTTTTTTTGGAAACAAAAGGAGAATAAAGGAAGTAGAAAGTAACATATCTTACATTTCTTTTGGGATGATTTTATAATTTCTAAAGGTCTACCATCAAATTTCCTTTCAGTTTGTCTCTCTCTCTTTTTTTTTTAATTCTGTTGATAGAATTAAACACCTATTTTCTTGACTGTTTCTCGAAGTGTGTAAGTATAATACATTCCAAGTTAATTCTATCATGGCTTCTGAGCAATGCCATCATATTTTACATATGGTGGCAGTGGGGGATATAAGTGGCTTGTTCATAGTTTTAAGAAAATTCCATGGATTGGGGTGCCTGGGTGGTTCAATTGTTAAGCATCTGCCTTCTGGTCAGGTCATGATCCCAGGGTCCTGGGACTGAGCCCCACATCGGTCTCCCTGCTCAGCGGGAAGCCTGCTGCTCCCTCTCCCACTTCCCCTGCTTGTGTTCCCTCTCTCACTGTGTCTCTCTCTGTCAAATAAATAAATAAAATCTTTAAAAAAAAAAGAAAATTCCATGGATTTTAAAATCCCACCAATTATATTAAACAACTACTAAATGTCAGGTACTATGCTTCCTGAATCAGTAATCTGTCACTTTCTTCTGTTCTTCTCCTACCTTCTATAACCTTCTCCACACCTTTCACTCTCTTTCCTGCCCTCTTCTGTTTGTCTTTAACATGACTCCCCATGGACTCCTCTGGTAGTATTAGCTTTTCTCCTATGATGCACTAGCTTCTAGGTGAGCATTGTATTCTTAAACATCTAAGCATAGCTTTAATTGATTTAACCACTTGACTTTAAGCCACAGTTTAATTTTCAACTGATACGATGATACCTTTTCTAAGGGAAGAAAATATGAGACCTATAAGTCAAATGGGAGATAGGGTAAGTGCTCCTATCTGACATCTTGATTAATATGAATGAAATGAAGCTTAGTTTAGTAGTTCATAAGTTCATGTCAGCAATGATAACAGTAGCCATTAGTGATGACATTGAAAATGTTGAGCCTTTAACTCGGATTTTCTTTGAAGTTCAAGGGACCTAGCTACCAAAGTTCAGTTCTAAGACAGAATGGGAAATACAAAACAGAAAATGCTGAAAATACCAAATGGATATAATTTACTTCTTCATCACCATGCTTCTTAAAGCTCTCAGGTAATTTTCATTAGTTATGGAATTATGATCAATGTGACCATTAAATAAAAGCCACCAATTTAATGTCCAGAAAAGAGATCATAGTACATTTTGAGAAGCTAGCTTTCTGTAATGCAGAAAGAAAGAGGATAAACCATTTTTTCCTGGAACAGAGTATATAATAATTTCCATGTGACTGCTTTGTCCAGTTTCCCAATGACCGTGGAAGGACCACATTGATGACATTAGAGTCTAATTATTACACTCTAGCGTACCAGGGGCACATTTGTTTTTCCATTAGTCTGCAGTGTTTCCCATGCAGGGGTCTTGGATCATCTGTGGTAAGGCCACCTGAGAAAATTATTAAACACTGACATTTCCTGGATCTGACCCTAGGTCTACTGAATCAGAATCTCTGGAGATAGAGCCTGGGAGTCTGCATTTAATAGCTCTCTAGGTATTTGTTATACACACTAAAGTCTGAGGCTCAGGGCCCTCTAAATTCATAGTGGTTTTCTTTTAAAGATTTATTTATTTATTTATTTATTTATTTATTTATTTATTTATTTTAGAGTCAGAACTAGTGTGAGTGGGGTTGGAGGTCGGGAGGGTAGAGAATCCTAAGCAGACTCTGAGACTCTGCGCTGAGCACGAGCTCCACTTGGGGCTTGATCTCATGGCGGGAGACCACGACCTGAGCAGAAAGGGAGTGGGACGCTCAGACAACAGGGGCACCCAGTCTCCCCTGAGTTCATAGTTTTTAAATGGAGGATTTATGAAACTTTTTCCCTTATCTGAACCTAGGAAAGAACTGGAATTTTTATCTTTGAGCAAAGGCGATATTAGGGAGGGTCAGCCTTGGTAGTCCTACCCCTTTCAATGAAATGCTCAGCATGGTTGTGGTGATATTAAATAATGAGGAAAGAGTTATAGAATTGTCCCTTTTCCCCCCAAACTCAGTCAATTATGAGAAGGTCTGGAAAATTGCCTGTAGCATAATATAGTTGAGATAACTAAAGATAGTTTTCACAATGGGAACAGATTAGGTAGCAAATTGCCTAGGTTAGACGTCTACTTAGAATATAATAACTTTTCATTGGACAGATGGTGGTGCTTAAACATGCCCAAAGTATTTGACTTAATATGCCAATCAATGTTCAATGTAACTGGGATGCTTGGTCATAACCTGGTCAAGAGATGCTCTATGTATCTTGATGTAGAAGGAGGCTGAATGAGTCAATGTCCCTATTTCTGTTATTTCCATTTTCCATTTACACTCCTCAAGGTTGTGCTTAGGCATTCCACATATCTGCAGATTTATTTTCAGCTCAGATAAACTTAGAGGTCACACCAGAGATTGATTCCATGCTCAGACTATTCATTAGTCCTGTTGCTTCCTCACAGGCCCTGCCTGGTATTCCCCATGGAGGTAGCAGAGATCCCTGGTGTAATTTTTACAGCATACAAGACCAGTTTCTAGTCCTGTCCCAGCATCTAGTCATTGGCGGGGGGGTGGGTTTCCTTGGTTGAAGTCTGAGGCTGAAATTAGTTGTTAGTATTGTCTCTTTACCTTTTCTCAGAAATACTGGAGATGGTAGAGATTCATATTGGGATCTGAAAGGTGTTTTATTCTTTCATTCACATTGGCTGTTTTGAATATTTAAAAAAAGGATTTTACGGATATTTGAGAACAAGAGAATGGGAATCAAGAGTGCCTCGACTCACTCAGTCTTCCTCTTGCAAGTCTTTTTTTTTTTTTAAAGATTTTATTTTATTTATTTGACAGAGAGAGACACAGTGAGAGAGGGAACACAAGCAGGGGGAGTGGGAGAGGGAGAAGCAGGCTTCCCGCCGAGCAGGGAGCCCGATGTGGGGCTCGATTCCAGGACGCTGGAATCATGACCTGGGCCAAAGGCAGACGCTTAACGACTGAGCCACCCAGGTGCCCCTTCCTCTTGCAAGTCTTACTACTTTTTTAAAAAATTTTTTTTAAATTAAACTTTTAAGATGCCAGTAAGTCATCTCATCGTCCTGGTATCCCAGGGCCTTTTATCATTATATTCTTATAGCTCTGTAACAATTCAACATCTTCTTTTCTTGTAATATTCCTTTCTCATTATCTCCATACCAAAAAGGGAACTGTATTTGTAAATGGAAAAATTACTATGGTATTCACTTTTCACATATTATCTTCATATGTTGAGGGAGACTTTAAACTGCCAAATAAATAAGCCAAAAAACCCTTTTTAAAAAACTTCTTGAGTGCACTTGTCATGATGAGCACCAGGTGATGTATGGAAGTGTTGAATCATATTGTACACCTGAAACTAATACAACACTGCATGTTAACTAATTGGAACTAAAATGAATATATATATGTATGTGTATTCTTCTCAAACATTATTCTCTTTCTCTTTTATTCAAGGTTCTCCTATAAAGGCAAAAATAAATCTTTCACTAGTATATTATTTCTAACTAGCTTTGCATCAGTTTAACACTTATGGTAAATACCAGATCCTGCTTTCTATGACCTTCAAGGCATCCTCCAATTTCATTTAATGGAATATCCAAGGGCATTAGGTCAAATTTAGACACTCATCTGAGTTCAATTCTAAAATGTCTTTGCCTTGCAATTTAAAGTCATTTGATGATAACAGGACAGGTTGATGTTTGAGGACCAAAGTTAGCTGTGGTTCTAGATGTGTGGGTCTGCTCCATGGTGAACCTGGTTGAGACCATCTTCGAACTTTCGATTTGTACAGCGGAAGAAGGCTATATCATGAGAGATTCTTTGAATTGTGAATGGTCACAGTAAATTAATGATGAAGTATAGAGAAGAGTCTTGGGCATTTGGTCAGTCAATCTGGACTCTTTGGGGGAAGTGACATAGACAGTGTTTGGGAGTTAGAAGTCTGGAGTCTGTTAGACCTTGTTTTAAAGCCTGATTTCACAGCTGTGCACTTGTGGCCAATTTATTTAGCTCTTCTAAGTTCTCATTTTCCTGTCTTAAAAAACACTGTTGTTTTTATGATCAAATGAGATGATGTTGTTAAGTGTTTAACACCAGTGCCCTACACATGTAATGTCACTTTTACCTCACAACGTGACCTTTTCTGTATCCTTTCAATTTATAGATCTAAACTTTTAGCTTATAAATGTAAGCTTGGTAATCTACCAAAATAATGACAATACATTTCATTCACAGGTCTATCTACCTCCGACGTACAAATTTAGTGTTGACTGGTTATTAAAGTTCTTATAATTAGTTTTTGATGATAATGAATAATAGGGTACATCGGAGAGGTGCCAGTTTTGAAATCAAACAGACTAGTTGCAAATCCTGGCTCTTACACTTCCTGATTATGTAACTAAGTTTCTCAGCCCTCTTTAACTAAGCTCAGGTTACCATTTCTAAAGTGGGGACATGAGTAACTACACTGTAGGCTTGTCAAGAAAACTTATTTAAAGTGTGTAAACCACCAGTCTACTATGCTGCAACTAACCGCTTGATAAATATCATTTCCCTCCTCTCTTTTCCCACTTCAAACAATTCAGAAGTATTTACTAATTTGGGAGGTATTTGCTTTTGGACTGAAAGATCTTTGGGTCCATCATATCTTTCACCCTCCTAAAATCACCTCGGCTACCACAGGTACTAACTGGCACATCAAAGATGTAGGCATATATCATCCCTCCATCCTGTAAGCCCACTAACATGACTAAGAAGGTGTATATATATAGTTGGTACATACACAAAAGACAAAGAAAAAAATGGGAACTGGTGAGACAAGTGGACACTAAAGGAACAGATTCCCAGAAATGTGAAGCCTCAGCCATAATGTGGGAAATGCAGACACTTTCTGATTTGTAACACAGAACCCTAAAATGATTCAAGAATCTGGGACCAGGTATTATTGACAATGGTGTAAAGATGGAGTGGAGACAAGAAGGATTTGTCAGGAGTCTGTTGAAGGAGGAATTAGAGCACTCCTTGTAGCTGGGAAATAGGTCCCAACACACACACACACACACACACACACACACACACACACTTCATGACCTAACAGAAGCCTGGGCATTTAATCTCTAGAGAGGGTAAACTGGAGGATTTGAGATAGAAGGAGCAGAAGGCCTTGCTGAAGGTAAGAACACCATATTGGAAGTAGGGGGCAAAAGTCAAAGGGGGACTGTTGAACTAAGATAGTCAGTTTTTTCCTGTCATCCACTCCCAGAACAAGAAAAATCAGGCCAAGACCTTTGAGGCAGAAGTTTGAAAGGTTTCTTATTGAGAATCGGGCTAGACCATGAGAAAAGATCTGACAAGATCAAAGATGTCTTTATAAAGGTAAAGATAGTTCTCTTCTTCCTGTACAGGAGGGTGGGGGGACACCTTTATAAATGTAAATTTCCTTTACAAAAGGAAAACTTATGCCCTTTTTTAAAAAGAATTTTTCCTATGTCTACTGTTTCTCAATGGCCTTTAGCTCAAAATAACCCCCATATTTTTGGGTGGCACATTCTGCTACCCTTTGCGCCTTTTTTTCAGGATTATAATTTTCCTTTGGGCAAATGAGGACACCAGCTCTACCTCAAAG
Source organism: Leptonychotes weddellii (assembly GCF_054177405.1). Classification (NCBI taxonomy): domain Eukaryota; kingdom Metazoa; phylum Chordata; class Mammalia; order Carnivora; family Phocidae; genus Leptonychotes; species Leptonychotes weddellii. The sequence goes on along the minus strand of NC_138370.1, from coordinate 46,167,970 downwards.
TGAAAGTTCGAAATCATTCAAAATGGCAATTATCAATGTTACAGTCATCTCTGATTTATGATGAACAGAATAAAGAAGAAATCTGTTAAGCTTTGAGAATTTTGTTCTGATTACATGATAGGAGGGCAGGAGAGCAAACTTAGCCTCTATTTGCTTAGGGGCTCATTCCTTTTGTCAAAGTTAATATTTGTGATGGTTCCAATTGGCCTCAACTTGAACATGGCCAGCAGGGTTATTTTGCATCTTGCCAACACCCCTGTAAATGGGCAAATTCTACATGTAGATAATTACATGGAAATGTAAGTGTGTGTGTGTGCGCGTGTGTGTGTTAACAAAGGCTCTCTCCTTGACCAAACTTTATTCAGGCTTTTCTGAGCCTTTTTTTCAACTAGACCTCTATCTTGATCCCATCCTTATGAATCTGCAGAGCCCAGTTTTAGCACCAATCTTGCCCAGCCAGGTTGGGGAGAATGTCCCACTTTTGATATTTGATTGCCCTTGATATCTGCCAAATTCCTCATCCCCTACGATCTCCCAGGTGATATCAGATCACCTTGACCCTGCTATCAGCATGAATCCTGCTAGGTCGGTTCAGCAAAAATTCCCTCCTACCTTTGATGTCTTCTTTTAATAATTTTCCATCCACGAACTTCAGCTCCCACCCCAAGCTGCTCCTTGGCTTTATAAATCCCTACTTGTTCTTGTCACTTTCAGAACTGAGCCAGTTCCATCCTGAGCTCTTCTCCCTATTGCAATAGTTTCTGAACAAGATCTGTTTTCACTGCTGTAAGTACTGTCTGGCCATGGTTTTCAGGGTGCCTTTGTGCTTATTGAGAAGTCTTACTAATTCGTGCTAATCCTGTGCAAAGGAGTCTACTTTACTGAAAAAAATCTCACAAAATGCTTTGTTGGTAAAAGTCCTTGGAAGACTTATTTTATTTTATTTTAAGATTTTATTTATTTATCTGTCAGAGAGAAAGTACAAGAAGGGGGAGTGACAGGCAGAGGGAGAAGCAGGCTTCCCGCTGAGCAGGGAGCCCAATGCGGGCTCGATCCCAGGACCCTGGGATCATAACCTGAGCCGAAGGCAGACGCTTAACCGACTGAGCCATCCAGGCGTCCCTGTAAGACTTATTTTAATGACCAGATAGGGTTGCATTTTTTGTAAAGTTCCCTCCTGAGACCTTTCTTTTCTACTATCTGACGGAAGTTATGACGCTCTAGCTAAGTGAGGGTGAACATTAGCAAAGTACCTGTTGAAATTATCCTACAAATGTTAATATGATCAACATACATTTTTGGGGTGCTGTATTTTCTTTCTAGAGAAGATTATGGTATATACCAGAACTTATATACTCAATCAGCTCAGAACTATCAATTTAGTGCAACATGGTGGAGACATAGCTTTCACTTTCAAGAATATAATTTTATGGGCGAAAAGCTAAGAACACTTTTTTGTTAATAATTCTTTTAACTCAAAGACAGCCTTTCTCAGTCCTCACTGCTTATGAATATGATAGTAATCGTGCTTTTCTTAAATTTGTTTTTTAAATTGTTTTTTAAAATATGATTTAAAATATTTAATATTATCATGAACAAGTTTTCTCCAATCCCTAAGACAAAAGAAGAAAATAAGTTCTATGTTCTAATTTTTGAGCAGAACTTTGTGAGATTTTTAGCTGACTCATCTTAAATAACCATCTAGTGCTTGCTTCTAGAAAAAAAAAGATGCAGAAGATAATTTAGACAATTTCTTTACTTTGTGGTAGTTGGGGAAGCCAACTTGACTTTCATGTAGTACATTTTCTTGGTAGAGTTCTCTAAAGGAAAGCTCATTTAAATATTTATAAGTCTAATTAATGTTTGTTATTTATAGCAACAATTAAAAATTGATGCATTTTAGGTTTTCTTCAGATAAACTCACTGAATTAGCAGAAAAAAGTTTATTACAATTGTATTGGACGATTTTTATTCTTAAAAGGAGACTTCTAATCAATAATGATAGAATGATTCTTCTCATGAAGAAATTTTGTTTTTAAAGGGGACTTTTGTAGGGAAAAATCACACACTTCCTTGTGTTATACAGCAAGCATCCTGTGTGTTATTTAGAGATCCTTTATCATGGAGGGTGGTCCAGTGGTAATTTACCAGGGAAAAGAAGGAGTGTACAAAAATTTAATTATTATTTGACCTCAAACAATTATATGCCACTAAACTAATTAAAGAGCAAATTAACAATGTCCCACTAATGGGCAGTCTGCTCCTTGCATGACTCACTCATCTTTCACAAAGAATAAGTGATTTGTATTAGAGGAGAGTTGTTAAGGATGTTTTTGGGGATAACTATCGCTGTCACTGCTATGTTAAATCACAGGCCCAACCTCTGGATAAAAAGAGACGGGCTTATCAGGAGCCAGGGAAATGGCCGTTCTAGCCTGATAGCTGTGAGTCAAGGCCTTGTTTAAAGCTATGACTCAGTGGGGGGCAGCCAGGCAGCCCTGTTCCTCTCAGTTTCTTCCAAACCAGCCATTCAGCCTCTAATATGCAGGTTGCGTGCCTCAAGCCGATTATTTCTATGAAGTCCCTCAGAATCAGCTCTTATTTTCTCACAGGCATTCATCTTCATTTCCAAGTGAATGAGGGGGGATTCAGTGGTGGCGCTGTCCACAGAGCAGAGCTAACAGTTTAATCATAACAACAGCTGAAGAAACTGCTAGAAGAATGTTAATTCTAACATGGAGGCTTTTCATGTATCCATGGGGAGTGTCCAGTCTGTTTGCAGCGAGTGTGCTTGTGTAACTGGGTTGCTTATTTTTATGGTGAGACTCAAAATACCCACAAGTGTAAATAAGGACCCTAAATCTACATGTGTTATTATCAAGAGGATATTTTTATGTCCATTCTTTCCTTCTTATGACTTTTTATCATTTCTTTGATTTCTTCCATCCTTTCTTATGACTAAACTACAAAGACTTATTTTTTATTGCTTCTTTCTTCAACAGCCTATAATTTCACTTGGCGATCAAGAAGCAGCAACCTAGGGACCAAGTATAAGTAATAATATATTTCTGTCAAATCACAGCACGAATGTGATAATAAGCAGCAATTGCCAGTGTGCAGATGCATCAGGGACTTTGGCTCAGTGGGGAAACCATATCCCCAGTGGCAACCTTGATATTCCACGCCAATCTATTACTACCATGCTTAAAGAGAGGCCCAGTTGGAAATCCAGATTTTTGTATGAGTTCAATTGACTTTTAAAAGTTGGCAATTAATTTTAAAAATGCGAACACTGTGCAGGCCAATAGCCAGCTTGCAAGCTGTTTCTGGCCCCTGGACTGCCCATGTGCAACCTCTGACCTGACCTCGAAAGTTCTAATGGCCTCCTTTATTTCACTAAAACTTACTGAGAAATGATCTTCGTTTTCTGTTACCTGTGTGCCAATAGAAAGAATTGCAATAAACAATTTGAAAAAAATGGATCAAGTAAGAACGAATAATTTGACATCAACTATTTATTGTCACTATTCTTTTTTTTAATGTATCTCTCCTAATTTTTTTTTAAAGATTTTATTTATTTATTTGACAGAGAGAGAGAGATCACAAGTAGGCAGACAGGCAGGCAGAGGGAGAGGGAGAAGCAGGCTCACCGTTGAGCTGGGAGCCCGATGCGGGGCTCGATCCCAGGACGCTGGGATCATGACCTGAGCTGAAGGCAGACGCTTAACCGACTGAGCCACCCAGGCACCAGAAGTTCCAATATCTTATTACATTTGTTCAGTTGTTAATTTAAAAACTGGTATTGGGTCTTCCTCTCTGATGTTTTATGTTAAAATGACTAGGATTATACTCATTGACTGCTTTTCTATATTACACTTTTAAGTCCATTTGAGCAGAGAGTAATTTATAATGTCTAGTATTATAAATTATTCTTTATAATGTTTAGCATTATAAATTATTCTAACACTCAATGTTATAATAATTTTTAGAAGATGCAGTATTTAATATAGATAGCAAGTGCAAAAAATAATGCCCTTGTGTATTCATCCCCAGTAACTACCTTGGATCCTGGATTTGATGTTTATCACTCCCATGTGTTTTTCTTTTACTTTTTTCTTTTTTTTAAATTTTATTATGTTATGTTAGTCACTATTCTTTAGGAAGGAAAAGATATGCTTAGAGAAGTTACATGATTCGCCCCAATTGCACAAAACTCATATAACGTGTACCTTCTAGTACCTCTCCAGTCAATCTGTGTTATGGACTGAATTGTGTTCCCTAACCCCAGAGGTGACTTTATTTGGAGATAAAGCCTTTAAAGAGATAATTGAGGTTATATGAGGTCATATGTGTGGGACCCCAATCCAATAGGACTGGTGTCTTTTTTTTTTTTTTAAGATTTTATTTATTTGACAGAGAGAAACACAGTAAAAGAGGGAACACAAGCAGGGGGAGTGGGAGAGGGAGAAGCAGGCTTCCCGCGGAGCAGAGAGCCTGATGCGGAGCTCGATCCCAGGACCCTGGGATCACGACCTGAGCCGAAGGCAGACGCTTAACAACTGAGCCACCCAGACACCCCAGGAGTGGTGTCTTTTTTTTTTTTTTACAATTTTTTTATTGTTATGGTAATCCCCA
>NC_138370.1:46148507-46162835 GCF_054177405.1 Leptonychotes weddellii | reverse complement strand
CACTTCTCCGCACGTCCTACCTTCCAGAAAGTGGTCGCTTTTCTGTTCAGAGAGTTGGTTGCTATTCTTTTCTTCGATCTCCTGTTGAGTTCGTAGGTGTTCAGAATGGTTTGATCCCTATCGAGCTGAATTCCTGAGACCAGACGAAATCCAGGTCTCCTACTCCTCCGCCATCTTGCTCCGCCCCTGAAAGCCATTTTTTAAAAGTTTCTGCTAAGTTATCTGTGGGCATCACTGGTCCATGAACAATTTATATATTAATTTGTCAGCTTGATTGTTCAAGGATTATGTTGAAAGTAAATTCAAAACCCAAATGTGCAAGAGGTATAGACAATGGGTATCCATTTTCAATGGAAACAGTTTTGTCCCACTCAGAGCACAGGTGGAGATAGGTGATCTTTCTCTTTCTCTCTGGGATTGTTTTATAGTCTCCCCTTTCATGGTGAGTGTAGTCTTCGGAACACCCCAATTCAATGAAGGAATTACAGTTCACAAGGTTGACCGCACATACTTTATCTCCTTACTTCAGATTGTTATATTAGCATAAGTGCCTTTTTTTTTTCTATAATGCGGACAACCATTTCCAGGAGATTCCTGGTTTTTAAACCCTCTATGTTTGGGACACTAAGATATTTTTAGACAGTCACAAAATCCCTTAAAAATGTTTATTTTTGTTTTACTTAATTACTTTTACATGGTGGTATTGGAAGAGGTTCAGTTCTCCATATAGCTTGAACCAGGAATTGAGAACTAATTTTCAAACTTTCTTTTTTGGTAGGAGAATCTTTTTAGACATGAAACATTATTCAAAATTACATTTTTTTTTTTTTTAAACAGAAGAAAGAGGAAGTGATTATATCAAAGTGGATATAAAGCAGGACATCTTCCTTTTCACCCTCCTGTGGACTCCTGGGGTAGTTCAAAGGAACAATTAGGGCTTTAAGGCACACACTTTGCAAACCTTTTCAACGGGATAAATTTATTCTCATAAGCTCTTGATATAAGCCGCGTGTCATGAAAAATGCAATGGAATTTGAATCAGGTGACTTTGATTAAAGTCCCACGTTTGCTGTTAGTTAGCAATATGATCTTGTGAAAATGTTCAACATCTCTGGGACTCAGTTTCCTCATTTTTAAGAACAGAGACTGTTGGACTACATGGTCTCTAAGCTCCTTTTCTGCTGAAATATTCTAGGATTGTAATGTCCAATCCAAAATCCTCCTGGCATAAAATTTTAGACATACTAAAAGTAAGAATGGCATTATAGAACTAAATTAATTGAACACTAATTCTCTGCTATTTATGCTCTAAGGATTATTTAGCAATTCACTTATTTTGTGTAGCTTGCCCACAGTCATATTTTAAAATGTGAGTTTTTAAATTTAGACATTGGCTGAACACGTAGAAATTAAATTCAACCCAAAGCTATATTTGAATGTTTATGACTCAAAATCACTTAAATGTTAAAAAAAAAAAATTCTGCACACAGCCAACTTTAAGTCTAAGGTAGGTGTAAAGGGAATAATTAGTAAAGATGGGTTTTGAAAAGGTGTTTATAAAAGAATTTCCTCATCAATCTTGTTCTTTCAGCCACCACCAAACTGATCATAAGAAAAAGTCCTCAAAACAAATTTCTCTAAGTAACCATGACAACATTCAAAACAAAGAGAGTTTTAAGAGGGCTTCATTTCTCTCCCTTTTTACTTTTTGGCAGTAATCATTTCTGCTTCTGAAACAAGTTCATCTAAATTTATTGCACTACTCTACATAGAGATTAGTACATACCGCAAATATATCTCCATTTAGATTTGAAAGTGTTGGTGTGATATGGTGTTAAATTATATTTTACAATATTTAACTTAAAGTGTCAATTACATTATTATATAGTTTTCTTTCCATTACACTTTAAAGCTTTATTTTAATAATCAAATATGGGATAAAACATATCCTTTGTAAAATAGTTCAGACTTGGACTTGAAGTTGATGACCTAATTGTATAAAAAATTGAAATTAAAACATTGTTAATATGTGGGGTTATACTAGGTAAGTGAATGCTGTGAAAATACATTTTCACCCAAATTTTGGAAGGAACCTTTTACCCTTTTCCTGTGATTTGATTTTCAAATTGAATTTAGATTTACAAATTATAATTATATTTTATCCCATGCTGAATTTTACTTAAAAGCAACTCTCTTAAGGTGGTGTTCGATGGCAAAAAGAAAAAAAAAAAAGAAAAAGAAAAAAGAAAATCAACAAAATGACAATACAACCCGTGGAATAGGAAAATATATTTGCAAACTGTCTCTGTGATATCCAAAATGTATAAGTAACTTATATAAATCAATAACAAAAAAATCTAATTTATAAATGGGCAGAGAACCTGAATAAACATTTTTTCCCAAAAGAAATACAAATGACCAACAGGTACATGAAAAGGTGCTCAACATCACTAATCATCAGGGAAATGCAAATCAAAACCACAATGAGATACCACCTCACACCTGTTAGAATGGCTATCATCAAAAAGACATGAGATAGCAAGTGTTGGTGAGGAAATGGAGAAAAGGGGACCCCTTTGCACTGTTGGTGGGAATGCATATTGGTGCAGCCACTCTGGAAAACAGTATGGCGGTTCCTCAAAAAAATTAAAAATAGAACTACGCTTGATCCAGCAATCCCACTTCTGCATATATATCCAAAGGGAAGGAAATCAGTATTCAAAGAGATAAGCTCATTCCTTTGTTCATTGCAGCAGTATTGACAATAGCCAAGATATGGAAACAACTGAAGTACCTATCTATGGATGAATGGATAAAGAAGATGTGATATCTATCTCTATCTTTCTATCTATCTACCTATCATCTATCTATAATTCAGCCACGAGAAAGAAAGTAATCCTGCCATTTGCAGCAATGTGGAAAAAACTTGAGGGCATTATGTTATGTTCAATTAGTCAAACAGAGAAAGACAAATACTGTATGATATCGTTTATATGTAGAATCTAAAAAAGCTGAACTTGTAGAAACAGAGAATAGAATGCTGGTTGCCAAAGACTGGGGTGAAGGGGAATAGGAGACATGGGGAGATGTTGGTCAAAGGCATGAACTTTCAGTTGTAGAGAAATAATTTCTGGGGATATAATGTACAGCATGGTGACTATAGTTAACAATACTGTATTGGATACTTAAAAGTTGCTAAGAAAATAGATCTTAAATGTTCTCACTACACACACACACACACACACACACACACAAGGTAATTATGTGAAGTGATGGAGGTGTTAAGTAACCCTATTATGGTAATTATTTTGCAATATGTAAGTATATCAAATCATCACATTGTTTACCTAAAACTTACATATTATATGTCAATTACATCTCAATAAAGCTGGGAAAAAATAACACTACTTAGTTGAGGGGAAAAAATACATTGTTCAGAATTCAGTTAGGTAGCAATTAAGCATTCTTATTTTTATATTTTATTAAATTGGAAGAGGAGGGTGCCTAGGTGGCTCAGTCCGTTAAGAGTCTGCCTTTGGCTCAGGTCCTGATCTCAGGGTTCTGGGACCAAGCCCCATGTCAGGCTCAGTCGCTGGGCGTCTGCCTTTGGCTCAGGTCATGATCCCGGGGTCCTGGGATCAAGCCCCATATTGGGCTCCCTGCTTCTCCCTCTCCCATTCCCCTTGCTTGTGTTCCTGCTCTCACTCTCTCTCTCTGTCAAATAAATAAATAAAATCTTTAAAAAAGAAATTAGAATCTTAAAAAATATTAGTATAGAAAAATACTTGGTAGTTAAGCCAATTAAATCTGCTACCAATCAGAAATGTTTTATGAATTTCTTTGAAAGTTATTTTTTCAGCTGACACCATTCTAACAGAAATTCCTGTATGACGAAATTAAACCTTTCCCATTATTGCAATGGCATAAATCTGCAGAGAATCTCCTTAGTCAGCTTATCTTATATGCATTCTTTGTTATTGTTACAGAGCATAACTTTCCTTTTAGGGACAGACTTTTATAAGAAATTCTCAGTGGTATTACTCATAATAAATATATTTCATGTGTGTGAATAATGTTTAGAATCTGTCAAACACTACCAAGAAATTTTTAAACCTAAATCTTCCATAAGGCCAAAGCAAGGTGCTTATATAAAAATGCAGGTTAAATTCTTGGTCTGTAAAGTCACGTAGTTTCAAATATCCTTTTCACTGAGGGCAGTATGCAGAGGCCCACGACTTCAACAATATACGGCATTATGAATGCCATGGCTAGGTTTTCTATCTTCTCTGGCCCATGATTATTCAGTTTCACACCAGAGTTCACTCTGTGAGGAAGCATCTTGCACAGTGAATGACTACCCAGGTCAGGCCTAGTTTTCATAGGTGCTTCTACTTGCCAGTTTTTGACCCTATGAAATTGCCATTTTTGTAGACTGAAAAATTGTGTCATGTCAGCAAACTCATACTGCTCCACAGAATACTTGTATGACCATGAATAAGTAATTTCTTTAGGGCCAAATATCCCTATTTAGAACATGAAGAGAATAAAGTTTGCTCCATAAAACCATTACAAGAATGATGTACAAAAATTAATTTGCATAGTGCTTAGCCCATAGCAATTCTTTCAATAAAAGTTAATTATGGTTATAGCAATATCATAGCAGTAGTTTGGGCATTTAAGGAAGAGTGTTACTACAAATAAAATCAGTTTTAGTGAGGGTTCCCATAGGAAACACCTGAAAGTACTCAATTTCCTTCAATGCAGGAAACCTGAGTTTCTAGGTCAAGTTCATGCTTGATGCCTTAGGAGGATTGTTCCCCCATTCCATGCAGGGGTTTCTGCTGGCATCACATTCACTGTCTTTTATTCTATTTCAATAGAGTTCAAGATGTTAACATGTAGATATCTCACCTGGGAATCTTATTATTGGTGGTTTTTTTTTTTTTTCCCCCTTTAAATTCCTACTGCTCTTGTCTTCCCTTACTTCTATTATTTGACAGTTTCCTCTTAGGACTCTAGATGCATTGCCATGGAAGATTCTCCATTTGGCAGAATTATTCAATCCCGTGTTTCTCATCCTTAAATCCCCTGACTGTCCTCTTCAGGGCTGCCCCCTTCCTCCCGGCAAGAGTTTCCATCAGGAACCTCCCAGATGAGTTCTTGGTCTTGCAGAATGGCCTCTTCTTACTGACCAACCACTCCTACCTTCGTTTCTTTGTATGGAATGTAGGAATATCAGCTTGTACCTCACAGAATCAGGAAATGTGATATGGATAACTCCACATAAATACGGCGTAAGCAGTACCCAGAGAGAAACAGAAGTGCTCAACTTAGAATATATATTTGAGCCATTTTTATCATTTGTATAACTTTTTTCTTTCTTACCAAAAGGAAACCAAAGTTTGGGGAATTTAAGTAATTTGCCTAATATATCACAGATAGAAGCAAAACTGGTTTTAGAACGCAATTTTATTTTTATATCAAGCCTAGTTTGGGTTACAAATTCCCTCTTACGTTCTTCTACAAAACTTAGCATTTATTACTTTATATAAGATAATAATGATCTGTATTCTTGTCTGCTTTTTTCCAAAGGGAGGGAACACATTTTTGTCATCTTTTTAAGTTGAGTACCAGGAATGTCCTTGATGAGTAAGTGAACGAGTAAACTTTCCCCCTATTCCTGTCACTTGCTACTTTGAGAGAGCTTCAGTTTTCCTGATTTTTCTTCCTGACTACAGCTTCGGCAACTCTTAATTAAAATCTCAACATCTCCCAAAGATCTTATATTACTGATCTCCTTCTCTCACTGGTGCCATAGCCTCTTAGATACTGCCTGCAGCCTTCCCCTTGATGGCGGAAGCACGAGTTTCCACGTGCTTGGTCTGGGTTGTGCCAGGGAGTGAGAAGGAGCAGGAAGTAGAAAGAAAACATCAGTAATCTGCTAAAGCGGAGAAATATCATCAGGCCCAGAGAAAATGAGGGGTTATTCCTAAAAAGAGAGAGTGCAACACGTCGCACTTCCTTACGTGAGCGATGAAAGTCTTCTCAGAGCCTCCACAGAATTGAGACAAGTGAAGGATCAGCATGGTTCCAGTCTGCTCACGGCTCAATGGTTGTAGGAGATATGTAGATTTATTTCTGGTTCAAATTAATTCACCAAGTTTTAAAATGATTGTATTCCTGTAGGCTTGAAGTTCAGTAACTGAGTGTAGCTCGTTTTCATTTTTGTTTTATGTTTCTCTAGATGTCCTTGTTTGCTACTGTGTGATGGGAGATGGTCATTATAATACCACATGTTCAGATTCCTATCTTTCTTACTACTGCTCTATAGGAAATCTGGGGGCCAAACATATCTTTGTCATTATCACCATCATTCACTCAAGAAATGTTTATTGAGTGCCGACTACTGGCCAGGTAATGGAAGAGACATAAAATAAACAAATGTGGAAATTGTCAGGGGTATGATAGGTGTTCTGAAGAAAAATAAAGCAGAGCGAGATAAGAGGGTGTTAGGTAATAGGAGGAACTATTTTATATGGTGTGGTGAGATTTGGCTTCTTTTAGTGAGCTCATATTTAGGAAGAGACCTGAAGAAAATAAGGAAAAAAAGCCACATGGTCACATGGAGGAAGGGCATTCCAGGCAGAGAGGACAGTACGTGCAAAGGCCCTGGGGGAGAACACTTGATATGACTGAGGAGTAAAAATGTGGCTGGAGGAAAATTAGCCTGTGGGCAAGTGGTAGAGGATGATGTCAGAGAGCAGATGGGGACTATATTAAGATCTTCGACTTTTACCTTAGAATGGTGGAGGAGTGTCATGACCTGCTCAAGAGAAGAATGGAGAGCAAAGGTGCGGAAGCAGGGAGACCAGGTCAGAGGCTAGTGCACATAATCCAGGTGGGAGACTGTGGTGGCACAGGTCATAATGGAAGCAACGGGAATGATTAAGAAATAGTCAGACTGTGGGTATATTCTGAAGGCAAACTCAACAGTGTTGACTGCTGTATTGGAGGGCGGGCCAAGGATGATTCCACATCCCTGGGCATGAGTAATTGGAAGAACAGGGTTTCTATTGACTGATATACTGCATGAGGAGGAAGTTTCATGGTGAGTGAGGGGGCAGCAACATAAAAAATGCAATGCATTTTTCACTTCAAAATTTTAAATGATTCTAGCTGGCTTTAATTTCGGCATGGAAGTCTGACATTAATCTGCTGAGAATTTCTTTTGGAAGACAGATCTTCTCTTTAAGGCAATGAGTAAGATTTTTATTCATCATAACTTAAAAGGACAGTAAACTAAAGTTGGTCATGATAAAATACAAAATCTCTACAGTGAGTCTGTGTATACAACTGTCTCGTGGCTTTCACCTCCTTGAATAACAGGGATGATTTTGTGGTGTGTGAAGCCAGAAAGCATATGGTAAATGTAAATAGTGAACGAGCTATCTGGGATTTTAAAAGCCTGGGCTTGGATTAAATTAATGGGAACTGCTTACAGAGAACCCAAGTACCAACTTGGGGGTGATTTAGATCAGGTACCCCCTCGAGGCCAAGGTGTCCCCTGGGAGAGGTAGGTCCTGGCTGCTGTGGCGGCTCAGGAATATTTTGGTGGCTTTCCTGTGCACATAAGGAGGAGGACATGCATGGATGGCCAAGAACCTCCCTCTTCAAGGGCACAGGGATATTTAATAAGCACGAAGGCCTGTTTTTTTCTCTCCGCACGTGCAATTGAGAATTGTTGACTTTGGATTTACTTTTCATACACTGGTTTGAAATCCACTTTCTTTAACAATTAATTTGTCTTTCTTATTCAATCCAAACAATCATACCTTGTACCTGTCATAACGTTTACTCAGAGGAGTAAGTGGTAACCCCCACGATTAATATTCCTCCGGGGAGCCGCCATAGTGGCCTCTTCAGGCCCTTGTGTGAAAAGTTCCTGCCCCCTCAGTGCGTGCCTAACAAAGGCCGTTCACCAACTAAACACCACAAAGGCCTAAATTAGGAAACAGAGTCCTAGGAATAACAGACTTCTATAAGGAGGTAAGACTCTCTGACCAGCAGCCTCAACAGAGCAATCTTGTTTCTAAATATAGAAGCAATTTTCGGGTCTCTCTTCAGGGCTGAGGGACAATTATTGCCTAAACAAATAAGGCAGTGTCTCTGTCCCTTGGGCCCCAAGTGAATGCCGTCTGGACCAGGACGACAGCCAGGACAACAGCACACCAGTTTTGCTAGCCCGTGCTAGGCTAACGACCTCTCTTAATTGTCTTCCGACGGTTTCAGCGTGTCCCCTTAATTGATGGATTAGCTAACTGAAACAGAATGTGAGACACAGGAGGATCGCGATGCACTTCTCGCCCATTCGCCCGACAACACAAATGTACAATAATACCCACTGGAGCCGGACGGCTGTGATCAAGAATGTTAATAACATGCGAAATGTCAGGATACAATTGCCAAGTCGTCTCAAAATTCTGATTATGTGTTGAAATGATCCTTTCGAATTTATCTGGGTGTCTGGGCAGGGATGTGATGGATTAATGTTCTCTGCTCCAATGAAGTTAGAGCTACGAACAGAATCCATACAGTTTCTACAAACAGCTTCCAGAATTGAGCTTCCAGATTGTTGCTCATTAATGACCACTGTCGGGCATTCTCTCAGACTTCCCGGCCATCTTCCTGCCTTGATGTGCTTTCTCAGGATTCCACCCCCAATCCCTACTTCACGATTTTGCCCCAGGATCGTGTTCTTTATCTCCACACATGCCCAGCAACTTCCACATAGGAGTTTAAAGGAAATGTAAGGTCGTTCTGGTCTCAAAATTCTTTTATCTTCTTGACCCTTGCCCTTCTCCTGTTTTCATCTTGACATCTTTCAACTCTGGATAGCCTCAGTTTTCTTCTTCTCTGCTTTTGCTCCTGGGCCCCAGAGCAAGTCATAGTAATTTCAGACTCTTTTTGTGCCTCCTCGAGGTCTTAGCCTCACTTCCCCTCACACTTAGTCACTGACTTCACTTCTGCTCTGATGAGAATGAGATCATTTCATGGGAATTTGCTCCTGTATCCTTAGCCAACCTATCCCCTTTTGTTCATTCTCTCTCTCCCCCTCCCCACCCCCCGCCTCTCTCTCTCTCTGCCTGGCACATAGTAGTAATTCAAGAAATATTTGTTGAATGAATGAATAATTGCTTCTGGATCTCAGTCCCTCAAACTAATGGTGATACTTTGCCTTGCTCCCCTTCCCCTTCATTCTTTCCTCTGCTTGAAAACATAATTTTCTTTGCCTTACTGTTTTCTCCTTAAAGGAGACTTTCTTTTTTCGATTATGCTTATTGTACAAGGGGAAAATATGAAAACCTCTAAAAAATAAAAAAAAAATTACTCATGTATGAGAAAATTGCTGATAACAGGAGCTTTTTTCCTATGCTTTCATTTATTCATTTAAACTAAATCACTCCTTTGTTTATCTAAAAGGCTTCTGTTTAAGCCTCCAGGTTCTTCTACTTGCCATAACATTTTTTAACTGAGTCACTTATAGAGCTAGTCAATTTCTTTAAGCTTAAGTTTATGCATCTATGAAATCAATAATAAGCATCACTCACATAATTATATGGTGGAGATTAAAGGCAATATTACATGTAAGAATTTACTACACAGTTCGGCACACAGTGGCTGCTCAATAAACATTAACCCTTGCCATCTCCCTTCTCCTTTCATCTTTAAGCTTCTTTAAAAATTTATCCTCTTTCACTACCTTGCTTTCACCAACCATTCATTTATTTCTTATGTACTGTTTGGCATAGCCAAGAGAATATATGTAACAGATTTGTTGCAAACTCTAAAGTACGGATACTTGTGAGTCCCATCATCTTAAGAACTACAACATTCTTAGTGCACCTGGTGGTGCATTGGGTTAAGAGTTGACTCTTGGTTTGAGCTCTGGTCATGGTCTCTGGTTTGTGAGATCGAGCCCTGCACTGGGCTCCACACTCAGCTCTGCTTAAGATTCTCTCTCTGTCTCTCTCTGACTATTACCCCTTCCCCAAATAAACAAATCTTTTTTTTTAAAGAACTACAAAATTCCCAATATCTCCACCCATTTTTGTACTCGATGCCATTGTGTGTATGGTTATCTCTTTCCAGAGAGTCCTCCATTTTCCACCTGCAGAAATTCTTCCCGTTCTCTTGTATCCAGACTACACACTACCTACTCCTTTGTGTTCTTCTTGATTGCCAGACTGCATATTACCTCTTGGTTCTCTGAGCCTTAACCATGGCTCTTTCCTAATGTAATTTTTTGCTTTGTAATATAATTATTTGTGTGTAAATATACCCGACTAGACAGTATGAAAGTCTTGGTGATAGAAGTTGTGTCATTCATTTTTACTTCCTTGAGCGTAGTAGATTCTCAACAAATATTTGTTGGTTGAAAAATTAGCCTCACCAAAGAATCTATAATATTCTCTCGAGAAAGAAAATCATACTATGATGCTTCTAAACTCTCAGAAAAAGTCAAGTTCTAATACACACACACGCACACACACACACACACACATGCACATGATAACAGGAAGCAGTTAACCAATAGGACCGATTAGGAAATTAGAAAGTTTAGATGGAGGAGTTATTTTCAAGGTGTGTAGAATCCCCACCCCCTTTGCTATCTCTTATCAAAGCTCCTGCTTCTTTCATCCCAGCCTCCAAATTTCACAGCCATCATATTCTTTAGAGGGGATTCAAATTCCCACCATTAGAGCCATTCAGAAGTTAAAGAATTAGTGTAGAAAATCACCATAAAATGTGTTCATGTTAAATTAGGATAGAGATAATGTCAACAAGCAATAATACAACTAGGACATGCCTATCCCTACAAGGCAGAGTCCTTAGAGATAGGAGAGACAAAAAGGTAATGTTCTGAGAGAAAAAAATCATGAAAGAACTTAAACTGGTTTATTTGAAAAGCAAACAGAATGTGGACCTTACCTGGGAGAGAGTAACTCCAGGAAGACTCTGAGTTTCACCTTTAGCTAAGGGCTAAGGACAAAAGAATAAGAAAACTACAAGTTAAATTATAATAGGGATAAATCTTGGCCTACTTTACTTAGAGGACTTTCTTAGCTTAGAAGTTTTATAAAATACATTACATTAGATTTTATCATCTTTATGTTATATAAAACTCAGATAATGCTTTTGGGAATCTAAGAACTTAAGAAATACACTCAGTACATAAATAATACATTCAATACATAAATAATCAATAACACCTAGTGAAAATGAAATCTTGCATAATTTAGAATTTTATGGCCTATTTGCTATTTTTACTGCATCAAAAGTTCTACTTAGGTACATTCTGGCCATGGTGGATTTAGTAGCTATGGGTCAGCCCTCCTCCTGTAAACATCTGTTACACTGGACAAAGTCTTTTCAGGCATTGGACAACAAGGAGTGATTCCTGAGAGAATCACTGAGTCATGAGGTGAATGTCATGATCCTCAGTTTTTTTCTAGGAACAATTTCCAAATAATAGTATAGAGCGGAGGAGTCTGAGCAGAGCGCACAATGGTTCCTCTGAGGTAAGGGGGCAGAGATTAGGTTTTGGGGTGGAAAAGTGGCTAGAATCTGTGGTGTGTGTCATGCAGAGATGGAAGCTAGGCAGAGAAAGGACCATATGGATGCATGCCAGGTTTTCTCTAAGTCTGTGGCTGAGGGCTAGGCAGCACATGAGCAAGGCAAGATCATCTCAGGCTTAGTAGAGAGTGGCTAGTATGGGATTGGGAAGAGAAGAGAGGAATTACAGATGTAGTAATTTTCCAGGAAGATCAGTGTCAGGGAACATTAGAGTTCTGGACTTGAAAGCATGGAAATATCCTATTAATATTTCCTCAACACCTTTGGCATCTAATACAAGAAAGAGCACATCTTAGAAGTAAGGATTATGACTTAAAGGAAGATCTAGCTATCCTAGGCCTTCCCAAACAAAACTTATAACACACTCCATCAAAAACCACAGGGAGAGAGGGTTTAGAGGTTGAGTGCTGCCAAATTAGGAAGACTTGGGAAGCATTGGAGTCTTTCCAATAGTTCTGTACTAATAAAATGACAAACCAAAGACAACATAAAATTCAAGGCTATAAGTGAGAAATTGGACTGCATGTTAAAACAAGCACCCAAATTTGTCAGAGGAAGATAACAGAAACTATAACCTCTTTAATGTATTATCCATGACATGAGATCTAAAAGACACACAAGAAAATGTGATCCATAGGAAAAAAAAAAATGAATGATATAGAACATTCAAGAAAAAAGTAAGTATTAATCTATGCAAACTTTTTCAAAAGATAAATGAGAGCACTTCCAACTCATTCTAGAAGGTCAGAAGGACATTACAGACCAATATGACTTACAAACATGGACACAAAAATCTGCAAAATATTATCAATTTAATCAAGCAAATGGGGTTTTTTCCTAGGAATATAAGGTTGGTTCAACTTTTAAATATCAATCAGAGTAATTTACCACAAAGAAAAATCATGTGATCATCTTAAAAATGTAGAAAATTCATTTGACAAAACTCAACATTCATTCATGATAAACATTCTACAAAAACTAGGAAAAAGAGATAGTTTTCTCAATCTGATAAAATGACATCTATGAAAATCTATAGCTAACATTATTCCCAATAGTGAAAGATTGAATGCTTTCTCCTTAGGTTCAGGAATAAGCTTAATATGTTCACACTTACACCTATTCAATACTGTAGTGGAGGATCAGGAGTTCAGAGAAGGCTGGGGTCATTGAGAAATGAGATACTTGAGGAGGGCACTAATCTCACCATGAGGGCCCCATTCTCATGACTTCATCTAAACACAGTTGCCTTTCAAAGGCCTCATCTCCATACATTGGGGGTTAATTTTTTAACATATGAATTTTGGCGGCGGGAGGCATAATTCAGTTCAAAGCTGTTGCTGATATCCCATTGGCTTCTTCAGTGTGGATAATGTATGATTTGGGGGGTCATTCATTTGCCACATTAGATATTCTTGGGGAGCTTAGGTGCTCACCACCATAACCCCTCACTCCCATAGCTTCTGTGGTAGATGATCCTATGGGGGCACAGCTAATGGGGGCTCATTGGAGATTTTAAATAGAGACATAGAACTCTAAGAGTTGGTACTCTCTTTTCTTAGCCTCCTTTCCTTCTTTTTTTTTTTTTAATAATCTTCTTTTTAACTTAACTTTTTATCATAATTTCTCTTTTTACTTTCTTCATTTATTTCATATGGACTTCCTCATCAGGATAAATTAAATTCAAGGACAAAACATCATCTTTATGTATGACATAAGGGATGCATGCTGATTTTAATATGAGTAAATGGCTTGGAAGCATCAATAGATTTGTGTACCTTCAACCCAATGCAGAGCTAGAATAAGATTTCATTTAAGGAAGCTCCATCTGAAGATGATGAGAATCCTTTGGTTATGGAGCAGTGATTTGGAGAATTCAGCAATCACATGGGCATAGTGAATGATATATATCATTTATTATTGACTATAGAATAAGAAGATCAAAGAAACATGTTTTATAGGTGTTTTTTGTTTGAATAATGCTTTATCTAAAAGCTTGGAATTTTGAATACTAATCAGGAAATTAAAATAACCACCCCCACTGTAACAAGAGACAAAGGACACTATAGAATCATTAAGAAGACAATCCAACATGAAGACATAACAATTGTAAATATTTATGCACCCAACATGGGAGCACCCAAACACATAAAACAGTTAATACCAAACATAAAGGAACTAATCGATAGTGATACAATAATAGTAGGAGACTTTAACATCCCACTTACACCAATGGAGAGATCATCTAGACAGAAAATCGACAAGGAAATGGAAGCTTTGAATGACACACTGGACCAGATGGATTTAAGAGATGTATTCAGAACATTCTATCCTAAAACAGCAGAATACACATTCTTTTTAAGTGCACATGGAACATTCTCCAGAATAGATCACATATTAGTCCATAAAATAAGTCTCAACCATTTCAAAAGGATTGAAGTTATACCATGCATCTTTTTTTAAATTTTATTTCATTATGTTATGTTATTCACCATACATTACATCATTAGTTTTTGATGTAATGTTCCATGATTCATCGTTTGCATATAACACCCTGTGTTCCATTCAATACATGCCCTCTTTAATACCCATCACCAGGTTAACACATCCCTCCACCCCCTCCCCTCTAGAACCCTCAGTTTGTTTCTCAGAGTCCATAGTCTCTCATGGTTCGTCTCCCCCTCCGATTTCCTCACC
>NC_138370.1:46122539-46148407 GCF_054177405.1 Leptonychotes weddellii | reverse complement strand
CTCCAGCAACCCTCAGTTTGTTTCCTGAGATTAAGAATTCCTCATATCAGTGAGTTCATATGATACATGTCTTTCTCTGATTGACTTATTTTGCTTAGCATAATACCCTCCAGTTCCATCCACGTTGTTGCAAATGGCAAGATTTCGTTCCTTTTGATGGCTGCATAATATTCCATTGTATATATATACCACATGTTCTTTATCCATTCATCTGTTGATGGACATCTTGGCTTACCATGCGTCTTTTCTTGACCACAATGCTATGAAACTGGAAATCAACCACAAGAAAAATTCTGGAAAGAGAACGAATACATGGAGGTTAAATAACATGCTACTAAACAATGAATGAGTCAACCAAGAAATCAAAGAGAAAATCAAAAAACACATAGAGACAATTGAAAATGAAAACCCAATGATCCAAAATCTTGGGGATGCAGCAAAAGTGGTTCTAAGAGGGAAGATTATAGCAATACAGGCCCACTCAAGAAGCAAGAAAAATCTCGAAAAAACAACCTAACCTTATACCTAAAGGAGTTAGAAAAAGAACAACAAACAAAACCCAAATCCATCAGAAGGAAGGAAATAATAAATATTGGAGCAGAAATAAATGACACAGAAACTAAGAAAACAAAAAAGAAACTAAGAAAAACAATAGAACAGATCAATGAAACCAGGAGCTGGTTCCTTGAAAAGATCAGCATCATTGATAAACCTCTGGCCAGACTCATCAAAATAAAAGAAATAAAAATAAAAATAAAGAGAGCGGGAAGACTAAATAAACAAAATCAGAAATGAAAGAGGAGATATAACAACCAACATCACAGAAATGAAAAGTTTTGTAAGAGAATATTATGAAAAGTTATATGCCAACAAATTAGACAACCTAGAAGAAATGAATAAATTCCTAGAAACATATAAACTACCAAAACTAAAACAGTAAGAAAGAAAATTTGAGCAGACTGAGCCTAGAATCTTAAGCAGGTTCCAAACCCAGTGCAGAGCCTGACTCTGGGCTTGATTGCAAGGCCCTGAGCTCCTGACCTGAGCCAAAATCAAGAGCTGGCTGCTTAATGGATTGAGCCACCCAGGTGTCCTTATTGCCTTTTTATAAGATAGAAGCATTTATATTAGGTTTTTAAACCAGCGTTCATTCAGAAATTTTTCTAATTTTTATTTTTTAATTTAAGATTTTATTTATTTATTTGAGAGAGAACATAAACAGGGAGGAGGGGCAGAGGGAGAGGGAGAAACAGACTCCCTGCTGAGCAGGGAGCCTGATGTGGGGCTCGATCCCAGGACCCTGGGATCATGACCTGAGCCGAAGGCAGACACTTAACCGACTGAGCCATCCAGGTACTCCAGAAAATTTTCTAGTTTTATATAAAACCCAATTTTTTTCTTGACACAAATTAGTCTATCTTAACTGAAATTAAATGTAATCGCTATGAACTTCTGAATTATTCTTCATTTGTGCTCTGTGGCTAGACTGTGTCTAATCTTCAGTTCTGTAAATACATTTAATGACTTCTTGGAACCTGGCAACAGATTCTTTCCTTACCCTATTGATATCCACAGTGGCTTCCATTTAACTTCAAAAACTGAGTATTTCTTTCTCTTTTAGAATGGGAGCAAATATTCATGATCTTTGGAAACTGTATGTTGACTGCATAGACCCAGGCTTAGCAAAGTTTAAGGAGGGCAGTTTTAGGGTATTTCATTTGGAGATTTCAAAAATTCAAATTTTATGTGTAAAGGATTCTGATGTACTGGCTTTGAACCAGTAAAGGGAGTTGGATGTCACTTAGAAATTGCTCTGCTGGGGCTCCTGGGTGGCTCAGTCAGTTAAGCATCTGCCTTTGGCTCAGGTCATGATCCCAGTGTCTTGGGATCAAGCCCCATGTCGGGCTCCCTGCTCAGCATAGAGCCTGCTTCTCCCTTTGCTCCTGCTTTCTGCTCTGCCTGCTTGTGCACTCTCTCTCTCTCCCTCCCTCCTTCTGTCAAATAAATAAATAAAATCTTAAAAAAAAAAAAAAAGAAATTGCTCTGCTACATTCCTGTAGCCAATACCATTTGTTGTGATGGGGGAGAATAGTGAGAATGAGGTAGAAAATATTATGTAAAATTATGAATTAGCTACACCTACAATACTCTATGTAGTTTTAAACCACTTAATATCAAAAAAAGGCCCAATGAAGAAACAACAAACTAATTAACAGGCTTGGGGTGGTATCTATACCAGGAGAGTCTTGAAGCACTAGGTACTAAAATTTGGAAAGGTAAAAATGGGTAGGAAACATGTGTAATATAAAATTAATAATAAAAAAACACTGATTGAAAACTTAGAAAATGTTAGATGCTGTGCTAGGTGCTTTACATATATGAACTTTATTGAATCCTCACCAAAACAAAACCAAGACAAAAATGGAAACGCTTTGCAGGTTAAGTGCTTTATTATTTTCATTTTACAGAGAAAGAAAAATTATGTTCAGAGCTAAGGCCAACTTGCATGGTAGTTGGTGAACTAGAAGAGTAGTCTGATAGATGACATTTGGGGGTAAATAAAAAGAAGTAGAACACCAAGCACAGTAGTAAATTCATGGACTTATTACCTCCAGGATTGGTATTGGAAGAGAATCTAAAATAATTTAAAAGGCTTTAGAACAATTTACAAACGGACTGTAACAAGCCACGGAGGGAGGCTGTGCATCCTGAACTTCTAAGACTGATGTCAAAGAACATCCATTTGCCGCACCTTACCTGAGAGTGCCAGACAAAATATGAGTTCAATCTCAAAGGGTGATTTCTCTGTTTCATTTATCAAAGTGTTTTATTGATTAAAAATAATCAACTATGGGGGTGCCAGAGTGGCTCCGTTGGTTAAGCAACTGACTCTTGATTTTGGCTCAGGTTGTGATCTCAGGGTTGTGGGATTGAGCCCCAGGTCAGACTCTGAGCTCAGCGAGGAGTCTGCTTGAGATTCTTTCTCTCCTTCCCCCTTTTCCTCCCCCTGTACGCACTCTCTCTCTCTCTCAAATAAACATATAAAATCTTTAAAAAAAACCCAACTATATCAAATGAGTAAAATTTTCTTTTTTTTTAAATTTTATTTATTTGAGAGAGAGAAATGAGCGGGGGGAGGGGCAGAGGGAGAAGCAGGCTCCTCTCTGAGCAGGGAGCTCAGTGAGGGGCTTGATCCCAGGATTCTGGGATCATGACCTGAACTGAAGGCAGTCGCTTAACCAACTGAGCCATCCAGGAGCCTGAGTGAAATTTTCTTAATCACATTAGTTCTTTAATTTAAAAAACAGTTCAAATTTATTAATAGTAACTTATAATAACTCATAAATACTATAATAACTTGTACTCTAACTTCATAAAATGGCAATAAATAAGATAAATTATTTCCCATAATCCACTACTCCAATATATTTTATTGTATTTTCTTCCCCGGTCATGTTTCTTCTTCAGGTATATTCATAATATATATAATACGTGTGTGTGTGCCATGTATGTATTTTGTACTCTACTTTTCAAGTATATCCTTCCATAAACAGTTTTCCATGATATCTCATAGTTTAAAAACAATGGTTTTTAATGGCCGTATAATACTTCACTGAAAATGGAAATTTAACTCCTTGTTGGTGTTGGATACTCGGATAGTTTGACTTTGTAATTGTAAATAATGTCATACATCTTATATACATATTTGAATATATTTGGTGATATTTACTTAGTATAGATCCTTAGAAGTGGAATTACTGGGGGGAATCTGTACCAATTTATACACCACCACCAAAATTGTTTCAGTACACCTTTACCTTTATTTTCTAATTGAAGCCTAGGACCTTTAGTACTTATGGATCCTTCTCTAAGGTTTCTATGGATTCTTGATATATTGTAAACTCTCTTCTTCATTAATCAGCTGTCAATGTTTTGCGAGGTGTACTGTGATTTATACTCCATGTTGTGGGTCTGCTCTTTTGGACCACAAACTTGGGTATACAAAAAATGAACTTTACTTTTCTACAACAGAATGTCACACTTTACCTATTTCACCTCATGGGAGAAACTAAATCTTGATCAACTCAAAGTAAACCCAATGAATTCTGTTTTGTTTTCTCCCCCAGTAAGTTTAGTTGAGTCTTAAGACCATCTACCCTGCTGCTCAGGGTTGCACATGCAGAGCGTGTTGTCTTCTTGTGAAAGCCTTGCTTTTGTTCCATCATAAGCATGGGCTTGGTAGTTCTGATAGCGAGAGTCTCACCCCCTCTCGGCTTTTCCTCGAAAGTTAAGCACAGGTCTCTACCCCAGACTACTCAAACCCTTCTCGGGGTCACTCAGCAGCATCCTACTGTTTTACTTCCAACTGAACTTCTCATTAGCCTCATCCATAGAATTTATCTCTCCTGAAGCAGGCTAGCTTAGTAAATAATCTTCTAAATCCTCAGAGTTTCCATAAAGTCTAGAAACTTAGGCAACTGATGCATAATATCATCAAGGACATTTTCAATCTGCAAAAATATAATATTATCTAAGTTTCTAGACATGTGGGCACCCTGTATTATCAATGATAAGACCTCAACTTTTGAAGCTCAAAAGTAAAGAACCAACTTGCTTTGATATTTATGTTCTAGTGTTCTACTGGGGTCTCTCCCTTAAGCTCCCAAGGGGAAATGCTTTAGCCTTCTGGTTTGGAATGGGATCGGGGTGTTGGGACAGCACACAGGTTATTACTTCTCACTGTTATTTTATTAGCCACATTCATTCTTTACCTCTGTTCTTGAGAAATGGCCAGTAAACCAATTTCAAAGTTTTTCTTTTCTATTGAACACCTAGGACAGAAGAAGCTAGTAAGTGTAAGGTGTTAACAAGAGATCTGTAGGTTATTTCTTCTAGTTTTTGCTTTAATTCCCTTGTTAGTCTATTTGAAATATGACATGGGTGCTTTCATTTCTTTGGTGGCTACGACAGTGTGTGCCACCTAGTACATTTTCAATAAACATTTGATAAAGAAGTAAATGGCGGGAATGCCATGGTGGGAATTATTAGGCAAGTTGGGTCCCCAGGGAGAGGTACCTTGGCAGATATGAGCTAGATAAGCATAGTTGTGATGCAGCCCAGATTTTATTCCAAAGAGCCCAGATCTTGGCTATGGAAACTGTGGCCATGGTCACACAGAATTGTAAAATGACAATAAAAATTTGAGACCAATGATAAGGAAGAACACAACAAAACCTGTTTCAAAACTGGCTGTGAGCAGTAAGTGAGCACGTTTCCCTCTTCATGTGTGTTGGTGGGTGTTGAGGGCAGCTTAAAGGTGCCATGCCAGGCCTGCCCTATTCTATTCTGTTTTCTGGAACATTGTGTGCTCTTTTTGGATCCACTACATAGCTATTCCCACAAATTTACATCCTCTGTCGGGTCCCTTCAGCTCATTTGACAATGAAGAACAATGAAGCGACAATTAGGTGACTCTCCCATAATGTCTCATAAATGTAGTAAAATCTGAAAAAATGGAAGGAGATTTAACTGAAAAATGGAAAGTATGTCATCTTTGAATTCTTTGAACCCTGTATTCTTTCGAGTCAAGTGGTAATATATTCCATCTTCTTTCTCTTTTCACAAGTAGGTAAAATTTATTTTCATTTCACACGTCACTTGTTACATAAACGGTTATTGGGAAGGTGATTTTTGAAGTTAGAAAAGTTTATTACCTTTTATGCTAGTATTGGTTCAATATTTACTTTTCAGTTTGTTCATTTTTTTGTTTATAAGAAATTCACTTAGAAAACTTCACTTTCATGGATTTCACAAGCTTTGGCTCAGGCTATGGAAATGTACTCACTGACTTAGAAAGATACTGATCCTTTTATTAAGGCCCAGAAAAATTATGTAGGTTTTTAATTTAGGTCCCTATTCTTACTTCTCTGTCAACTCTTCTCTACCTAAACATAAGGGTACTTTGACTTTAGCACATTAAAACTATTGTGGTCTAATCTGACATTTATTATTTCTAAATTATGAAATACTAAGACTTATTTTGTGAACAATGTTTTCCTTGAAACTGCTTTTGTAATAAGCCTTTGTTTCTCTTGTTTCATACAAATAGAATGATTCTACATTAAAATATATATAAAATCTTACCAAAACACATAATTTTTGGAAGTTTTAGTCACAGTATACTATAAATTGGAAAGTATATAAACTTAACCTATTCCATTGTTTGCCTCCCTTATCAAGAAATATACTAAATATAATGTTAAAGTTTTTCTATGTCAGCAAGAATGTAGTCAGCTTTAAAGAAAATATAATCTCTCACCTTACCAAGGGAATAATTTAAAAAAGCAAAAAGAAAGATATGTTAAGCGGTAGTCTTGGTGAATCACCAGGTACATCTTTATCCTGACTTCAGAAATTATTTTCTTTTAATAATTTAAAATTAGCTTTTCAAGTAAATTTTCAGATGAATATATTTAAATTAAAAACTACAATAAATAAATGAACCCCCCAAATGAGTTTAATTTTCATCTCCTGTACTCATTGATGTATATTGTGGTTGGGAAAAAAAAATTTTCTTTTGAAAGATTTTATTTATTTATTTGAGAGAGAGAGAGTGAGTTAGAGAGAGAAGGAGCAGGGAAAGGGGCAGAGGGAGACGGAGAAGCAGACTCCCTGCTGAGCAGGGAGCCGGATGCGGGATCATGACCTGAGCCTAAGGCAGATGCTCAAGTGACTGAGCCACGCAGGTGCTCCCTACCCCCAATTTTTTTTTTTAAGAAGACTGTTGAATTTCATCAGTATAGACACTGCTCTAATGTTGTCACTATTGATGAAAGTATTATTATATAATAGCTGTTATGATTCTAATCAAATTACATACTTCTATGTAATTCCATATAACCATAAATTTGTGTACTTCAGCTAGGATGCAAAAATAAATTTCTTTCTGGAACTGTGTTTCCGTCTTTTTTTTTTTTTTTTCATGATTTTGATCTCCAAGTACTGTAGGGAAATATTTGGGATTTGAATGAGGGAGAGATTTGAAGGTGAGACTTGCATTTTAGCTTTTGATTTTTTGATTGCTATGGTTAGTGGGACCCTGATTTCCTTACTTTCCATCTTGGCTTTCTGGCTTAGAAAACTCATGTCTGTTTTTGGCACTGGGCTTTTATCATCCTTGGTTAATTTAATTTTAACAGTATCTGTAATTCCTCTTCTATCAATAAGTAAACCTTGTCATTTCTTAGTGAGCCTCTTGTTTGCTTCTAATTTTTGCTACTTGATGTAGTTGAGATATTTTCCATGGGCTATTTACTCATTTATTTCATTTCTGCTTTTTTCATGTCCCTGTATCAATTTCACTCTGACTAATGAATATTAATCTAATATTTTTCATTCCCCTTTGTACTAGATTTCTTACATATATCCTTGGCTACTTGTTTACTTCATTTAAAAATAAATTTTAAAAATATTTATGAGTATGGTAATACATGCATGTAACAAAATAAGCATACTAATGGTTAATGTAGTTTTAACTTGGTTTTTATTTATTATAAAAAGAATATAGAATATAAAAAATGAGGATAGTGTATGACCCAGAGTTGGGGGTAAAGTTGGCAGCAGTGTTATATTTTTAATATTTTTTTTGTAAATACAGAGATTTTCTTTGATATTTTTTCCTTATATTTTTCTAAATTGGTTTTATTTATTGATTTTAAAAGATTTATTTATTTAAGAGCAAGAGAGAGCATGGGCAGGGAGAGGGGCAGAGGGAGAGGGAGACAAACGGATTCCTCGATGAGTAGGGAGCCTGACATGGGCCTTGATCCCAGGACCCTGAGACCATGACCTGAGCCGAAATCAAGAGGACGCTTAACCAACTGAGCCACCCAGGCGCCCCCAAATTGGTTTTATTTTTAACAGAAGTAAAGGTGGAATAGGCAAGAATTAAGTGTTTGGAAACTCTAAAGGAGTACATATCTAAAGAATGTGTGTCCCTCAGAGGTAGACACCTGATTTCTGGGATTCCCTGGTGACCAACTCTTAGGGTCTGTGGTCAGAACAAAGGAAGAAACAAAGGGTCAAGACAGATTGATGTCTCCATGGAGCTGAGGTGTGCTTAAGACCACCAGAGATGAGAGAGAGTGAGTCCAATGCTTAGCAACTGCACCACCCAGGTACCCTGAGAATTTTTTTTTTTTAGGAGAGGGGGGCAGAGGGAGAGAGAAAGAGAGATTCCCAAGCAAACTCCCCGCCGAGCACTGAGCCTCACACGGTGGCTCAATCTCACAACCCTGAGATCATGACCTGAGCCAAAACCAAGAGTCGGACGCTTAAACAATGCTGCTACCCAGGCACCCCAACCAGAGAAGAGATTTTCATCATCTCTCCTGGAGTCCCTTGTGGGGTCCCATATTAGGAGGCAATGGATTTTTTTCTTTAAATCCCAAGGCAGGAAAGAAAAAAATTTCATTTGTCACTGGAGATAAAACACCTTTAATGAAAAATAAGTTGACTCAAAATTTTGGGAAATGAGTGTTTTTTAGGTGAGGTTCAAATATCATCCTTGGAGCCTGTCAATTTATTCTTCAATCAAACATTTTATTGAGTGTATGTTGTTTGAGGATGAGGAGGAGTTTGCAAGGGTTTGTGCTACTGTAATAAACTAGGCAGGTGTGTCCATGGTAAGAATGAAAAGAAGGAAGGAAGAACAGTGTTGCTTTACTCTTGAAACCACAGTTTTTCTGGAGACATCTAACATTGTGCCTAATACTAAATGGTGACAAAGACACAACAATAATAATTATTTTTTATTTGGGTATAGTTGACACACAATGTTACATTAGTTTCAGATGTACAATTTAGTGATCTGACAAGTTTATACATTATGCCATGTTCAGTACAAGGGTAGCTACCATCTGTCCCATTACACTGCTATTATAATGTAATTGACTGTATTCCTTACACTGTGCCTTTTATTCCCATGACTTATTCATTACATAGCTGGAAGCCTGTATCTCCCACTCCCTTTCACCTATTTTGCCCAAACCCCCACTCCCTCCCCTCTGGCAACCATCAATTTATTCTCTGTATTTATAGGTCTGATTCTGCTTTTTGTTTGTTTATTCATTTGTGGGTTTTTGTTTGTTTTTAGACCCACTTATGAGTAGTATCATATGCTATTTGTCTTTCTCAGTTGGACTTATTTTACTTAGCATAATACCCTCTAGGTCCATTTATGTTGTCTCAAATGGCAAAAATTTCATCCTTTTTCATGGCTGCATAATATTCCAGTATGTATATGTGTGTGTGTGTGTACCACATCTCCTTTATCCATTCATTTGTTGATGGATACTTACGTTGCTTCCATATGTTGGCTATTGTAAATAATGTTGCAATAAACATAGGGATGCATATATCTTTTTGCATTAGTGTTTTTATTTTCTTTGGATAAATACTCAATAGTGGAATTACTGGATCATATTGTATCTCTATTTTTAATTTTTTGAGGAAACTCCTTACTGTTTCCCACAGTGGCTACACCAATTTACATTCCAAAATGAAAATAAGTAGCAAGTGTTGGTGAGGATGTGGAGAAAAACGAGCCCTTATAAACTGTTGGTGGGAATGAAATAATTTTTAATGAATAAATTGATAAATATTTATCAACAAACATGATTCAGAACATTTTTCTCTCTCTCCCTCTCTCTTTCTCCAACCCCCCCCCCCTTGCCACGGAGACTTTGGCTTTTGTTGACTAGTTCACCATGCACAGGATTGGTGACTCTAAGGTCTTGATACAGAAGTGTCTTCTCAGGTGAGTGTCCAGGCTTCTACATCTTTAATTTGAAGCCCTTTGCTTTTATATTTTCATACTCTCTTAAATCATTTTCTAGAGTATGTAAGCTAGTTTTAGATTTCATTCATTTTAAACTTATTCAGTAAATATTTATTAGATGCTTCCTATGAGCCAGACTCTATTCAAGAATCTTGGAACACAGCAGTGAGAATAGCACCCATATTATCCCTCAGGGCACTCCAGGGAACGTACAGTCTGGTAAAAAGGAGGATGTGAATCAAATGATGAAAGGAATATTGGGGCACCTGGGTGGCTCAGTCGGTTAAGCGGCTGCCTTCGGCTCAGGTCATGATCCCAGGGTCCTGGGATCGAGCCCCACGTCGGGCTCCCTGCTCGGTGGAGAGTCTGCTTCTCCCTCTCCCTCTGCCTGCCTCTCTGCTACTTGTGCTCTCTCTCTAGCTCTCTGTCAAATAAATAAATAAAATCTTTAAAAAAAAAAAAAAAAGAAAGGAATCTTGAAAGCAGGGGTATTCTTTGTTTATTTCCTTCTTCTTTGTATTCCCGGTGTGTAGAAGGGTTTCAGACCCCTAATGAATTGCTGTACAGTACATGTTTGTTGAATGAATTAAGGAGAAAAAAGAGAGAATAGGGTTATATTAGAGCACATTTAAAGAAAGAAGAGAAGAGAAAGAAGAGAATAAGAATGAGGAAGAGGAGGAGGAAGATCAAGAAGGGGATGAAGAACAGCACTGGTGGGACACCTGGGTCCCACAGTTGGTTAAACATCTGCCTTTGGCTCGGTTCATGATCCCGGGATTGAGTCCTGTGTTGGGCTCTGTGCTCACTGGGAGCCTGCTTTTCCCTCCACCTCTCCCCTTGCTCACGCTCATGCTCTCTCTCTCAAAAATAAATAAAATCTTTAAAAAAAGAATACCACTTGACTTAGGAGATCATTTTACCTGAGGATTTGCAAAAGACTTCCTTGAACATGTGGTACTTGAAATGAGGCTGAAATACAGATCGGGGGTGGTGGAGATGGGGAAGAAGGGTATTCCAAACAGAGGGAATAGCAGGTTAAAGGTGCTGTAGCTGGAAGGGGCCTCTAAGTGGATGGAGGCTGATATGGTTGGGACACAAGGCATGAGGAAGTTCCCGATAAGACTGTAGAGACTGGCAGGGGCCAGGCCAAGGCAGACCTCACTGGCTGTGCACAGGAACTTTATTTTCATGCTAAAAACAATGAAAATAAGACAAAAGCTCCATTTCCTTTAGAAACTCAACAATCTGGGTTGCCAGTTATCAGAATATAGGATATTGTTTTTGTATTCACATTTACTAAAAGAATGTGAGGACTGGTACACATTGTGAACATTAGCTTATATGAAATTTTCTCAATTGTCAAATATTTGTAGACAGAATGTAAGAAAGGGAACTCATTCCTTTTACAGTGGAATCTAAGTGCTTTTACTATGAATGTAATTTGCCTTTCAGTTTACCTTAAGTAATATTTATTAACATCTGACAGAAAAATGTAAGAAATTTGAAGTCCTTGGCTATGGACTGAACATTTGTGTCCTCCCAAAGTTCGTATGTTCGAGCCCTAATCCCTAGTGTGAAAGTATTTGGAGGTGGGGTCTTTGGGAGCAATGAGGGTTAGATGAGGTCCTGAGGGTGGGACCCCCAGGAAGGGATTAGCGCCCTTATAAGAAGAGATAGGAGAGAGCTTGCTTCCTTTCTCTGTGTTTTCTGCCATGGGGGGTACAATGAGAAGTCAAGTCATCCACTTACAAACCAGAAAGACTGCTCTCACCAGGAAGCAAATTGGCTGGCACCTTGATTTTGGACTTCCAGCCTTTAGAAATGTGAGAAATAAATTTCTGTTGTTTGAGCCCCCCAGTTTATGGTAATTTGTAGCAGCAGACTGAACTGACAAAGATGACTTTTTCCACAAGTTTTTGAAGTTACCATAGGTATTACACACAAAGGGACTCATTTACAATGATAGGCATCTATTTATAGCAATAGGTATAGATTTTTGGAATGCTGCAAATCTTGCAATGTGAAGAATTGCATTTTTCAGATCCCGTGTTTGCTTCCATCGTCGTTCCGATGGCTCCCACAGAAACATGGTCATCCTGGAAGGCGACGGCTGCTTTCACAGTCACAGCTCCCAGATCTGTGACACAGCCTGTCATGTATGCTCCCACCATGCCCACATCATCCTTGGCACACGTCTTGGCCTGTCTTCCCTCCAGGCAGCCCCCTGTTGAACGGGAAGTTCCCCTCTTGGATTTCTCGTCTGCAGTGTAAGTAATGTCCTTACTTCCCACTCACAAAGCAGTTCAAGTGGTGCATTCCTTTTTCTCTTTCCTGCTCTTCCAGAACAGTGACATCTGTTCTGTCACTTAACTCTGTGATTTGGGGTACGTTTTAAAACCTCTTCTACCCTCTATTTCCTTATCTGTAAATAGCAACAGTTACAACAGAAATGCTCCTATAGAACATCTAGAGCCCACCATTGTGTCTGTTTCTCATAACATCCCTACCAGGTAGATGTTAATATCATTACCATTTTCAAAATAGGAAAACTGGACATACGGAGGTGAATTAATCTGCCCAGCACTACATAGCTAATAAGTGGTAGAGGTAAGAGAGTCAACTGGTGGTGGGATCTGGCCTCCAACAGTTCCACAGTACATGTATTAGCTATCATGTGATCACGAGAATCCTCTCGTATTGGTTCTTGGGAGTTAAATGAGATGATTTTTGTGAAAAGCTGAACATGGTGCCAGGCACACCATCAATTCTCGATGACTATTATTTCTATTTATTTTTCAATTAAATGTACTTTCTCCTATGTTCAGATGAAGAAAATAGAGAATTTGTAAAAAGGTTTTTTTTTGTGTGTGTCTGATCTGTGCTTTGTTCTTGTTTTAGTATTTAAACCTTAACACAGTGAAATAAATGGAATGTCATGTTGAGAATTATTGTGTTTTGTCTTGTTTCTCTATACAGCTCTGCACTATTTCTGTGACTGAAAACTAAATTCTGTGTAAATCTAAGTTTCCCTTTGAATGGATTACAACAAGTGGAACTGACTTTTCCAATTACCTACTCAATTGACCTGGTACAAAGAAGGTTAAAGTTCCCACCTAATATATGATCATTAAAGCTTTTCATGTAGCTTTTCAGACAAGGCAGTCTGGGAAAACCCTGACACAACATCATTTTCGGTGCCAGACTGATAAAACATTTAGCATTTGTCAGTTACAGGAGGAGAAGACGATATATTAATTAGATGTACCACTTCTCTTGGACAACATGGAAAGAATTTTCTTTTCTTTCTTTCTTTTTTTTTTTAAAGAAACATGTCAGATAATAAAAGGTAAATATAGGGTGGCTTAAATATGTAAAGAATCCCTTTTATAATACCAGAACTTTGAAATCTATTATAGATAGATAGATAGATAGATAGATAGATAGATAGATAGATAGATATGGGAAACATGCACTGAGCAATATTTTTCATCATCACTTTGTTAATTTTGTGATTGATAATTTCACCAAGGATGATTTCCAATGCCTGCTACCAGCTAAGGTAGATTAAGAAAAGAAGTTTTGGGAAAAAACATCACTTACGTAGAGAATCAACTTCTCAGTTGCCACACACCTCTTCAACTTTGTAAACATTTTTTTTTTTTTTGCCAATTTCCGAAATGTTGCAAAAACAAACAGTAAGTAAATCCAGTAATTGTCCTCTAAGATTTTAGTCTTAGTTGAAATCAATCATGTAGGCCATTTATCTCCTCTTTTTCCTCCCCGCCCTCCCGCCCCACACCAGACCAGTGTGGGCTGGTCACTTGAATGGCGTTCATCCACATGTGTTTCAGTTTGGGGATCCTTCACCATAATTGATGAGGGATTATTTTTCTTTTTCTTTAAGACAGCTACACAGCATGCTTTAGGAACTAGGTTCCACAAAAGGACTCTAAACTCCATCTTTTAAATATTTTATAAGTTTTTTGAACATTGAATTCTATACATCAGTATTCAGAGAAAAAATGTCAGCATTGCATATATCAGATCAGCATTTTATTCTAGGGCA
Source organism: Leptonychotes weddellii (assembly GCF_054177405.1). Taxonomy (NCBI): domain Eukaryota; kingdom Metazoa; phylum Chordata; class Mammalia; order Carnivora; family Phocidae; genus Leptonychotes; species Leptonychotes weddellii. The sequence goes on along the minus strand of NC_138370.1, from coordinate 46,134,503 downwards.
CCAATTCATTTTTCTCTTATTTAGATAAATAGCTACTTAATTGTAAAAATCATGTATTGTATTGTAGTATATAATACTGAAACCCTTATAAAGGTTTTTTGTTTTGTTTTGTTTTGTTTTTAAGATTTTATGTATGGGGCGCCTGGGTGGCTCAGTCGTTAAGTGTCTGCCTTTGGCTCAGGTCATGGTCCCGGAGTCCTAGGCTCGAGTCCTGCATTGGGCTTCCTGCTCAGTGGGAAGCCTGCTTCTCCCTCTCCCACTGCCCCTGCTTGTGTTCCCTCTCTCGCTGTGTGTCTATTTGAGAGAGAGAGAGAGCAGGGGGAGGGGCAGGGGGAGAAGCAGACTCCCCGCTGAGCAGGGGGCTCGATCCCAGGACCCCAGGATCATGACCTGATGCTTAACCAACTGAGCCACCCAGGCGCCCCCTTTGGAACATTTTATATTCTTGTTAACTTACACTGTGGTGTAAACCAAACTGGATTTGGTTTCTTAATACTTCCTTTTATGGAAATTAAAAAAAAACCAACAACTTGTTTTTGTTTGTGAGTCTGGTTTTGCTACAGAGTATCTGATTTCAGTGTATATTGATGGTACAAACTTGGGTTTAGTTCCAATGATGCAAAATAGCTTGCTAACCTCTTTCCTCTTTCTCTTTCAAAGAATAAACTGAGACATAGAAGATTTAGGAAAACATCTAAGAAAACATGTGTAGAACCAGTAGTCATGATAAAACCCAGATTTTCTACCTTTGGTAAGTGCTCTGCTTTAGTTATATTCTAAGTCATATGAACTCATGAAGAAAATACAGATGATGGCATTTTCTTTGTATTTTAAAGTCCCTATTTAAAACATCATTCAGTTACAGGAGGGAGTTGCATATTCATACATTAATAAGATATAAAATTTAATTTTATCATCATTTCCCTTCATTTTGAAGGGCAAAAATCTTTCTGGACCTTAGAAATAGGGCTTGGAAATGAGAGGCGGAATCTTAAATACCATCTTCAACTTGTGTTAAATTTTGCAGATCTCAAGGCATTGCAGGTCATACTGCTATGAAATATTTTATGGAAAACAGTGTCCTAATATGTATATGTTCATGTCAGCCTTGTATTCGTTCGTTAGCATTATGGAGTGCAAATACTTGGAGGAACTGCCTGTGTGCTAAACTAGCTGTGAGTCATGAATCCTCCTGACTCTTGATCTCATCTGGACTTATCTTATCATAAACCAGTGGGGAGCAGAGATTGTGAGGCTCCTCCCACGTAATTTAGATACACAGGGCCAGCTCTCTTGGTGGGGCTGATGCCCAAGATAAGTGCTGAAGGTGACCGCTTGTGGCTGTCCTGAGCTTTCTGGGGAAAAACACTGTAATGCTTTACACCCAACATCCACTTGTAGTGATGTCAAGATCTGCAGTTTGGGTTATCAGCTAGTCATTACTCACAGAGCTTAGAATTGTGCAAGAGACTTAATCACTTTATGTCCTTATTCTCGGAAGAATATTTTAATTCTAAACATTCTTCGGTTCAGGACTTTATCTTTAATGCCCCCATGTGTCACCCTTGCAATTGTTTCGGCATAAGAAGTCGATAGCCAGCCTCCGACTTTGGATGTTGTTACCGAGAAATGCAAAATTACCAGCTCTTTCTGACCTATGCTGAAATAGAACTTTAGCTTCACTGTACATGTTTACGATGTTTTTCTTTTGCCAATTGAAGGAGACACAAGAGCTTAGTATAGGCTCATGCACAGGTTTTATAGGATGTCAGACAAAATGATTTTTTATTGAGGAAGGGTCAAACAAGTTGTGGTTTCTGTTGTGTCACACTATACAATATGAAGGCCATGTTATAAAAATTCAGGGCTCCCACAAGAAGGCAAAGGCTAAGAATGGTGATTTAAGACTACATTATCCTGTTTCTAATTCCTTCTCTTTCTTCCTGCGGAAATGTAATTGCAGAAGCTGGGAAAAAGGATTGGAGCGTGGGCTTCTATATCTGCCTTGAAGAGAGTCGTAAAGTCTGTTTTACGAGTCTCTCTCTAGCCTCGCTCTACTTTTCCAAATTAAAGGAGACAATATGACAATCTCACCAGGCTCTGATCTTACATCTTAATTTGCAAACTCAGCAGCAATATCAGTATCTGGTTTAAGTAGCTCAGATAAAAGTGTTGAAATTAACGGCTTATCTCTAGAAATTCCGTATAAAGTGTTCTATGTAGTGAAGCCAAAGCCACTTTTTTTTTCTTTAAGAATATCTCTATTACAGAAATTATTATTTCTTAAAATTGATGTACTCTATGTCAGTTTCTTAGTTTGGACAAACATACCGTGGTAATATAAGATATTAGCAATGGGAGAAACTGGGTGAAAGGAATCTCAGTATTGTTTTTATAACTTTTCTGTAAATCTAAAATTATTCTAAAGCAAATTGATGTATACATTGCAAAACCATTATACTTGTCTTAATGCATTTGTGATGTGACAAACTAAAGACTGGGAAGCAAATTCGCAGCGCAGTATTTCTGCGTCAGATTAACTGAGGGTGTTCATGGTGTAGACTGTTGCCCATTTCCATGACTTTAAGAACTAAGAGTATTTTGTTTCTTAGCATATGTCATGTAAAAGGGCTACGTCAACTTGTCTGAAGCATATTCACCAACTGTTGTGTTTCTAGTCAGGCCAAACAGAGCCTTCACGTATTACGTGAGGTCCCTTCACCTGCGCAGGCTTTGTCAGAGTTGAAACAACCATGACTGCCACTGTCTCTTGATTATGGTTTCAAAGGACCACCCACTTCTGGGGGTGAGAGGCTAATTCTGACTCTCCAACAGGCCCCTTTTAGACCTTAGGAAAACAAGCATTTCATTTAAGCCTTCCCAAACAGGACGGAGCTTGTTAGGAGCTATGGTTCTAGCATTTGGAACAGAGTCAAGATTAAACCTTCGTACTATTTAAACAGAAGAGAGATGAGAGTTTACAGTTTATCTCATTAAAAAAAAACAAAAACAAACAAATAAAACTTCAGTGAGAAAAAAAATGTGTGTGAGCTTTAACTACAGCGATTCTACATGTACTGATGTGCCATTGATCAGCTGAAGAGAAAAGTTATATCCTTTGACAGGCAAATCCGTATACAGAGCTTCTGGAAACTAAATCGATTCCTTTGTTGCAGCGAAACATTGCAAATGAAAACCAAGAAATGCACTAACCTGCAGAAAGAAAATAAATGTATTACCAAGACTTTACAAATTACAATGAATTGAGTCACAACAAAACTTCAAATAAAGGAAACAATGTGGTAATTGGGCCCCTTGTCCTATATAATCCACTTGTTGGCATACATTATGGGTTTGCTATCTTCTAAGAGTATTAAATCATTGTACAAGAACATTGCCAAAAAAACTCTTCATTTCCTTTTAGTGACTTCTTACTGCCCTCAGTGGAAGTTTAATAGAAAAGGAAGGACATGATGTAGTTTTAATGACAGGAAACCCATAGCCTTCCAAATGAATAAATTCCATCACTGGCTGCCACAAAGTGTGCTAATTATTTCCTTTGATAAATTAAAAGCTGTAAAAGTCCAAAGTATATAAGCATGTGGTTTACAGTTATAATCAACCTGTCTGCATCACTGAAAGTTCATATTATCCTCATTATTTAATAAGAATTACATTTATTTTTTTATTCCAGAAAATTATATCAAAAACATGTGTTAAACTTTTACTGATTTGACAGATTACTAAAAAAACTAATTAACCGTCACGTTGCTGAACTATAGGATGCTAAAATCAAGTATTAATCTATTCCCCAATACCAAACTTTGAGGATGAAAATAAACAATATTTATAAAGTAAATATAAACTGTATTTATGAAAAGATGGAACAAAACCAAGCAAAAGCCACTCATATTCAAAATGTGTGAAAGAATTACAATCTTATACTTGATTTTATTAATTTATTTTAAATATCCCCCAAAATCAAACTTTGGGAATGCAATAGAGCGATTCTTTTACTCAGCAAAATTTATTATGTACCTCTGTATGCTCTATTTGAATTTATTAACTCCACAAATATTTATTTAACATGTACCATGTGGTCGCCTCCCAGGGATGGAGGCCATGTAGTGGGAGAACCACGAATGTGGTGATCATATAATTGTGAATTTGGAAATGGGGTAAGGAGGTTTGCAGTTCAGTGAAAGCCTACTGACCATAGAGAGATCTGTTGATATTCTAGAGCTCAGATTTTCTCCATGGAAGGGGGATCAAACTGAAATATGAACAATGAGCTGAAGAGGGCAGGGAGAACTTCAGGCAGAGGTATCGCATATGCAAAGGTTTTGTGGTGGGACTAATAAAGGCCCTTGTGACATCAGGACAGGGAACAAGGCTGGCCAGAGTCTAGCTTGCCCACCAGCACCTTTGTGTACTCTTTCTTTTTCTTTCTTTCTTCCTTTCTTTCTCCCTTCCTTCCTTCCTTCCTTTTCTTTCTTCCTTTTTTCTTTCTTTCTTTCTTTCTTTCTTTCTTTCTTTCTTTCTTTCTTTCTTTCTTTCTTTCTTTCTTCTTTCTTTCTTTCTCTTTCTTTCTTTCTTTCTTTCTTTCTTTCTTTCTTTCTTTCTTTCTTTCTTTCTTTCTTTCTTCCTTCCTTCCTTCCTTCCTTCCTTCCTTCCTTCCTTCCTTTTCTTTCTTTCAAGATTTTATTTATTTGTTAGAAAGAGAGAGAGAAAGCAAAAGCTCCATTGTCGAATGGAGTATGGTTGCATTTCGTCCCCCATCACCATCTTGCTGAATGCCCAAATGCAGGGCATGACTTGCACAATACATATGGCAGCCCTGGGAAAGTGGAGTGAGATAATGTAATGGTGGGGAGGTAGGGAGAGGTCAATTGCTACAAGATGCTATAGACTGAATGCCTGTGTCCCCCCAAAGTTCGTATGTGGAAACTTAATCCCTAATGTGTTAGTACTTAGGAGAGGGGCTTTGGGGAAGGGATTAGGTCATAGGGTGGAGCCTTCATGAATCGGTTAGTGCTCTTATAAGAGGCTCCAAGGAGCTTTCTTGCCCCTTCTACTGTGTAAGGAGCCAGAAAGAAGAGAAGATGCCATGTATGAGCCAGAAGCCAGTACTCACCAGATACAGAATCTGCCAGCGCCTTGGTCTTGTACTTTCCAACCTATAGAACTGTGAGAAATAAATTTCTGTTGTTTATATACAACCCAGTCAATGGCATTCTGTTAAGTAGCCTGTTATAGTGTCTTTATTAGACACTAAGACACAAGACTTTGCTGCTTTGTAGCAAATAAAAAAGAATGGCTTCTACTACGCTTCATATTAAATGAACTAATTTTACAACTTTAATTTTGCACCATTTCCAACATTTCGCAAGTTCTAACTCTAAGTAGCTCTTTGACTAAAGTGAACATAACATCTTGCCTTTGTCTTGTCTTTTGCATTCAAACATGATACCTGTTGTGTTCTCAACCATTTACTCTAATTCTATTTAGACTGGCTAGAATAAAAGACATTTAATGTAATTTAGTAGACATACATGTATTGTTAAATCAAGGCTTCATAATGACTTACATAAAGGTACTGTGGTTCTGTTAGAATTTAAAGGATGTTATAATAGTGTCTTACAGAAGAGTTGCAGAGTAAATAAGCTATGGTTTCATGCAGTCATTCATTCATTTATCCTTTTTTTTTTTAAGAATTTATTTATTTATCTGACAGAGAGAGAGCAGGAGAGCGGGAGCAGGAGAGGGAGAAGCAGGCTTCCCACTGAGCAGGGAGCCGGATGAGAGGCTTGATCCCAGGACTGCAACATCATGACCTGAGCCGAAGGTAGATGCTTAACCAACTGAGCCACCCAGGTGCCCCTTATCCTTTTTTTTTTTTTTTAACTCTTAAAAGTTCATGTTAGGTCTCTTTTATCAGGATCTGTGAGAGAGAGTAGATGACTCAAGGAATCATTCCTAGGCTCTGTACTGAAGGAGGGCCTAGGACTGATTCCTACTGGGGACATCACCTAAACAGCTAATTTAAGAGACAGAGATTTAGGAGCAATAAGACTTTGACATAGTATCTTAAATCAGGGGTGAGGGAGGTCATTTTGGGCAGAGACTGTAAGGAGTGAGCCTGGCAAAGAATGGGGAAAGAGCCTTCCAGATGGAGAGGTCAATGGGAATGAAAGCAAGGGACGAGAAAAGCATGTTGCTGGAGCATAAATGTGAGGAAGAGAGAAGCAAGGGCAGAGACAGGATGGTAGGAGGGACCATGTCAAGGGGAGGCTTGAATGTTAAGAAGCTTGGACTTAACTTTTTGGAGATGGGGAACTATTGAAGAATCTTGCTTCTCTTTGGATCCATCCAAGGAGTCCATACATATCTCGGCTTAAGGCTTCGGATCAGACAACTGTTCTTTACCACTTTGCCATGCATGGGTCCAGCAGATGTTTCACCAGTGTTTTTCAGAATGACATAATCAGGAATATGATGGGAAGACTGTTTCGTAACTCAGTTTAGCAGCTCAGATTTGCATTTTAGATAGGTCACTGGATGTCTGGATATAAGAACAGTTTGCAAGGGCCCCAGCTCTAAGCACAAATACCAATGAGGAAAGCGTTGCAATTGTCCAGGTGAGAGAACCTCAGTGAAGACTCTCGTGGTGTGCAGGAAGAAAGGACAAAACCCTGAGAGGAGTATAGGAGAGAAAAAAACAGGCGCCATGCTCACTGCTTAATTGAATGTTTGGAGTAAGGTGGGGGGGTACAAATCAAGGATGACTCTTAGCCTTCTAGCTTGGATGGCAGAACAGAATGTGGAAAATCAGAAAAGATAAAGACATCGAAAGCATCAAAGCATTCATAGGTTGAATTAGGAAAAAATTCGGTGCAACAGGAAATTTCAACAAACGTAGACTTTGTTCTTATCCATATGGAATGGCATTTAGGGACACATAATTGTCCTCGACGCTATTAACAAGATGTTTTTCTTTGGCAAGATGATGGTACTTTAAACAGGCAGCTTCTTGGCATTGCCCAAGACAAACCCTTCCTGTGGCAGACTCAGTGCATGTTCTTTTACTCTATCTATACATTCTTTCTTGTCATTTCAGATACTTATTAATCACACCTAACCTCTGCGTCTCTACTTTCTCTTCTCAGTTCTAAATAAGCCTCATCTTTTAACTTCCACTCAGAGACTTTATTTTGCAAACGACGAATCACTTTGCTTCTTCTCTTGGGATCCTATCCAGGGAGTTCATTCCTCAGTTTCAAGGCCTTAAATCAGACACATTTTTCCAACATTTCTACGCCTTGCATCCAATAGGTGTTTGATAAGTCTTTTCAAAATGATAAAACCCTGAGGATGGTGGGAAGACCGTCTAGTAACTCCCACATGCTAGAATCCTATTTATTCCAGGTTTTTACAGCACATTTTTAATCATTAACATGGCATTGGTGACTTATATATGATCCTCTATAATCCTGTCTTTTGTTTATGCTATATTTGCCTGTGACCAGGTCTTATCATCATTTTTGTACAGTTTGTTCTCCCCTTTTCACTTGTTCTGATTAAGCTTTTATTCTCATTATTTCTGTTTATTTTCAAAGTCATTTAAAATTATAATTATCTTCTCCAAGTTGCTAGGCTTCCCACTCAACTTGGTGCCACTAGTAATTTACTGAGCTCCTCCCAAATTCATCTGTGCCATTAAAGATGTTATAAAATATTTTTGGCTCAGGGTGATTCCTATGAAAACACACTCATGTTGTTCAGGCTGATATTGCATTGTGGATAGCTGACTCTTGAATATTTTTCTAAGAGGTTTGTGCTCTCATCTAGTTGTAAAGGAACTTAAATAGTAGTGACTAAAGTAACATATGTCTGTAGAGTATTATAGAATCCCCTCGCCATAGATCATTTAATTTGATGCCTAAATAACCCTGTAAAACAGGAAGAAGAAGGTTTTCTTTATCCCTATTTCAAAGGCATAGAAGCTGAGATTCAAGGTAAGTGACTTGAATAAGGTCACTCAGCTAACAGTTAGTAGAACCAGCTCTTAAATGCACATTTACTGGCTTCAAAACCAATGCTCTTGCTACTCCACCATGCTGAACCACTCTTATATATTAATACATGGCTTAAGATTAAATTAAGATCCCTGGGGCGCCTGGGTGGCTCAGTTGGTTAAGCGACTGCCTTCGGCTCAGGTCAGGATCCTGGAGTCCCGGGATCGAGTCCCGCATTGGGCTTCCTGCTCGGCAGGGAGTCTGCTTCTCCCTCTGACCCGCCCCCTCTCATGCTCTCTCATTCTCACTCTCAAATAAATAAATAAAATCTTTAAAAAAAAAAAAGATCCCTTATTAAAAAATTCTGACTACTCCATCCCAACATTGATCTTCCCATTCTTTTAATACCTAAGGCATACTTGGTCTACACAGCGCAATTCAATTCAGCATGTACCAGTTGTTCGGGAAGTGTGTAAGGCACCGACCCAAATGCTGAAGGGTACATAAAATAATTGTGACACTTTCTAAAGGAGCTATCTTAAAAGATATCAAGGGGATAGACAGTTGAATCTTATACCAAGAACCACAAGGGTAGAAAAAAATTATAGGGTGTTATGTAGCACCTTTTTCATGTGAGGTTTTGAATTTTTATGTTTACTGTTTTAAGAAAAAACGGCTCACTCCTTGAGAGCAGATACTATGTAGTCTGTATCTGCATCTTCTAATCATACATAGCAAATTCTGGGCAAATAGTATAAATTTTTAAAATACTTGTTGACTTACTTTGCCGGTTGCACTCCAGATTTACTGATTTCCTACTATGTGTCCAATGCTGTACTAGGCATAATGTGGAATGCATAACTCTGTCTCCAGCAAAGGGAACCCTAATGAACAGAGTGTGTTTGGTAAACATTTAGGACATTCCTTGACCAGACTAGACTCTTGACTCCTGAGTAGAGTGCAGGTTTTGAGGTGAGGAGGAAATAAGCTTGGAAAGATCAGATTGGTCCATAGTATAGAGGACCTTGAAAATCAAGCAAAAAAAAGCTAGCCTTGAGTGGTAAACAAGAAGTATAATTACCATATCAAATAAATCCATTACCAAGGATGAGAAGAAATGTTAAGATTATATCATCAATTGTTTCATGTGTGGTAATGTAAGTATTCCAGTTCCTATTATTTGAGAAATAATAAAATAAAAAGAAGCTCTTCCTACTTCCTTGAAATGAAATATGTTTTCTTTCGTGTTACTTTTGCCCACCTGTCTAGACAGTCTTTATCTAGCAGCACATTCATGGCATCCTTCTCCTTTTTCTGGAATTTCAGTCCTGCTTTTTTTGCTCCTTTTTCCCACACATGTGTTTCTTCTGGAGCTAATGATCTGTTTCAGCCATCATTAGTGTTTGCAAATGATTATTAAAACCATCATGTTTTCAGTCCAAATGATTTAAGTTCTAATAAGCTACTCATTTTGTCCTTTAATCAATTGACCCATCCATTCATTTGACATGAATGGAGAAGGCAAATTATGTGGAAGGAATCTGGATTGCATGGATAATGTAAAGAATAAAAAGAGACAGTTGAGGGCCCTGAGAAGCTTCCAAGCTAGTAATGCATTAGAGTCTAATATATTCCAAGCTTCTTGTATATCCTCGCATTTAATAATACCACTATGGCATGTGTTTACTCCATAAAGTAAAATGTAGTTTAAAATATTTAAACATCTCATTAATACCATTAATACATTCTTGATACAATGAGTGGGGGAAGTAGGGAGAGAACCCTCAAGCAGACTCCCTACAGAGCACAGAGCCTGACGTGGGGCTCATTGCCAAGACCCATGAAATCATGACCTGAGCTGAAACTGAGAGTCAGGGTCTCAACCGAGTGAGTGACCCAGACACTCTGCTAGCTATAATTTTAAAAGATCACACTGGAAGTAGTTTGGAGCACAATGGAAGAAAGAATCAAGATGTCCAGAGGTAAGTAGACCAATGTGGAGAGAATAACCTTGGATGTTGTTTGGATTAAACAAATGTTACTACATGAACAGCCTCTGCTGAGTAGTAAGCTCTTAATAAATGTAGCTTCTAGAATTATTACTATTGGCATTATGTTACTCTTATTTGTATTATTGAAATAGTCTTGGTGAGAAATGAGAAATGATTAGAACATATACTAGAATTTCAGAAATAGGGATGGAGAAGAAAGCCCAGATTCTCAAAAATCAGCAGGGCTAGGGGGTAGGAGAGGCTAGAATTAAGAAGGTTTTTTTTAGATGACAGGATAAGGTAGAGGGAGAGGACTAGAATGTGCTTTGAAACTTTGAATCATGGCCCATTAGTAGATTGTGATATCAATTTAGAGGGTTATGACGGGCCATTAAAAAACCCAAAAAAGAACAGAATTTTAAAGTTCACACAGAGTATCACAAGTAATTATTCTACAAAACTTTTATGTGGATGGTATATGTAAGGACATTTTTGGTGGGTATTTAGTGTATCTAGGCACTGTATTTAGCACAGGTCTGAATGAGTCTGAATGATTACAGGGCAGACAGCTCAGAGAAGACTAGCACTCAGGTTTCTGAAGGCATCCTGATTCCAAGGTGGAACAGAAGCTGAGAGAGAAGCCATGCTTACCTTTTTCTTTCAAACCTGCATATTAGATAAGAGATCAGTCCTCTTCATGGATTAGACGTATGAAGAAAGGACAGAAGTGTTTTCTGTTTGTTTGTTTGTTTTTTTAGGAAACTCATCCATAGGGAGCAAGAGGAATTCAGAGTGTGTGTTTCCTTCTGATAGATGATTTATTTTCCTCCAATTTTTGATGAGAGGGGCACCTGGGTGGCTCAGTCCATTAAGTGGCTGACTCTTGATTTCGTCTTAGGTCATGATCTCAGGGTCCTGGGATTGAGCCCGGCGTTGGGCTCTGCCCTCAGCAGGCTTGAGATTCTCTCTCTCCTTCTCCCGTTGCCCCTCTTCCCCCTCATATGTGCTCATTCGCTCTCTCTTTCTAAAATAAATAAATCAGTCTTTAAAACAAAACAAAAACTCCTTGATGAGACAATTAGGTTTCCATATAAGAAAAAACAAAGGGACGAACCCTAGTCCTAGCTTACATGATGCACATAATTCCAAATAGAATTAAAATCTAGATGTGAATGGCAAAACAAAAATGGCTTAGAAGACTATTCAGGAAAGGATCTTCATTAAATGGAGGGTTACCAAGGGTTCTTCTCCCCTCCCCCCCCCACAGGTAAACATCCCTTTATTCACTGAGGCCACTGAAGCCACTGAAGGAAGTGGCTTCCTCTGGAGCACTGGTCTGCCAAGGGGACAGCACACAGGATTTACGGGGTTCACGCCCCAGCCAGGTCTGCCGCAGGCCCAGACTTCCCTGTCGGCAGCAGAGCCCAAGGCAGCCTCCCGTTTCTTTGCCCCCACAGCCGTGGAGAGCATCCCAGTGCTTGGGGCCCTCTGCTCCTCTTCCACCTTGAGCCGGGCCCTGGGAGACTTGGCTAAGAGAGCTCGGCAAACTGGACGTGCGGCGCTGGGCCAGCTTCACGGACGCCGGGGTGGAGCAGGGGGACGTGCAGGAGGCGCTGCAGAAGCGGGGCAGTCTGGCCCAGTGCTACCAGGGTGGCGACGGCCTCGCGGACTAAGGTGTTCCAAGCAAAGGAAAGCGCTGGTTTACAATAAACACCGTGGGTGCAGGACTCAGTGTTCTGGGACTGGCTACAGCAGCACCTGCGTGCGCTACATTTAGAAACGCCGTGATCAGGGCTCAGAACAATAAATACGCGCCGTGGGACCAAGGGGAAAAAGAAAAGGAGCTGAGCCCCCCTCTCCCCCAGGGCCGAGCACACGTAGCTTCCGAAGACCTTGACCGACGCCTACGCGGGCCCAGCTGTCCAGCCCCCAGTCTGCCTCTGTCCTTGTCCTCAGCC
>NC_138370.1:46114984-46122439 GCF_054177405.1 Leptonychotes weddellii | reverse complement strand
CCCCCTCCTCCCCCTCCCCCTCCTCCTCCTCGGAGCTGGCCTCGCAGGCAGCGTGGAAGAGCTGCACGAGTTCTCGGAAACGGTGGGAAACCTCGGTGGGGGTCTTCTTTAAACAAACTCAAGAAACACTAACAACAACAAAAGAGATAGCTCAGACAAAATTAAAATGAGAAATTAATGTCAATTAAGATGAAGTTTTATCCAAAGATGCCATATAAAAAATGAAAAGACAAGCTTCAGAATAGGAGAAGGTATTTGCAACATATACCCAACAAAACCCTAGCATCCAAAATATTTTCAAGAACTCCTACCAAACAGTATGAAAAAACAGACAACCCAATAGAAGAAAAAACAAGCAAAAGAACAGGCACTTTACAAGAGAAGAAACAGAAACAAACCAACAGCTCCTTGATTAGTGTTTATTGTCTACGACTCAAACCCCAAATTCTGCCTTCAAGGTCTTTTGCAAATTTGCCCCCCAAAGACTCACTTCCACCCACTTTTCCTAAGACCCCCAAAATAGTCAAACTTACTATTTCTCAAGTAAACCTTGTCTTTTCCTCTCTCCAGGCTTTGAAAAGCCAATGAATGCTGCAGCTTCTGGAATACCTCCCAACTGCAACCATGCATACACCATCCATCCCCTCTAGTGTGAGGTTGTACGTTCATCCATTTGTTTTAAAATGCCTCCTGATCCTTGTATTCTTCCTTTGTTTCAAATTTTTCCTTTCTCCGTTCATCTCCTTCCCTTCAACCAGACACTGAAACTCGTTGAGGTCAGAAAGCACATCTCCTTTTATAAAAAAAATCTGTACATTTTTCTAGGATGTACTTTATGTAGAGTAGATATTTTTGATTGATAATCGTGAAAAGAGAACGTCTTTTCTGGATATTTTCTCGGTGTAAATGAGGTCATCATAATAGCATCTGCAATTACTCTGAAGCTTTGCTCTTTAGCTCATTGAGTTTGAAAAAACATTTTCCTAAAATAAAAGTAATGTCTTTCTTTTTCCTTAGTTCATGTCATCTACATCCGTGTCCACTTTCTCTTCTCACATCAAAGGACTCCTACTTCGCTGCTGATCTGATCTCCTAAGTATTTCTTGGCTCTCTCTTAGATCTCAGAGCCCATCTCCTTTCCATCCTCACTCACTAACTTGGTTTTCGTTCTCATCATTCCACCTAGAACTTTCCATACACTCTTTCTTGAGGCTGAGCTGTCCTCCACACTGCTACGGGACTGAGTTCTCACACCCCTGCTTTGATGGCTTTGCTTCCAGGCTAATGCATAAAGTTCTCCAAGGAGGCAGAAGCACTGTGGTCCTGCTTTGTATGCAGACAGCCCAGCACTCGACTCCTGGCACTGCTAGCTGTACTTGAGTGGGAATAGGAGGAAAAGGAGACAAAGAATTAATGCAGAGAATTTCCAAAGAAATAACTGCTTATGGGCAACAAGAGAGGAGGAGTAATCAGCAATGACTTTGGGCTTTTGAGTTTGAAAATAGTATGTATGATGAGACAATAATAGGAAATTTATAGCAATGAGTGAACCAATACATCTTGTTCAGTGGATGTTAATATGGTACATTTGATCCTTAAAACATTCTCACTAAGTGGATGCCATTTTCTAGAATTGTTCATTGTTATTTGGGCAAGTCACTCAATCTGTGCCTCAGTTTCCTCATTTATAAAACGTGGATAATAACACCTGTCCCACAGGGGTATGATAAAGATTAAATAAGATGAGAAGTTATAATCTTAGAATGGCAACTGGTACATAGTTTGGGATGAGAAATTGCCAGCTATTATAATGATAATGGTGGTGGCATATGAAATGTTTGACCTGGGCGCCTGGGTGGCTCAGTCGTTAAGCGTCTGCCTTCGACTCAGGTCATGATCCCAGGGTCCTGGGATCGAGTCCCACATCGGGCTCCCTGCTCGGCGGGAAGCCTGCTTCTCCCTCCCCCACTCCCCCTGCTTGTGTTCCTGCTCTCGCTCTCTCTCTCTCTGTCAAATAAATTAATAAATAAAATCTTTAAAAAAAAAGAAATGTTTGACCTTTTGGCTCCGTTCTCCACCCAAGCCAAATTAATCACACTCCTTAAACATATCTCTTAGCCAGGGGTGTTCTTATCATCCCCTTTCTGCAAATAATAAGTAAGTACACTTGTCATTCTTTAGAACCAATTCTAAATTCCTTCTGGTATTTCCTTATTATTCTAGGTACTGTGAGCGATTCTTACTTCCGTGGTCCCCAAAAATTTAATATAATTTTTGAAGCACCTGTATCATTAAAATGATATGATGTGATTATACATTATGGTATTTGACACATGGAATTTCTTTATTGCAGGGAAAATGCCTATTTAAAAATAGGGCTTATTGTTTTATTTTCTCACTATAAAAAAGTGCTCATTATAAAAAAGTTGGGAAAAAAGTTAAAGATTGAAAAAAAATCTGTAATGTGATCACCTAAAGATAACCATCATTTATAATTGATATCTTTACCTAAAATATCTTAAGGCATTTAAGAAAAATTCATTGGGTTTGTCCTATGTATGGTTTTGATTTCTGTTTTTTTTTTTTTTTAATTTGTTTTTGGCTTGAAGACCACACCATTCAAGGGTGTCTATTTCAATCCTTTTGTGTTGACCACACTGTCAAAAACTTTGTCAGTCATAAAATCTCATGTGCTCTATGCTTCTCATCCTCGTTTCTTCCTTCTCTCATTTCAAAAGTGCCTAAAGATGCTGCATTAAATAAGTGTTTGGGGGCGCCTGGGTGGCTCAGTTGGTTAAGCGACTGCCTTCGGCTCAGGTCATGATCCTGGAGTCCCTGGATCGAGTCCCGCATCGGGCTCCCTGCTCAGCAGGGAACCTGCTTCTCCCTCTGACCCTCCCCCCTCTCATGTGCTCTCTCTCTCTCGTTCTCTCTGTCTCAAATAAATAAATAAATAAATAAAATCTTTAAAATAAATAAATAAATAAATAAGTGTTTGTTTCATGAATTAAAGTCTATTTAACCATTATGGCGTTAGGCACTCTACTTACTTTTCTAAGAGATGAAACAATTCGTTGTCCTTATCAATTGATATTTGAAATTTCACCTTGATATCTTTCATAAGTTTTGCTCCAAAGGCTTGAAAATAGTTAAGATATGAAAAATTAGGTTGGCATGAGGATGTCTACACATGCTGGCTTCCAATCATCATTCTTTGTTTGGAAGAATAATTAGAGTATTAAAGAGATGGAAAATAATGTAGCACATTTGTTCTTGGGCAAAGGACTAATTTATGTCTGGAAATTGCCTTTTAAAACAACAACATATAATGTCAACTCTGTCTTGCAGAGTTGAATTCAAAGAGAATCTCACATTTTGTTATTTCTTTTAATGATTAGCTCTGCTTGAGAGGTTTAGCATATCTCTGAGGTGTGCTTTGATAAACATTTCCTCATTTGGAAAAGCATCAAGAAATCTTGGATGAGAAAAGCATCAAGAAATCTTCTTTTTTTAAGATTCATAAATGTAAGGATAGTATTCTTGCCTTCATATAACAAGTTTGTTTCCAGCCTTCTGGTTAGTGAAGGAAGACCTGGAGGACACAAGAAAAATCATGGGAGTAAGTTTTATAAAGAATCCTTTAGAGAGGAAAAAAAATACTAATATTATTATTAATAAATTATGAGGTGTATTTTTTGTTTTGTTTTGTTTTTTTTTTTGGTCTATATGTGTTTTAGCAACCCAAAGGCATTGGTTGCATTTTTTAATTATCTGGGACTATTTTACCTTTGGCTAACTGAATGCTAGGAATGCTTTAGGCAGTATTTCCTAATTTCGTAGTGTTACAACTGAGGTTAAGGGCAGCTTCTGAAAGGATACCCCTGTGTATGATCTACTAGGTTAGAGAGAACTCCCTGGGAAAAAACAATCATCCACACTTATCTGAAAGTTGGCACTATCATGAATGAGAGGCATAATAATATTATGGTAAGATACATTTCCTTTTTCAGTCAGTGTGGGGACAAAGGAATGGGATAGAGATGAAACAACTTCCCCATGGCTCTGGAGTTAGCTAAAACAGAGCTCCTTAAAATATTGTTTATTGCAGTGATGTTTGTGCTACTTGGCTAAAGATCTCATCATCTTTACAGTCAAATTTCTCTTTAAAGGTTTGTGACATTTTTAGAAGAATTAACTCCGGTCTGAAAATTGGCAAATAGTACCTCAGTGTAAGAACAGATCATTTCAGGGGGAGAAGGAGAGACCTGGACACGTATGAGTCTATAAAGGAATTCTCTTTTAAGAATTTTTCTCTTTGTTCAAGGAGGATTTCTTCATTAAAACAAAACAAGGCAAGAGTTAGAACTTGACTTATGTGTACTAATCATGAAGTAATGTGAACACGGTAAAATTTAACCTGCGCCTCTCTGTTATGGAACAAATTGAATTAGTTTATTTGAAGAAAATACTTTTCTAATGATTTTACTAACCGACTCCTAATTCTTTGCAAAAATGATGTAACAAGAGAAAATTTAAAAGATGAGAGAAGTATAAACAAATGATAAATTCAGGGCAAGAACTTTGCTCTGGACACCTTGTTTTGTTGCGGTTGTGTTTCATTTCTTTGTACAGCATTTTTAAGAGAAGAGTGCTTGGCTGCTAGTTAGAGGGTTATACTCCCCCTCTTTCTCAGGGAGAACCAGGCAAAGAAATTATGATGTGTGCCATATTGTAAAAAGAAACATTTGCTTCGAAGCTTGTCGCTGACATTTTTATGCAAGATCTTGGGCTTTCAAGGCAATGAAAGGCTGGAAAATGTTTTCCTTTTAGAGTGTGAGGAGGATCTCACATTAAAATAAGCCCTATTTACTGGTTTCTGATTAAAAATGTCATGTTCTGGCTTTTTTCTTCCACTAGGTGCTGGTTAACCACAGGTATGATCTGCTGAACATTGCTACAGAGCTGGACTCGCCCTGAACATACTGTGGGGTTTGGACATACAGGTTTTCTTCATTTTCTAAAACTTTTGCAAAATGTTTCTGTTAGTGTTTTAGTAAAATATGAAGAAGTGGTTAAGTTCTTAGAGTGTTCCGTTAGTTTCATTAGCTCATCATTCATCTGAAATTGACATATCTCATCTTTAAATATTTTAAAATTTTCTTATTTTCTTTCTTGTATGCTAAAGAATCGTGTTTTTCTTGACAAGCCCAACATTCACATGAGGATGTTTATGGACCTATCCTCATGTGTCCACAGTCCACTTTCACCCCTGCCAGCAAAGGGCTGTACAGGCAAACGTGACTCTCTGTTTCTCCTCCTCACCTTGGCTTTTCAGTGGCTGGGTGAACAAAGGGCACAGAACAGGGGGCCCTCAGCTGGAGGTTGTTCCTCCTCTTGTGAAGACTATCTCTTGATGTTGTGACCAATCATCCACATGGAGCAGTCAGGGATAAAATTGCAAATCTCACCTTTTACACAAACTGCTTAGAATTTGTATGAATTTATAAGCTTGAATAGCACAGATCCTGACATAATCAGTAACAAGCATAAATAGAACGAACAAAGGAATGTCATAAGTTTTTTTATGATTCACAAATCATCAAGTTAATAGGTGATAACAGCTCTCTCACTGAATGTTACCTCCACAAAAGAAATAATTTTCTACTTTGTTTACTGTTGGGTCTTCAATATTTCCCATGCATTCATTCAAAAAGCATTTACTGAGCACCGACTTTATACTAAACCTGCGAAGTACTGGAAGGAGAGTGTTGAGTAAAGCATGAACGACTCCGCTTTCATGGGCATGTAGTTTTGTGGGATAAACAGGTATTAAACAAATTACCAAAAAAGAAATAACAAACGTATAAATGCTAAAAAAGAAAAAAAGTGTACAAGAGATTTTAAGAGACATACTAATTAGTAGTATTATTAGTAATACTAATAGTAAGTGGTAATAGTAATAGTTTGGAGGTGGTGGTGGTCAGGAAAGCCTTCTCCCATGGCAATGACATTTGAGTGAGACCTGGATGATTACTAGGATTGGCTGGGAGTGCAATGAGTAGAAGAGAAGCTCCAGGTGTGGCTGGAGAGGTAGATGGAGTAACTCATGTAAGACTGGGTAAGAACTGGGAATTTATTCTAAGTACAAAGACATGTCATTAACGATTTTTGAGCAAAGAGTGAGCAGGTTATGTTTTAAGAAGATCGTCTGGCCGCTGCATGGGAATTAAATATAGGGGAGCAAGGGTAGAACGGGGGAGAAAAATCAGGGGCTATCACAATACTTCAAGCAAGAAATTGTTGGTTTGTTTCCAGGTGGATGGCAATGAAGACGTCAAAGGTAAGAGTGGATGGGTTCAATATGTTTTGGAGACCTGATCCATGGATCTTGGTGATGGTTTGGACGTGGAGTTAAGGATGAGAAAGGTGTTAGTAATTGCTACCAGGTTTCTAGGTTGAGCAACTAGGTGGGTTTCAGTGTGATTTATAGAGAAAAGGGAGAATGAAATAAGAGTAAATATCAGGTAGATGTTCAAGAAATCAGTGTTAGACATGTTAAATTTGGGATGCCTGTAAGACATCTAAGTGATGATATGAAAGAGGAAGATATATAAAAGATGTCTGGATCGGATCTATAAATTTAGACCTCACCAACATATAAATGGTTTTTAAAACTAGAGGGATGGATAAGACGGCCTACAGCAATACTTTCCAAACTTGTTCGAACATAGAGATTCTTGAGCAATTATTTAAAATATTTACTCATAGGCTCTACTGCAGATCTACTGAGTCAAAATTTCTAGGATTGGTTAAGAGGTAATCTGTGTTCCTAAGAAGCACTCTAGCTGCTTTTTGTAATCAGATATATTTGGGAAACACTGAGCTAGACAAAGCATATAGACCAAGCTCAGAAGAATTCCAGTATTTCAAGGTGTGAGAGGAGAGATGGTGGGAGTATGGGTATCAAGAAGAAGAATGGGAGAACAAAGGAAACATTAGAAATCGTAGGGTCTGAATCAAAAACTAACACTCTCAATCCCTTTGCTGTGGATTTAACAAACAGTCCCACTAAATAGCTTTATTTTATATTTTCACATTTCATGTTACTTTCAAAGATGTCAATATAGATTTACACACACAAGGCTTTCCCATACATCTTACCAAATTATAAGGCAGCAAGCATTTGGAATTATTTTTGCTCTTTCTGTACTTAAAATATTGTCTCCCTCGAGTAAAACAGTGCCCTCCGAGCCAAATAAGTATATTTCGGTGAATTTGGAAGCTAGAGATAAAAGTCCTGGCCTCATACTACTGGGTATTTACCCCAAAGATTCAAAAGTAGGGATCCGAAAGGGTACGTGCACCCTGATGTTTATAGCAGCAATGTCCACAATAGCCAAACTGTGGAAAGAGCCAAGATGTCCATCGACAGATGAATGGATAAAGAAGATGTGG
>NC_138370.1:46081389-46114484 GCF_054177405.1 Leptonychotes weddellii | reverse complement strand
GAGACGATGGACTCTGAAAAACAAACTGAGGGTTCTAGAGGGGAGGGGGGTGGGAGGATGGGTTAGCCTGGTGATGGGTATTAAAGAGGGCACATTCTGCATGGAGCACTGGGTGTTATGCACAAACAATGAATCATGGAACACTACATCTAAAACTAATGATGTAATGTATGGGGATTAACATAAGAATAAAAAAATTAAAAAAAAAAAAATCCTGGCCTCATAAATGCAAGCAGCCGCAGAACTCTTTCTGTCAATATGGTGTTTTACCATTAGAATGTGATCATTTAAAATCATAAACAGCAAGTATAATGAGGTTATGAAGATTGCATATGAGGTGTGACATTCTTTTCTGTGAATTTCATAACTGCCATTTTGATTTTATTGTGGTTTACTTCATCCTCAATGGTGCTATTAGGAAAACCAAAAGAGTCTCTTGCTCTTAAAATTTAAAGCTCTTGCTTTTAGCTAAGCCCAGGCTACTAAAAGGGAGCAAGAAATGCAACCCTACATTTCAGTGTCACAGCCTTACACCCTAAATTCAAGTCAAATTATGTTTGTTAAGATCAAAAGGAATTTCTATGGTTATTTGTTTGCATATTTAAAGTTTAAAGGAAAGTGTTAAATAGTATGAACATATACATTGCACTTCCTATCTCTACATGAGTGTTTGAAATTGACTGAGTTTATTCTATAAAGTTTGGTGGTTCTATTTTCTGCCTTTATTATCTAGTGTTTAAGCGAAGGTGAGCTTAGCCGATCTGTTTTATGTCTATGTGACGTGCATCCTCCTTCTTTTTTGGCTCTCTTCTCCCTTTTGGGTCTTGACTTCTGTCACTATTTTGGAAAGTCAGGAAGTCAGCCAGAATAAAATGAAGCCTAGCAGATTTTTTTAATAGCATTTATTTAGGACAGTAATTCCAGTGGCAGCGAGCCCACCATTAGCAAGGATATATTGGTTACTTTATTATGTATGTCTGAATTTCTTGTCTGTCATGCCACACATAAACCCAGAAGAGAACAGTTAGCAGATTTGTGGTTTGCACTGTCTCCAAGATGTTACTTTAAATACCTGATTCATAATTCTCTAGAGGGACATCTCATCCTCTGGGATGGTGGGAGATCAAGGGACTGGGATGCTGTTAGAAGCAGAGTTGGGCTTCTGTGCATTGCAAAACCCAGTTATTTCTCCAACTGAGGCTGGAATTTTAAATCTCAAGAATATGTTTAAGAGCCCTGTCTTCTTGGTTCTGTCCCCTGCTAATTGTCAATCAAGGCAATAACTTAAAAAAATTAAAATTTGGACTCAACAATATCAAAGGTATACTTTTTTAAAAGATTTTATTTATTTATTTATTTGAAAGAGAGAGAGAGAGAGCACAAGCAAGTGGAGGGGCAGAGGGAGAGGGAGAAGCAGACTCCCCACTGAGCAGGGAGCCCGATGTGGGGCTCCATCCCAGAACCCTGAGACGATGACCTGAGCCAAAGGCAGATGCTTAAGCAACTGAGCCACCAAGGCATCCCTCGAAGGTCTACTTCTGAGCAATTCATGGTATAAATATGGGCTTGCTGATGCAGAAACATGTTGATGATGTTTATACTGACAACATTTGAATATGATGAAATATGGGAGTATATCATCATAAGCTCTGAGGAAGAGCGAGTTATCGGAAGGCATCTGGATGTCATGGCAATAGCCGTCCCTCTTAAACCTTCAGGGATAAGGACTAACACTTCTCCTAGTGGCTTTTGAATTTTCACACATTTCATTTATATCATTCACCTTGAGAAAAATGTATCTTCTAGAACTCAAATGTCATTTTCTTGATAGGTGGGAAAGCTGAGGTAAGTAAGGGAGAATACCAAGAGAACAGAAAGAGAGGCTTTGTATGCTAGTTATTGGCCTTTTTTGGATTCCTTTGCAGTTTGTGTCCTCAGGATGTGATGGAATGGATGGACTGAAGTGATGGTGGCATGAGGGAAATGACTAAAGTGTGTGTGCTACTCATGCTACTTATCATCTCTGAGACTCAGTTTCTGCATCATTAACTGAGATAATAACGCCTCTCTTGCATATTACTCATAATTTTTCTATAGAGAGCAAGTGAAAAAAGTCCTATAAAAAGCTAAGATTTTATACCAATTTAAAAATATTTGTACTGAGATAGCCAGGTGAACATTGTAAAGAAATTAAGAAGTTCGGGCGCCTGGGTGGCTCAGTTGGTTAAGCGACTGCCTTCGGCTCAGGTCATGATCCTGGAGTCCCTGGATCGAGTCCCGCATCGGGCTCCCTGCTCGGCAGGGAGTCTGCTTCTCCCTCTGACCCTCTCCCCTCTCATGTGCTCTCTCTCTCATTCTCTCTCTCTCAAATAAATAAATAAAATCTTAAAAAAAAAAAGAAATTAAGAAGTTCGAAGAGTAGTAGTAGTAGTATGTCAACTTACTCAACTACAAATAAAATTGAAAAAAATCAAATTAGGGAAGTAAAATTTAAAAACAAAGAAAAGACAGTTGCTAAAAGAGTAGATCTAAAAACAAATGGTAGACGTAGCAATAGTTATTGTAGAAATTGTAGTAGTGGAAACAGTGGAGGTAGCCAGCATTTGTTGAGCATCAGATATATGCTAAGAGCTGATCTGAGGGTCAGATTCCCTATATACATTGCCTTCATATTGGCAGTAACTTTATAAAGTGTCAATAATAACCAGTGGACAAATGTCACATGGATCTGCAAGGAACAAAAGGATACAGATTGCACCTATTTCCAGCACTTTGCTTTTCTTCCTCCTTGGGGCTCTCATTAATACATTCCTAATGTCCTATTTTCATCTTTTGCATTAAGAGCCCAAAGAATACAGATGGACAGGGCTCTCGTTTTGTTTGGAAACTAGCATCATTGAAAGAGACTCTGAAATTACCAAGATCTTTCTGTGCAACTCCATATACAGAATAAGAATAGTAAGCATACTTTCTATGTTGCATGCTTCCATTAAGTTTCCAAAATAACCTGATGGAGATTTTGAAAACACTTGTATATAAGTAAATGTGTTAGTGAGACTAATGCCAGAGAAAAACAAGAAGTAACTTTATAAAATAGGTTACTAACTGGAAAATATCAGTGAAATTGCAAGATCTTCTTTTTCTTCAAATGAGTATGACTGTAAGGTAAATCCTAAAATGACTAAGCTTTGGAAAGATCAAGCCGGATGGTTATTACAGGTACATATACACAATGGAATATCACTCAGCCATCAGAAAGGATGAATACCCACCACTTGCATCGACATGGATGGAACTGGAGGGGATTATGTTAAGTGAAATAAGTCAAGCAGAGAAAGATAATTATCATATGGTTTCACTCATATGTGGAACATAAGGAATAGCCCAGAGGACCATAGGGGAAGGGGGGTGGGGAACTGAAGGGGTGGGGAGAATCAGAGAAGGAGAAGAACCATGAGAGACTATGGACCCCGGGAAACAATCTGGGGGTTAGGGAGGAGAGGAGGGTGGGGGGAGGGGGTAACAGGGTGATGGGTATTGAGGAGGGCACATGCTGTGATGAGCACTGGGTGTTATACTTAACTAATGAATTGTTGAACACTGCATTTAAGACTAATTATGTACTATACAGTGGCTAACTGAGCATAATAAAAAAAATTTTTTTTAAATTGCAAAATAATTTAATACACTCACCGTTAAATAATGATGCAGTGTCTTTCAATTATGTTCTTAAAAAACTATAAATATGTAATATGAAAAAATGCTATATAATTAATTACATCATCCATTGTAAGATATTACTAAGAGAAAAAAAATCTTGTAACTGAAAGTAAGTTTAAAGAAATGACTCATCTCAAGAAGAAAAGCCCTAATAGGCAATTCATAGAAAACCTTCTATCAGCCAGCAAACATATAAAAAAAAAAAAAAAACCCAAACCTTGCAACTTGCTTAAAACATTCGAATTAGAAGGAGAAAAATTATTTCACCTATCAAAAGGCCAACAGGTTAAACAATTTAAACCTACTAAGCCTTTCTGTGATGGGCAGTTTTACTGGCTGCTGGTGGGAAGGGAAGGCGATACAATCATTACGAAAAGACATTTGGAAATGTTATCAAACAACTTCAAAAATTTCATATTTTTTGATCCAGTAGTTCTGTGTCTAAGCAAATAGAGATGAAACAGATTAAGTATCATCATTTGTTGTTTTTCACAGTCAAAAGTTGGCAAAACACTATGTTCAAAATAGAGAAGTATTTTAGCGACTATACTTACAGATGGCAGTGCACTATCTAACCATTAAATATATTTTAGAATATTATCTAACAGCAGCTTATAATTAGGTGGAAAAAACAAATATAAAAATGCATACAAAGTGTACACATAATTTTGTTTAAAACCACAGAGCATAGAAAAAAATACTAGAAAAAACATGCTGAATTTGAGTGGAGGCATAAAATTTAGTTTTTCTTTATAAGCTTCTGTATTTCCAAGTTTTATGAGACGAACATATAATATAAAAGCTTATATGAAATTGTTCATAAGCGTATTATATAACATTCAAAGAAATTGAGTGATGCTGAGCGATAAACTATTTTGACAGTTAATTAATGAAGTAAGTAATTAACCCTAATAGGCCATCATTTTATTTATAAGAATCAAATATTTATACTTTTTCAAAAGAGCTCTGCCTGGCATTTTATTTGGCTTGAGGGGACCTTGACGTGGTCAGACATGAGATCCTTCAATTGTTTAAAATAAATCCATCTGTGCAACTGCTTTCTTTCCCTGCAAGTAGAACTTGTACTTTTTCCTATTTCTATTGTTATATTTTCTTAGTTGTCCAAATAATCTATGCCCAGAGAGATAATGTTCTGGCAACCCATACTGCCTGTTCCTTTCTTCATAGTCACTAAAAAAGTAAATCCTTCAGGAGAACATTTCTTTAGCTTACTTCTTCATTATTTCCAGAGGCAAAAACTGGCAGGGCAATTTATAATTCAATTTTTGCTAAATCCATGACACCCAATATATATGTCAGGCATTTCAACGGCAGGGTACTTTGGGGATAGGTGATAAATTGTACTGATTATAAGTGCAAGCTGTTCTTCTAAAACATCATATCAAAAAGAAGGTAGGTACTATTAGGAAAATGTACTGTATCTTTCGATTGTCCAGAAACATCAGGGCTAATCACTTCATGTGAATATATTCCCCTTAGTGTTATACAGCAGAATATTATGGTTCTTACCATGTTTTTGATAGCACTCATCTGGAGAAAGCGGAAAAAAGACCCTATCAGTTCACAAACCTATCAGGGGCTCGTAGTCTTTCAGCCGGCCCAGGCACACAGCTCCGTGAGCTCCAATAACTCATACCTGCCAGAAATGACTCACTCTGAAACCCGAAACATGGCCCTAATCATTTTAGGGCCGTGTTGGTATATATGAGTAGTATAAATATTATTTTATAATATAATCTCCTCTGATCTTTTTAAACATCCTTTCAGTGTTCTAGATATAGCCCTGTGTGATATGGACAGCTTAAGCAAAGCCACGGGCTCTCCGAGGTTATCTCCAAAAAATGCTTAAAAGCAAAAGTGGACAATTGAAATATAAAATTCTGCTTTGGGGGCAGACCCGTACATACCCACACATGCTGCGGTTCAGTTTGGCATTCCATTAATGAGTGAAGTAATTAAGCAAAGCAAACTGGTAGGTTACTCCAGGCCTAAGCATAGTGAATGGGCTAGGGAGCCTTTCACCTCTAGGTCAGTGGTTTCTGTTTAATCGGGCTGTTAATGACTAAAAGTCATTGTTTCCATCTGAGAGCTGTTTGGTCTCAATGTGAAGTAAGTTGGTGGTCTGCTATCAGTCTCTCATGTGCAGACGTACCGATCATGAAACCTGCTTCTGCTTTTGCTAGGCTGTTGGACAACTCCGTAAAAATCATGCTGTTTGAAGGAAATGACCACACAGCTCTCTTTCAGAGCATACCTCATTCAGGAAAGGTATTCCTAAATAGAAAGTTATAGAGAAATAGTTGACATAAAATAATAGAGGATTCACGAATGTGTTTTTACTACTTATAGTAGTCTTTTTATATAGTTGCTTTCACAAACCTTAACTTATTTGAACTTCAGAGTTAATGTATATGACAGGGGCTATGCGGATAATCATATTTTAAAGTTTCAGAAATCAAAGCTCAAAGAGGTCAGGGCTTGCCTAAGATCACTCAAGTAGTACATTTTCCCGTCAGGGCTGGAGTGGTCTGAGAGCTTCTTGGGAGACGGGGCGGGCTTGAGGTGGGCTTTCAAGAACTGGGAGAATTTGGATAGGATAGAAAAGTAAATGATATTCCATGAAGGATGTCAGCATGAGGAAAATCAGAAAGGTAGAAATTTGGGGCGCCTGGGTGGCTCAGTTGGTTAAGTGTCTGCCTTCGGCTCAGGTCATGGTCTCTGAGGTCCTGGGATCGAGTCCTATGTGTTGAGCTCCCTGCTCAAGGGGAGCTTGCTTCTCCCTCTCCCTCTGCCTGCCGCTCTCCCAGCTTGTGTTCTCTCTCTCTCTCGAATAAATAAATAAATAAATTTTTTTTTAAAAGGTAGAAATTAGCACAGTGTATTCATAGAATATATTGCATACATTTTACATTATGTGTTCCCACAGGAATGCATTCCAATATAGTTTTCAAATAGTTTTAACATACACACACAACTATATTAATGAACACCTGCTCGTTCACACCGACTAAGGTTATGTAATCAATAACAAATTTTTAGTGGTGTTCTCTCAACAGAAAAGGTAGCAGATCCATTCAGAACAAAACATATACCTATTTATGAGGAAGCAGATGTGAAGCTGTTGCTGAAAATAGACAAGAAACATATAAACCTCTTTGGTTTGCAGTAGTGGTGAGCAGTGGCGGAAAGATAAAGGTTGTTATGATCCTAATAGTAAGCTAATAATATGTCTTGATTAGGGAAGAAAGGCTTCTGGAAATCTCACAGATAAAAGAAGTTGTTGTAGAACTTTTCAGTCAAGAAAATTCCGAAAGTCCATAGAACGTCCTGCTACAGTTGTTGGAGAAAATCTAGCTTAGGTATTTGTGCTTCTCAACTGGGAGATGTACCCTCCCACATGCGGGGATTGGAAACTAGTAGGGATAATTTTGGTTTCCACTATGATAGGGGCTCTAAAAGGCAAGGCCAGAGATGCTAAGCTTCAGGGTACTACTGGCACTGAGGACAAGAGCAAGCGAGTAGTACCCTGACCAAGAAACACTTTTCTCACCAGTTTCTCTGTAGACCCGAGACTGTAACTCCAAGACTGACAAAGCAAGAAAACCAATACTCGTATCTCAATAGTTTTATCCTTATTTATCCTTCACTTATTTCAATTTTGCCTTCACTTTTTTTTTTTTTAGAGTAGGCTCTATGCCCACCATGGAGCTTGTGGCTTGAATTCACAATCCTGAGATCAAGACCTGAGTTGAGCTCAAGAGTCGGAGTCTTAACCAACTGACCCCTTCCCTCCACTTAAAAAAATGATATTCCTACTAAGATTATTCCGCCAGCAGTGTGCCTGCTTGAGGGGAGTCTGCTTGAGGATTCTCTCTCTCCTTCTCCCTCTACCCCTCCCCCCACTCATGCTCATGCTCTTGCTCTCAAATAAATTAATAAATCTTAAAAAGATGATATTCCTACTAAGATCATCCTTAAACCAAACACCTAATCTAATGGGTGTTTTTCAGTTATCATCTTTATTGGACATCCTCTTTTTCTGGAAACTCTCTTCCATCTTGACTCCCTCACGGTCATTCTTTCCAACCTTTTGGAGCACTCCTCAGTCATCTCTGTAGGTTTCTCTGACTTTATCAATTACTTAATACCAGTGTTCTCTAGGGTCCAATTCTTAGCTCCCTTTTCTTTTCTTGTTAAGTTTTTTCCCCATGCCCATGGCCTTGGCCACCACCACTGATGATTCCCAAATCTCTATCTCCAGTGCTAATCAGTCTCCTGAATATGAGACCCATAGCATCTAAACAAGGTCAATTGTCTACTGCATATCTCCACCTTTACATCACACAGATGGATTTGAGTTTTCAGCAGTGTCAAAATTATGCCACTCTAATCTTCTCCTTTCTGTTTTCATGCAAGTGACACATTTTTATTAAGTGGAGCTAAAAATAAAAACTATAAGTAGAGCTTTCTAGTTTGGCTGAAGATATAAACCTAAGTAATTACAAAAAAGGAGTGTTCACAGTTCCATGGAAGACAAAAGAGGGAGGGTTCAACTCTGAAAAGGGAGACAGAAGGGGTGCGTAGCTAGGGTCCAGGAAACATCTTAGGGTGCATGACACTAAGCTCAGAGTCCCCCGTAGGATCAGAGCATTCTGAACAAACAATCTAACAAGTAACAGGTCCATGTGGTTGAGAAAGATTAGGGCATGTTCTTGCACCTCTCTGTCATCTGGTGTGACTTCGAAGTGCACGGGAGGAGGGCAGAGGTGCAGTGAAAGAGAGGCCACCACCAGATTGCAAAGATCTTCCATTTCTCTGCAAATTTTTTTTTAAAGATTTTATTTATTTATTTGAGAGAGAGAATGAGAGAGAGAGAGAGCACAAGAGGGAGGAGCGGGAGAAGCAGACTCCCTGCTGAGCAGGGAGCCCGATGTGGGACTCAATCCCGGGACTCCAGGATCATGACCTGAGCTGAAGGCAGTCACTCAACCAACTGAGCCACCCAGGCGCCCCATTTCTCTGCAAATTAATTCGGACCTTATCCTATAGGTCACTGAACAATTGAATAAGTTTAACTAGATGTTGTATGACAGCATCAGCTTTGTGTTTCTGGTGATTAGTCTCAATGTGGTAAAGAGGATGATGGTGAATGCAGGGCAGTACCCAATAAAGACGAGGACAACATAGGAGGATTTTTAGCAGCCAATTTAGAAATCAGGAGACCCTGATTTAGGATGTCGGAATGGAACACAGAGTGAGAAGTGAAGTCCCTATTTCCTCTTCTGTGGAAGGAAAATCAACAGGCTGTGGTGACCACTGAACTTGGAAAGTGAAGGAAAGGATAGAGAATTGAGGATGACCACCCTATGTCTGGGTTTGGTGATGCAGGGCGCAATGCCAATGAAAGAAAGGGAGATAAAAAGGAAAGGAAAATGAGAACATTTTTTACTTCATCATGGGCTTAAAATAACTCAACCTTGAGAGTCAAAGCTGAATAATGACCTCTTTATTCTAGGTGGGATCTGTCCTATACCAACCCTTTCCTTCTGGGTACCATAAAGAAAGATAGAGCTTTGGGAAATACCTCAAAAATATCCTTGTTCTATTTAAAATGCAATGTGTGATCTTTGGCATGACCTACCTCTCAGTGATGCTGTGTAAAATAAAAGGGCCCATTTTAAGGTACCTACACACATTCTTTACACTCAGAAGTCTCTCTCAAAATTGGGTGCATCTTTCCCTTCCCACAGTGTGGTTTTCGAATAGCTTCAAAAGCATGCCAAATGCTCTCCAGATATTCTTTTTCTCTTAAAAATAAGACCATGCTTGTTATAGAACTCCTATATTTTAACACCTTTTACAGAGAATAAATAACTTATTGGCATTATTCTCAGCCTGTTTGATGTACTTAGAGATCCAGCAGCCTAGACCCACTTAACTGTGAAGCTTTGTGGCAGCTATATATTTTTCTAAAAATAGCACTTAGAAGAAGCTAACCACCTTTAAAGGGCAGGCTTTAAGAGTCCAAACAGTTTTTATAAAAGTTACCATACATAGAGGCAAATGACTGTAGCAGTTGGAATCCTAAAATGAAGTTTTCCTCACTGTGGGAATGGAATGGCATGAGCAGAGATGAGAAAATCCTGACTTTAAATTTGATGAAAAGCTTTAAAACTGATGGCTAGAAGTTTGTAATTTGATTTAAGAGAGTCCCAAAAAAACTGCTAACAAAGAAATTATCCTTTATAACAGCAAGATGGAGGAAAATTTTGGGTATAAAACAAAACAGACTTAGCAGTTCATTTTCAATGGAATTATTCCAGCCACAGAGTTCCTTATTCTAATCTATATAATTTGGTTTAGTTGATGTAGTTGTGTGGCTGATTTATGCTACTGATAACAGAAACTTATACATTTCTCAAAGGGAAGTATAGGCCTTTGTAGTGGATTGTGTCTTAATTCACCCACACCACCAGTTTCCACTAGCAACAGCCTAAGTCTTTTCTATAAATCAGAAGTGCCTGCCCTTTCCAAAGTCTTGTCTATATCCTTGTTAGAGCCATTAAAAACATGTCAAGATGGAACATAATTGGCAGAACTTTGGACATAATCTACTTTTCCCCTGTTTAATGCTGTGTTCTAGCTCATAGATCCACACAGAAGATGGATAAGGCATTTTCATTTAGAGCAGTGGTTTTCGACTAAATATTTATAGTAACATGAAAAAGAGAGAAGGCCAAAAAGCATGTGTCTATGTGAAATGAAATACAGTAGAGAAGTAAATATTGACAGACTGTATATAGGCCTGTGATGGGTGAACTGATTGACAGAGGGAAGGAAGAATGAGACGAGAAGAAGTCCTAGGCCTGAGTCTTGAGTGACTCCACACATGGAAAAGCAGGATAGAGGATGATGAGTTGGCAGAGTTGACCGAGCATGAGATGCCATTGAGGAAGGAGGACTACGGCATTTGTTCTTACCGAGAAGCCAAGAGCAGAGAGAATGTGTTTGGTTTTGAAGGGAAGGTGAGAAGCAGTAGGTAGAAGAAGTGGAGTTAAGGGTGTTTTAGGACTTGAATATATTTAAATGCTAATAGAAAGGATCCGGTAGACATGACATGAACAAAGAAAAATAGGAAAGTGGAATCCCAAAGTGATCTTGTTTATGTGGGTTATAACTAATAATATTTACTGTATGAAAAATTAAAATGGAGAAATTATTATGATAGTCCCCAATATTAACTATTTCAAATTGCCATAAACACCCATTACATATTAATATAAAGAGCATTTTTTTTAGAAAACTATATTTTCCAAAATGAAACTAAATTAGTGATAAGAGTACCACCATTTAGCACTTTCTCAATTCTTTCTCATATGCTCAATAAATGACAGCTGGGTTCTCATGTCTGCCTCTGCATTCAGTTGGTTGCCTTATGTTGTTTCGGTTAATGTATATTAACAAAATCTGGCCTCACACAAATATATAGTTAAATAATGGAGGAACTATCAGTATGTTTCTCTGAGGCTAAACTAGAATTCACCACATAGTAGTTTTTTAAAGATTAGCTGCGATGTAAAATCTGAAGCCTGATCATTAAATGAACTTTTTGTACTCTACAATCCATTTTTCTATCTTGGACTTTGAACTGAGTTATGCAGATGTTCTAAATGCTGATAGATTTTACCACACAGTGTTAAAAAATCACATTTGTTACTATTATCACTAACCTCATCAGAAATATCTTTAAGTATTGGGAAGCTGTCAAGATTGTGATGTTAGTTACATGTGTCCCAAAATTCTAATATTCACTTGAAAGCTAACATTTTATCTTTGGCAATACTTTAAATTGTTTTCCTTAAAGTGGCAGTTTTGCTTAGTTCATTTCCAAGCAAATCTCTGCTAGGTACCTAAATCGGAATGACTCTTGTTTGTCCCTCAGTCATTCTTTAAAGTAAAATGATGTTTCATGAAAAAGCTCTCAATTAAACAATTTGCACAAGTGTTTTTCCTCCAAACAACTATCATTTTTCATATGCAGTAGAAGTGTTTTAGGTATACTTTCTATTATGTCACACAGAATATTAAAAGGATGAGTACTCAAGGTTTGAAATTTATTATTTATTTATTTAGGTTTATTTATTTATTTGAGAGAGAGTGCGCGTGCATAGGGGGAGGGGCAGAGGCAGAGAAGCCGACTCCCCACTGAGCATGGAGCCCTAAGCAGGCTCCATCTCAGCACCCTGGGATCATGACCTGAGCCAAAATCAGGAGTCGGAAGCTTAACTTACTGATCCACCCACGTGCCCCTCAAGGGTTGAAATTTAATAAAATTAACAATTCTTATGGCTTCGTCAAAGTCATTTTTAAGCAAACTGGCTTTTTTTTTTTTTTTTTTGTAAATGCAAGTGTGTAGAGGTGAAGAATACAATGATTACTAGCATATATGTGTTGAAACTGCCTTGATTGGTGCTAAGGCATCCCAAAAATTCTACCTGCCATTGACTTTGCTTCATCAGTGTAAAAGTCAAGACAGTGAAATAGTTTTAACTTGTGAAGACCATGACATTTTCTAAGCAACCCCGGGGATCCATGGACCACACTTTTAGAACTGCTACTCTAAGAATTTACTATATAAAGACAGAATTTAAGTCCATCTGAGAAAATATTATTAAATAAATATTTCTGGGACTATCAAAAATGTACTTGGAAAGAAAAATGTATATCCGTACCTTATATTATACAAATAAAATTTTAATAGATTAAATGGTTACCTGTTTATGGTTTTATTAGCTAAAACTATTAGAAAATATAGGTGGATATGTATTTAATTTAGGGATGAAGAAGACTTTTCTCTGCATAAACACAAAAGAAGAAAGCATAATAAGAAATATGGATAGACTAAAAAAAAACAAAAAACAAATTGAAAGACTTTTTCAGGTCAAACAACTTCAGTGTCTAGAGAAGTATAAACAAACTGGAAAACTGAGAAAACAATATTTGCAACATAAAATGGTTAAAGAGTTGTATGTACTTTTATACATAATGAACTTTCATGAATTAATAAGGAAAAAGGAAAACATGATGACAAGTCATTTTTAACAAAAGAACTATAAATGATCAATGAACAAAGGAAAAACAATGTTCAATCTTTCTATTGATACAGGAAATAAGTGAAGATAGAAAAAAATGATTGTCTTAGTTACAGTTACTGCTGTTGAACAACTTACCCCAAAACTTAGCAGCTTAAAATAACAGACTGTTCCTCCTAGTTTCTCTGAGTCAAGCATCTGGGGTAGCTTAGCTGGGTGGTTCTGGCTCAAGGTTTCTTAGGAAGTTGCGTCTCAAGATTGTACTGAGGCCAAAGGATTCTCTTTCAAACTCATACATGTCTGCCCCTCCACTGGACTTCCAGCAACACGGCAGCTTCCTTTCCCAAGCACAAGTGATGAGAGAGAGAGAGAGAGAGATACAAAGAGACAGAAAGAGACAGAGAGAGACAGAGAGAACAAGACAGAAGTAATCTTTTTATAAGCCAGTCTCTGAAGTGATAGCCCATCATTTCTACTATGTTCTCTTCATTAGAAGCAAGTCAGTGTGTACTCCCCACTCTGAAGGGAGAGAATCATTGGACACCATCTTAGAGGATGCCTGAAACAATGATAATCTCCAACATGGCCAGACTATGATGATACAAGTGGGAAAAGGTACAATTTCTGTCTCTCTAGAGGAATTAGGCAATATATATCAAAACATTAAACATCCTGGCCCTTGTGACATAGCAGTTCTATCTCTAAGAAATAATGAATATAAGGAGTATATAAAAGATATTCACAGTAATGTAAATGATGATAGTGAAAAATTAGAAGAAACCTAAATGCCTGACAATATCTTAAAAATAGTTAAATAAATTATTATACATTCCAGGAGTATAAAATTTGCAGCTCTTAAAAACATTTTTTAAAAACTTTTACTAACAAGGGCAATTTACTTGTGATTTATATTTATTGGGGATGAACTATATGCCGATATGTTTTTTAAAAGTTAATGTATGCTTATATGCATTGAAACAACATTTGAAAGGATACAATTCTAAATGTTAGTGATTTGTGTGTGTGTGTGATGGGGGAATCTTCTTGTTTTCATTTGTATTTTCTCTATTTCTCTGCTTCATCTATACTGAGCCTTTACTATACAGGCAAATCAGAAAATATGCTCTAGTAATGAATTAATTTTTTTAAAGATTTTGTTCATTTATCTGTCAGAGAAAGAGAGAGAGAGCACAAGCAGGGGGAGCAGCAGGCAGAGGGAGAAGCAGGCTTCCCGCGGAGCAGGGAGCCTGATGCAGGACTTGATCCCAGGACCGTGGGATCATGACCTGAGCCGAAGGCAGACACTTAACCAACTGAGCCACCCAAGCATCCAGCAGTAATGAATTAATTTTTAAAAAATGAACAGAAAAGGAACTTTGATAGAAATGACTTTGAGACCAGCTGCTAAAACCATAACATAGGGTATAATAATTATGTTTTAAGCTGCTATTGTGATGATTCTTTTTCCATACTCAGTGTAATATTACATGAGCTGAGTGGCAGCATAGTTTTAAATATGCAGTTATCAGGAAAATTTGGGCTAATGGGGGTGGGGGTTCAAGAAAAGTCATCAACAGTTTTAAAGTTTATCACTGAAAAGTAAATGATCACTTCTTTCTAAATTCTTGAAAAAGCGGGCAGATTCGAGGTTCTTCATGAAATGACTTGTTCCCAAAGGACATGAGTTGAGTGATTTAAGAGGTTGTTTCTAGTCTAACTACTACACTGGTTTTGACCAATTTGATTGGAATTCCATCCCAAATTTTTGCTTTGAGAAAGAATGTTAGTTCAAAACACATTGGGGTAATTTAGAGTAAATTTCCTAAGCCACCCCTGGGTGCCCTTCTTTGTGTCATTGGTGGTGCTGGACGCACTTGAGCTCAAGGGAAATATGCCTCTTCCCGATGCTCATGATACTTTCTACCAGCTCCTCATACCATCTTACTTCTGAGTACATACCATTTGTAAGTGAGACACTTTGCAACAGGATATTTTTGAGACCATTTGATACCATGTAAGTTAATTCAGATTTGCACTGAGTGGCTACACATAAGCACAAGAAGAAGACAAAAAAAATGAGATTAATGCATTCTCTAGTAGGTATTGTGGAAATCGCCTTAAGAAGTTCCCTTTTGTAATATGTTCTTATATGATACATTCAAAGGTTAGGTTTCATTTGGAGTTTCACAATTGCCCTGTTATGATGGTTTTTAGTAGCTGGCCCATTGTAATATATCTTTGGAGAGTGTTTATTATGTTTCAAAATTTGGATCTGAATCCACAGCCAGACTTAATGCTGACATTCATAAGGGCTTGATCGGCTCTATCTCTGGCTGGAGAAAGCTCTTATTGTGGTCAATTTAACTGAGCCAACTATTAATAATGTCAGAATACCATTCTGCAAAGCAGAGCAATACTTAGTCAAAGTGATTCATATTAGCTGAGCATGAGCAAAGAAATCTCAACAGGCTGTTTCAGAATCCTGGACTGCCATTGAATCCATTGCTCTTGTGAACACAGTGGAAAGAATCAGGGTTCATGCTCCTAGCTGTTCAGACTTCTTAGTAAATGTTTCACTGTGTCCCAAGGAGAAGACAGAGTGTTTTAATGTGGGAAATGGAACCTTCTGTGCTGTCTGTTCTGGAGAAAAGAATGTGGCTTCTAAAATATTACTTTTTGAACTTCCTGTACTGTATTTATACAATTCTGACTCTTTCAAAGGCGAAACTGTGTTATGACTAAAGCAGTCACTGATAGACCTAATTTGCTCTATGGGAGAAGTGTTCTTCTCCATCTCTGCACAGTTCCCTTTGTGCGGTGTAATCTTTTCCCAGTCTGTCTTACTCTACAGTCCGCAAACGAGGAAGCATGAGCCAGAGGACCTGTTTCTCCACTTACCACGCTAGATAATTCTATTCCACCCGAGACACTGTTATGATTCAGTGATGAAAAGCAAGGGTGTGGAATGAGACCAGACCGGAATTTCATCTTGTCTTGGGGTTCAGTTCACCGAGCCTCAGTTCCCTCATTGTAAAAGGAGGATAATGATGGTTTATAAAGCGGTTTTGAAGATTAAATAAAAGTGGGTGTGTAGCACAGTGTCTCACAATTAGTAATTGCTCAGTAAATTATAGTTTTTGGCCAGAAGACCAGAACATTTGATTTCCTTTGGCTGTGGAAAATGGGTTCAGTTGATGAAAAGGCATTAGTGAATTTCTGAGTACTAGCATATGCTCAAGGTCATCTTTATATACACTTTGTAAAGTCAAACATCGAAGCTGATATCAGAATTGAAGGAACAGATTAAGTAAGCAATGTCTTCTTATTTTTTGAAAAATAATGTGACCCCCAGTAAGAAATACATTTGACCTTGTGACCGAGTCTACAATACAGAGACATGCCATATTTATAACTGAAATGACAGTTGAATGGAACAACACTCTTCTGTGTAAGATATACTCTGACATTTGCTCTCTTTTTCTTTCCTCTTCTCTCCCTGTCTGGTTAGAACCAACTAAGTTGATTTTGTATGCACTAATGGTGTGTAAACAGTATGAAAGACACTAATTCGATGGAGAGTAAATTAATTTATTGCACAAATTTGTTTAGGACAGTATTGGTTATTGGGTGTCATTTCCTTGTACTTGCGTTTTGTAATTTTTAATTATATTAATGACTGTTTGCCTCTAGAAAGGGGAAGGAAACTGATAATCACGAGTATGTACTGGGCCAGGTATCATCTGTATCATTTTGTACGTTATCTCCTCTTTGGTTACAAGAATCTCACCGTTCTCTCCATTTTATAGATAAGGAAACCAAAACTGTGAGAGATAAAATATCTTACCCAAGAATTCAAAACCATCGATTTTCCACTGTCTCTAAATGCAAGAGGCCAAATAACTTAGGGTGACATATCGATAAGCTTTTGTCTCTGGGGCTGTACTCTATGTTCTTTCTTTAATTAAACTGTGCATCCTTGACCACTTAATAGAATTTGAGTTCAAATTATAATACAAAAATTTGGAAAAAAAAGATCGCATATTAGTTCTACTTTTTCTGATCTTAATAAAGAGTAGCTCTCACCAGGAAATATTCTGAAATGGCAGGATAATTAAGCTAATTTAGCATTTCTTGGTGAAACCGAATTTCTTGGCATGCGATTATTTTGTTCTATGATTCTCAATACAATAGTTTTAATTTTTTTCCTGTAAAAAATACTTTGGGAAGAGACAATACAGGAATCTTATTCTCTTTTAGTTAAAAATAAACCAACTTTGATAGTACCATCATAAACCTAGAAGGATTTTAGTTTGATTCAGTGTTTGAAAGAATGACCAAACTCTAAGTTTATTTTCTCATAGTTCTTTTTTTTCTTCTACAGATTCTTCCCCACAATGGATTAACAACAGACATTTGAAGTTGTACTGTTTAAATATCTTTGAATTATTTTTGTTTAAAAATGTCAATGGGTACGATAGGAAAAGTACATTTTTTTCCGTGTAACTTCAAAACAACTGAACAGAACTTTTGGATTGAAACCAAGAATTGGATGCTTTAGCTTTAAGAAGATTTTCCTTTCTGAAAAATAATGAATGAGTCTCTTTGCAAGTTTAACTATTTCAGGTTTCAATTCTCTGACTTCCAGTGTTCTGCTATTTTCTTAATGTAATGCTTCATGAGTAAACATTTTTCTCTTTTTCAGTTTTCTCTCAAGTTATGTAAACTTCAGATATATATAAAACTATACAGATGAGTTGTGTAATGTTTTTAGGTATGTAAAAACTAGTGTTCCATTTTCTTAGTGGCTACTTTCTTTTTTTTTTTTAAGATTTTATTTATTTATTTGCCAGAAAGAGAGAGAGAGAGAGCACAAGCAGGGGGAGTGGGAGGCAGAGGGAGAATCAGGCTCCCCACTGAGCAAGGAGCCCGATGCAGGACTCGAGGATCATGACCTGAGCTGAAGGCAGACGCTTAACTGACTGAGCCACCAGGCATCCCCTTAATGGCTACTTTTGAGTGTGCATTAGTGAGTGACAATGCTTGAGGTTAGCCTGCAAAGGTTAGTGGAATGAGAAGGACATAGTTTTCTACTTGCTCTACGTGGGAATCTAGAAGAGATTCATCTTTGTGATATTCCTTGGGGGGCACAGCAATGTTTAGTAATTTTTATTTTAGTAGATTACAGAAAATGTGTGCAGGCTGTGGGACACCATGGAGACACCATGGAGACTGATCAAGATCCATAGTTTCTGAAGACTTCATGTTGGGACAGTTAATTCCTGAGGTCTGCTTTTAGACACAGCCAGACATGCAAAGCGGACGGATCACCACAGGCTTTCTGTTTTAGGAATCAGAACACACAAGGGCATCTGGCGAGCTCTGCTCTGCCTTCCAAGACGCCAGAACTTTTCTAAAGCCATCACAGCTTGCACCTGCTACCTACTTCAAGTGCACACATTCCTCGGCTCAGAGTGTCCCAGCTGAAGCTTTCTCAAATCATTTGTGGGGAAGACAAGCTAGTGGAGGATGTGAACTTTGCAAAGGCAGATTTTAAATAGTAATGACTTTATGAAATTATACTTAACATTCTTAAATATAGACTGGCTCATTTTTCCCCCAAGAACACAATACATCCCCTTTGTATTTCCATTTAAAACTTGTATCTATAAGGCAAAAGCACTCCTCTGTGAAGGAAATTTGTAGAGATAAGATGAATGGTAACTATCACTAAGAGTTAAAATAGTGACTCAGTTGATAGGTGAAGGTTATCAGAAGGAAAATATGGAATGATAGATTAGCAAACCTGTTGATGGACTCCCTTTGCTTTCTTATTTTCTGAAGTGCTCTTTGTAACTCTCTGATAAAACCAAATTTGGGACAAAGTGCTGTAATACAAAACAATATATAATATTAACCTGGTGGGAAAGAAAATATATTCTACCGATTAATTTTATAGTCTCCAAAGTGATTCTATGGAAGTATGTATAATATATAAAGTTAGGTGAAAAAGAACATACTTGCCCACTATAAAGATTTGTTATTTTTACTGATAACAATTGAATATTTTATGATTACATAGAAATAAAGGAGCACTGTGTTGAGAATTGTATTTCAGGATGATTAATCTGATATTGTGTGTGCTAGGAAGAGAAAGACTGTGAGTAGAAAAAGCAATTTCATTTCTAGCAATAAAGATTATGTTTTAAAAATCAGTATTCTACATTAAATTTATTGTAATAAGATAGCCATATGGTCAAGAGACACCAGAAGATAAGAAGAGACACCAGTGTTCTAGTTAGAATTTGCTCTCTAATGAGTGAACTTGGCGAGTCATTTTACCATGCTGAAATTTAGCTTTCTGAACTAGAACATAAGCATTAAGTCACCTGTATCATCTTTTTAAGTTCTGGAACAAAAATTTGGAAGGAAAAAACACGATTTCACCAAAATCAAAGTGCCTGGGGACCTAACAGACAAAATTGCTTTTTATGCTTCCCAGGACAGGGCTCCCCACTCTATAGCCCGGAGGAGTCTAGAGCACCAACTTTCATTTATTTATTTCTTATTTTTTTTAAAGATTTTATTTATTTATTTGAGAGAGAGAATGAGAGACAGCACGAGAGGGAAGAGGGTCAGAGGGAGAAGCAGACTCCCCGCCGAGCAGGGAGCCCGATGCGGGACTCGATCCCGGGACTCCAGGATCCTGACCTGAGCCGAAGGCAGTCGCTTAACCAACTGAGCCACCCAGGTGCCCTATTTATTTCTTATTTTTTATAAAATATTTTATTTATTAAAGAGAGAGAGAGAGCACAAGCAGGGCGAGCTGCAAGGAGGGGGAGAAGTAGACTCCCCGCTGAGCAGGGAGCCCCCCGCCATGCGGGGTCCGATCCCAGGACCCCGGGATCATGACCTGAGCCCAAGGCAGATGCTTAACTGACTGAGCCACCCAATCACCCCGAAGCACCAACTTTTAAGCAGGCCATCCTGCAAGGTGTGAACCTAACTGTCTCCTCAGCGCTCCGTCTTTACTTCCTCTCACTGGACTCTGTGCTTCGAACATTCTAGATGCTGACTGTTCCATGAAAACATCACACCCTCTTCCTTCTCTGGGTCGTTTTCCCTCCCCACACCAGTCTTTTCTCTATTTCTGCCATAGCTACCATCCTCATTCTTGGGTAATTTTTTCTTGTTCAATCTCAGCATAATGTTGTGGCAATGCTATAAGACACATGGCGTCTGATTCCCGAGGTTCAAATTCTGAGCTCATTACTTTTAGAAACAGGTGACATTGAAGAAGATAATAGGAAAGGAAGAATGAAGGGGGGGAAATCGGAGGGGTAGACGAACCATGAGAGACGATGGACTCTGAAAAACAAACTGAGGGTTCTAGAGGGGAGGGGGGTGGGAGAATGGGTTAGCCTGGTGATGGGTATTGAGGAGGGCACATTCTGCATGGAGCACTGGGTGTTATGCACAAACAATGAATCATGGAACACTACATCGAAAACTAATGATGTAATGTATAGTGATTAACATACGTAATAATAAAAAAAAACTAATGATGTAATGTATGGTGATTAACATAACATAATAAAACAAAGTTTAAAAAAAAAGTGTCTAAAACCTACTTGATTTCTACACAGATGCACACACCCCTACCTCTTTTTGGCCTCAAAAAAAAAAAAAAAGAGGTGACGTTGGGCAAATGATCAAGTCTTTTTCCCTCTGTAAATGTAAGGGCCCATCCCTTAGGGTTGTTATGAGGTTGAAATGAGCTATTACAGGTAAAATGCTGGTTCTGTGCCTGCTACACAGTAAGCCGTCTTGGAGCGTTTAACAGTATCATGAGCCCCAGCGCTGTTGATGTTTACTCTCTGATGGCATTTATCTCCTTGTTTTGGAATTGCCTCTGTAGTCGGTTGTCTGCACACATCCACTACTGTTTCCACATCCCAGTTAGACCCGATAGTCCCTGAGAACAGAAACTAGGTCTTGTTTACTGTTGTGTCTTCAATGCCTACAAAATAACTGGTCTCATGGTGGAGGCCAAATAAATATTGAATGAAAGCATGGTTATTCCATCTTACAACCTCATAGGGGAAAGAATCAGACAGCAATTCTTTTTTTTTTTTTTAAGATTTTATTTATTTGAGAGAGAATGTGTGTGGGGGGGGGAGGGGTAGAGGGAGAAGCGAGAGAAGCTGAGAACTGAGCTGAAGACAGACGCTTAACCGTCTGAGCCACCCAGGTACCCCAGACAGCAATTCTAATTCAGGGATATAATCTATAGGCAACCAGAATGATTTAGGGGTTAATTTTTTAGCAACAGAAAACTTTTGGCATGCCAACAACTCACTTGAAAAAATATTATTCATTTTAATATTCTGGTCATTTCGGAAGACTAAGCAGGTTTGACTTCCCTCACTAGGAAACATTGCTCTTTGATGGTTTGTTCTTTGGAGACTAAATTCAATGCAGCTCTATATTGATAAAGTAAGCTGACAATATGTTGAGGTACTTCTTTATTTGGGATCTTGTTGACGAAGGTAACATAAATCAGTAGATTTTCAGGCCAAAGTAGCCAAGAAAACACTCTGTTACCTATTTTCTAAAATTTAACAAGTAATTCAGAATCAAGAAGGCAATCTGTGGGGAATTTTACCACAAAGATGACAGAACCTTATACAGATTCATGTCTAGGCCACCGAAGTTTCCAACCAAATATAGTTATTCTAATTTTATGGAAAAAGAAATAAGAGAAAAAAAAGAGAAGCAATTTGTTTGGTCATTAGGGGTTTAGCCCCAGGTTTCTTGTTTCTTGTCTTCCATTCTTTTTTTTTTTTTTTAAGGCTTTATTTATTTATTCATGAGAGACAGAGAGAAAGAGAGAGGCAGAGGGAGAAGCAGGCTCCCCTGCTGAGCAGCGAGCCCGATGCAGGACTCAGTCCCAGGACCCTGGGATCATGACCTGAGCCGAAGGCAGATGCTTAACCGACTGAGCCACCCAGGCGCCCTCCCATTATTTTCTCTATAATTTAAACTGTTGCCCGAACCTGTTCTCCTCCTGCATTGCCCACCAGGTTCATGTTATCACATCCCCTCAGTCTCGTGTGAATTTGGAGCTATTCTCACCCCTTCATCTTCTCTCTACTCTTCATCTTCTCGACCCTTCTGGTGGTCACCAGGTGTTTTGTTCTTGAAGAATCCCCCTCTTCAACTCAAGTGCCACTACCAAACAGTAGCAACTCAGGGGCCACTTATGGATGAGTGTTACTTAAGTTAGGACAAATCTGTAGTAAGTTCATTTACCCTAAGATGTCAATCCTAAAGGACAACACTCAACTGGACACATAGACTCAATTGGACACATGTGGTCATGCTTTGTAAGTAGACATCCCGGCTATGTGTGTAAAACAACCAGAAATTTACTGTGAGGATAAAGCTTTCTTAAAATATGAGACTTAGTACCTGAGAAAGGGAAGATAGAGAGGTATAGAATTCATATTTTAAAATTATGATCATTCGAGTGTGTATTTTTTCAAATGAATCATTGATGAGAAAATAATTATAAATCTATGAAATATACAAAAACCATTTTATAATTAAAAACTATGTTTATGTTTTCCAGCTATAGAGTAATTTAAAAGTAAAGGAGATCACCACCTGCCCTAATTCTTTAAATAAGCGCTTGCTCACTTCAATAATTGTGGCTTCAAAGATCGTCTTGGATTCTTTCTATGATTTAGTCAGTGATATTGAACAGGCTCTGAAGCAAGAAAAGAAGGGAAACTGTATAAAGTAAATAAACTTAACAAGGCAGAAGATACATGTACCCAGAGAGTTCAACAATTTAGAAGATTTGTCTGACTTTTTTTAAGTCCAAAAGTAATTTGTGTTGATTATAACAGGAAACTAGTCTTCCAAATTAGAGACTGTACATGTGTGTGGTCAAAATCCTCTTTTAAAAAAAAATGCATTGGGGGCGCCTGGGTGGCTCAGTTGGTTAAGCGACTGCCTTCGGCTCAGGTCATGATCCTGGAGTCCGAGGATCGAGTCCCGCATCGGGCTCCCTGCTCAGCAGGGAGTCTGCTTTTCCCTCTGACCCTCCCCCCTCTCGTGCTCTCTCTCCCATTCTCTCTCTCAGATGAATAAATAAAATCTTTAAAAAAAAATGCATTGGAAAATGTAAAAGGCTGTTTAAGGAAATCACAACTTCCTAAATTCTCTCTTCATTAAGTCTCTGAGAATATTTTCGTCAATTCATACATATAAACGCACAGTTCTTGACAAAGGGGGTATGGGTAAAACTCATGCTGAGACCTAGCTACAACACTGTTTTGTACAGAGCAAAACTGATGAAATGTGCTAGCAATTTTTGTTTTGGGTCTCGTCGATGAAGATAACATAAACTAGTGACCAGTTTTTCATTTGGTCGAAGTGTCTAAGAAAATACTCTGTTGTCCATTTTTAAAAAATGCTAACAAAGTCAAAAAAATAATGAAGACACTTCAATAGAACAATGCCATCATTTCTCTGGTCAGTATTTTAGTGATGCCAAGTGTCTTGTGACAGCTCGCAGATGATTCCAAAACAATCTATATTATTGTGGGGTTCTGAGGTTCTAAGTTTATAATAATTTTTAAATGAATGCAGCAAACTAAATTCTTTGGGGGGCGCTGGGATGGAGTGGGGGAGGGGAGTTATGTTAAGAGAGGGAAAAGGGAGAAAAAGAAGGCAAACTGGGAACTAGTTAATTAAAATAATAATGATGTCAGTCTTTTTACATTGGAAATATGTGCTCCATCATGCTCCAATAATGGGGAGTGCAGATTTCCTGATAAGACTGGGGGACTGTAGATGGGGTTAGATGAATGCTTACCATGTGTGACCGAGTGGGAGGAAATGGGTGAGGCAGGGAAGGGGAGAGATAACTCACTTGGCGTCTGGCATGATGATGTTGAAGCTCTTTAGCAATGGTCTGTGTGTTATGTACGGGTTGTGGGAGTTTGCTCTTGCTTTATAACTGCTGCAAAGAAATGCCTTTTGGCTCAGATTAAGCTGTGATCACTTCCCTTTGGCACCCCTTCAGTGGTGTGATCACTTCCGTTTGGCACCCCTTCAGTGTGTCAGCATTTACAGTTCATTCCCAGCCCTGGCTGCGGTGGTAAGTCTTTGCAGCTCCAAAGCTAGAGAGTGCAAATCCGGGTCACACAGTTGGCACTGACTTGCCCAAATCCCTAGGGTAATGATGGCCAAGGCCAAGGCCTAAGGTGGCACTTGACTCTCTACCCATGACCCAGGCTGTTCAGCTGCCTAATGGCAGCTCTTGCAAGTTAATTGGGTTCATTACGGCAGAAAGGGAATCAGGAAGAGAGGACAGGACAAAATACTTCCACCAAAATTTTATGGGGCATTTAAGTGAGAGGGAGGAGCTCTTGGCTTTTCCCCGGACACTATAGAGAAAGGAGACAGACAG
This sequence comes from Leptonychotes weddellii, assembly GCF_054177405.1. NCBI lineage: Eukaryota > Metazoa > Chordata > Mammalia > Carnivora > Phocidae > Leptonychotes > Leptonychotes weddellii. The sequence goes on along the minus strand of NC_138370.1, from coordinate 46,090,175 downwards.
TTGAGGTAGAAAGTCTCATACACTCTGCAGATTATTATGATTAAAGCCTCTTAGGTAAACTGTGCTGCTGGGTATCCTTTACATTTTGTCTTTTTGAAATCCCAAATGTTTTTGAAATTTGAAAACTCAAACTACTGGCCTACGAAACCCTAGAGAACCAGCAGACCAGAAAAGGAAACCTGGCAAAATAAGAATAAACAATGATTCTGTGTAAGATGGATGTGAATCGTCAAAGGAAAGGTACAATGCAGATGAATTTCAAGCTCTCCAGAACTTTTCCAATTCTGCTTTGCTTGTTTTCCCTCTGACAGCTCCCTAGAGTTTTCTGATGCCTTTCTTGAACAATTCAGGTAGCTAGGATTCCTTTATCAGTCGTTCTTAATGTCCTCCAATGTGTCTTGGCATTGTCTTTGCCTCCCCATGGGGTTTTCCTTACATCTTGATCCATAATAAGAATAATTAGATTTTTTAAAATCTGTTAAAGTCCTAACTACAGGACTTTAAATAATTTTTTTTTAAACTTTCCTTTGTTTTGTTTTTTCTTGTTTTTCAAGGAGGCAAAGTGCTGCAATGCTGTATTGTTGTTTCCTGATCACACTTCCAAAGGCAGTAACTTGAGCAAGGGCTTCAAAGACAGGTGGGGCTGGTGTCATCAACTCTGAGACCCTGGGCTTCCATTTTGTCATTTGCAAGATGGGGATATTCATATTGCATGGTTATGTAATGATCAGATTATATAAAGCCTAATACACATGAATTATTCAATAAATGTTAGGACAATTATCTCTTGTAAAGAAGGTAGCCACTGAGAGAAGTGACTTAAAAAAAATCAATAGAATTCTCTACCCCCAAGCTTTGTCACCAATAAAACGTTAAGACCAGGTTAAAAAAAAAAAAAAAGATACATCTGACTTGGATCTCTCCGTCAGGCTATATCCGATAACTCAGAACTCTTCAGCCTTGACCATTCCCCAAGGTGCACTGACAATTCACATTGCAGTCTTATGTCTATCGTAAAAGATTTCAACTCATAAATAAAAACAATCTCTTTATTATCCTTACTGCCTCTGTTTCATACTGCATGCTGTTTCTTTTGGTTTCCCTTGAGGAAGTATCTCTCCAGCCAAAATGTGCCTCTTTTATAAGGCCCAGACCTGATTAATATTCTTTTTAAATGATTTTTTTTTTCATTCAGTAAGTGCCTATTAATCTCTTCATTTACAGTAAGCCAGATGTGGTTATTTGCAGTACTGGATTATTTAATCTTTTATATATTCTCTAATCACTTTCTGTTTTTAACTCTGACCTGTGAATTCTAAGACTTGAGCCAAGGGGTCTAATGAAAGTTTTCCATAAAATTAAAGGTTTGCCATGATGGTAACTGGTTGTTTTGGCCAAAGATGGAGCACTTAATCAGTATGAAAAGCATAAAAATTGCATTTTAAATGTTAATTAACAAAACAAAACTACCACCATGATTCCTCTTTTTTTTTTTTTTAAGATTTTATTTATTTATTTGACGGAGAGAGAGACAGAGAGAGCACAAGCAGGGACAGAGAGAAGCAGATTCCCCGCTGAATAGGACCCTGTGATCGTGACCTGAGCTGAAGGCAGACGCTTAACTGACTGAGCTACCCAGGCGCTCCAATTCCTCGGTTTTTTTAAGTGGACATGGCTCAAACCTCTTGGAATACTATTTTTATTCCAACTGTCTACTACGGTGGTCTCCAAAGTGGGGTGCACAAAGCAATCCATTGGGGTGCAGTAAAAAATTCTCCTCTTACTCTTTTATTTTAAAAAAGAAAGAACTGAGCTCTATTATACTTAATAAATTAGTTGTTGTGGGTTCCTCTCTCAGCCCACTATTGGTCCTATATGTCAGATGATTGCATGTCATGCCCTCTCTGCAAAATAAGCTAAGGGAAGAGTGCTAGCTTACTGTGAGGAGGTATTACTACCAGTATCTTTATTAGATTGTTTGATCTAATTTGATCTCTGCATATTGCAACATCATATACTTTTTGTGTGTTCTGGTTATGTGGTTTTATGGCTATAAAACATGGCTAAAAACCATGGCTATAAACTATGGCTAAAACACCTCCCCATAATAAATATGAAGTTTAAAAATACTCCTTCTGGAAATTGCTGCTTAAAACAATATTATTAAGGCAAGCCCAAGGGACCAAAAAGAAAATAGTATAGTCAGTACATTTTTTACTATTAATAAAGCTCTTTGTCAGCCACAAAATATGGTAAAAACATTGACAGTCAGATACTATTTGTCAAGTGGTCAGCCAAAAGAAAAATATCAAGAGCACTGCATAAAATGGATTTACATCCACCACCTTTAACTTGAACCTTTCATTAAGTATATATTGTGTGAAAAAATATTAACTAATGGTAGTATGAAGCCATCACACTTAACTGCTCACTTCAAAATATGATTTCCTTTTTATGTCTTATTATCAAAGAATTTGTATTTTTGTATCTTTTGTACAGTATGTAATTAGCATGGTAAGACGCATCTGTCATTTATAGATACATGAACAAAAATTAAGGGTATGCACAAAAAAAGTCTTTACAGAGAGGTGTGGAAGATCAAAATGTAGACACTAGTGCTCCTCTAGAATGTAAATACCTTCCTAGACTGTAAGACTCTTAAAGGCAAGGGTTATAAACCAACTAGCCTGGACTCTCTTCGAGGAGTGAATGAACAGGCGAGTGGATGAATGAGTGGAGATTTCAGTGACTCACATTTCTTGACTTTGGGGCACTTTGGCATCTTCGTTGTTTGAGGCACATTTACTATAAAGAATACAAACCCTGGGTGTACTCTGCTCTGGAATTGTGGCAACAGCAGACTGACAAAAATAATGATGTGGCTTTGACCTCATCAGACAATGAAAAGACAGTGTCTTCCATTTCGATAGAAATTCATCTCTATCCTTTTATTATGTATCTTTTTTGTCTAACAGAAATGACATATCTATAAAAATATACATTTTCTTTGCTTTTGGAATTATCTCTACATCTATAGTTACTTCTAGACTTCTAGATTTTGCCTATTTTCTAAGACTCGTAGTTCTTCTTTGATTAACCATGCTCTACGAAGAGACACACCTCTATTAATTTATGACCAAACTTCATGACATTGAAATTAATGTGCTCCATTAAATTCAATTCCACGTTTATTCAGTTCCACCTATTCTGAAGTCTCAACTGTGATACTTGTGAGATATGCAAACAAGTCCTTGTCTTTAGAGACTGTTTTATTTTTGGAAGCTTTAAATTATGTGTGTGTATACATGCAAACACATACATATATCCATGTACTTTTTATCTGGTTTGGGGTTTCTTTTTGAAGCCAGATATAAAATACAAATAGAACCCAGATTTATAATTCCAGAGGTACCCTTCCAAAACCCTGGACACATTTTTGTGTTGAAAATATGATATAGGTACAAGTAGAAGGATGAAGACTCAGAGAAGTGTGATCCCATCATGTGCTTCCTCCAGAAGGAGAGCCCATTTTGAAACAGCTGCAGCCAAGGCATAAGATGAGCAATGGTGTCTGGAGATGATGAGGAGAATGGCTGGTAGAGAGGAGCTGTGCAACTAAAGTCACTCCAGGGTTCTGGTGTTGGACGTCGGTTGACAAACAACCTCCTCTCTCCAGGTTCAGAAATTGTCCCCTGAATTAAGGAGGCAGGACACTTCCTGAGAGAAACTGCTGTTACCAATGACATTCCAGAATTCTCTGGAAGTTCAATTTTTTTTCACCTTTCCCTTTACCACCCCCCCACTGTGTATGTGTGTTTGTATTTATATATATGTATATGTACAACACACACATACACACACACACACCCATCCACAGAAGCATCTGGTACAGCTGCTCTTCAATTCCTTCAATTCACAAAAAGAACTAAGAGGTTACTGATTCCTATATTAGACTGTGGCTTGAATGGAACATAGAGACATTTGCTTTTTCACTTAATTATTCATTCATTAATTAAGCAATGAACATTGAGCACTAGTGTGTCGGAAACTGCTCAATTGCCTCATACTACCCAGTCTCTCTTTCTTCATGTTAGCAAACCCTTTGGACTTTCCATAGGACATAAGCCTCCTGGCTAGATCCTTTCTTTTGGCCAGTGTGAGCAACATCTGGGTCACTTCTTTAGAAAAGAAGCTTCTTACCCTCTGCCTTCTTTCCCTCTATCCAGGTAAATGAATGTAGATGTGATTCTAGTGAGCTAGCTTCAAGCTTTTGGATGAGGGCAATATGGAGGCTAACAGGGCAGCAGGTAAAAGGAGCCTGGGTTCCTGTATGACCTGGTAGAGCACAGGGACCTACCTACCTGCCCTGGACAGCCCACTCACAGTTGAGCTTGCTCTACAAGGGAGAAAAGAACTTTCTATCTTGTTTGGACAACTGTGCTCTGGGGAATACTTAGTCTATAGCCCAATGAGTAGACCAACTTTGGAGATGAAAGCATGGAAATCTGCATAAATATTTAATAAATAAATCTGCCTTATACCTTTACAGCATCAGGTTTCATTCATGCTTCCCCCCCCCCCTTGTAATATCTTTTATCCATGGGCAGAAATTCTACTTTTCAAGGTCTTGCTCAAATATTACCTACTTAGTAGTTCTTGTCAGTTTTGCCCTTCCTCCTGAATCTACCCTGTGACTTCTATACTGTTCCACATAAGATCAATCTCTTCCTTTGTATTTCTTTCACAATATCTAGCCTTTGTCTAATATAATGACTATGCATATGTTTGTGTATTCCACTAGAGGCTTCAGAACAAAGACTATCATCTTACTAATTTTTCTATTTCCCTGACATCTAGAGCAATGCCTTCAATAATCGAATAAATGTTTGTGGGATATTCATTGAATATAAGCTTTATTCTTTGTGTATTTATCAGACTAAAATAGTAGATGTTTTTCATAGTTAACTGAAGAAAATGTTCCTATTTACTCCTTTTCTATTTATCAAAAGGAAAAGTAATTGTTACTTCAAAAATTGCAGGAGAAGGATATCTTCTTTTTCTCCAATTAGAGAGTAGTAGCCTGCCTTGGGAACATATGGCAGAAAAACTAACTATTGTTAGGATAAGATAATTACGATTGTAATAACCCATTTAAAAGACATATCAGCTGCTCCTGTTTTATTTTCCACATAATAGATCTATGGGCTGTTTCAGTATGATGTTTTCAGAACCCGGTATATATTTTTATTTCCCTACATGGATCTTTCATCTTTTTACTGACATTTATTCTTTTTATGCAATTATCCTAAAAGGAAAGCTCTGGCCAGGCAAATGGGTTGTTGTCTGCCTCTAAAAAGACATTCATATCTTGTGGCTTAGCTTTCAAACTCTGCGATCAGGAACCCTCAGGCCGATTTTTAAGGAGGCTGCAGGCTAGTTGAGCTTCACTGTCTCCCAAAATGTCCAAAACGAGATTACGTGATGGGCAAGATCAATTTACTGGAAGGTACTTAAGCAATAAATCTGGAGCTTTTGGTCTCGTCACTGTTTCTTTCAAGCTTTGTGGCAGAAAATTAAGCCGCAAGAGCTTTGACAAATTGGATATTACTACATCTAATTGTGTATGTTTAAGCTTATCGCAGTGAATCGCTGCATTGTAACTGACTAGTGTGCCAACAAGGCCTTCGTTTAATCAGTCCAGTGCCATTTAACGGCGATTAATCACCCGACTAAAATGTCATATTAAGGTCACAGAAACTTGAAGGCTCAGAAAAGAGAACATTAAAGCCAGTTGATAAATAGAGGAAAAGAGCATGTTGTGCCAAGGGAAGTCGAGCACTTTGCTTTGTTAAAAGCTGGTAGAACATCTAACGAGAACTTGGGCTTAACTTTCAACTCAGTTCAAAAACACTTGAATTTACTTGGTTGGGAAGGAAGCCATTCTGTCTCAGTTCTTTAGTGAGCTTCTGTCTGTACACAGGCAACCCCTGCCCACAGAATACTTGAAATTGGTGATCCATTTTGCGGATGTTTGTATCTCTGCGGATACTACCTCATGATTTTTATTTAAAGTATTTTTTAATTTTTTGGCTTTTTTCCCCTTGCTGTTTCTTTTAAGAAGAAAGAGATCAGATAAGATATGGTTTGGGAGACACGATGAAACCACATCACCGTTTTGCATACTTGCAAAATATTTCCGAAAAGGAACAACTGGAACAATTTGATTTTGTTTAGGAGGGAGTTCTTATTTCCTAGAAAACTTGCCAAATTGAAAGTTACAGGACAAAAGAAAACCGAAAAATATCTTTATTTTCACATTTATTCTTAATGCCTACAGGGGAGTTGTGCAAATGGGTAGTCTGACAAGTCCCTTTAAGGCCCTTACAAGAGAAAACTTGTCAAAAGTGGAAATAATTTTACCTGAGTGGATCTAGAATAGAGACTCCTTGAATGCAGGGACTCTGTCCCTCAAGGTTTGTTCTAAGCACTTTAACCATGCCTGGCCCCAGTAAATAGTGCTTGACTAATGGACTGAAACAGAGCCATGGCAAATGGTGAACAGAAAAAGAAAAAAAGGAAGCACACCTAATGTCTCTTTTCTTTAAGGAGAATTAGGTAATTACCAGTAAGCTCATAGACTCCGTGTAGAATTTTGGAATATTTTGTAACGTGATACCACTCCCTATAATGACCATTGCTTAGACTTGGAATAAAAAGCACAGAGACTGAGAACAAGGGCCACCTCAAATAGGAAGAATGGATTCAGTTTTCATACCCAAGTGAGTTTATCAGCAGGGGAGGTTTCCATGTTTCGAGCGAGGTTCACTAAAACTGCCATCCAGTTTTTGTAGGCCTGCAGGGTCCAATACAGTCCCTGCTAACCACATGTGGCTCTTCAACACTTGAACATGACCAGCCTAAAGTGTGATGTGCTATAAATGTGAAATACACACCAGATTTCAAGACAGCATAAACAATACTGGAAACGATTTCGTTAATAATTTTGTTTATTGGTTACATGCTGGAATGACAATATTAATGACATACATCATTAAAATTGGTTTTGTCTGGGACTCTTAGGTGGCTCAGTCGATTAGGAGGCCTACTCTTGATTTTGGCTCAGGTCATGATCTCCGGGTTTGAGATCAAGTCCTGCATTCAGGCTCCGCACACACTGGGGAGCCTGCTTGAGATTCTCTCCTTCTCCCTCTACCCCTCCCCCTGCTTGTGCTCTCTCTCTCTCTCTCTAAAATAAATAAATCTTTAAAAAACTAGTTTGCCGGGCGCCTAGGTGGCTCAGCCGGTTAAGCATCTGCCTTCGGCTCAGGTCATGATCCCAGGGTCCTGGGATCGAGCCCCGCATCAGGCTCCCTGCTCCGCAGGAAGCCTGCTTCTCCCTCTCCCACTCCCCCTGCTCATGTTCCCTCTCTCGCTGTGTCTCTCTCTGTCAAATAAACAAATAAAATCTTCAAAAAAACAAACTAGTTTTGCCTGTTTCTTCTCACTCCTTTTAATGTGGCTTCCAGGAATTTAAAATCACATATATGTCTCACCTTATATTTCTCTTGGACGGTGCTGGTGTAGACCAGTGAAGAGTCACCTACGTTGGTAACATCATTGACCTAGACCAGATGTGATCCAATAGCCCAGGGGTGAAACACTTCCTGACCCATTCTAATCTATTAAACCAGGCTGTCTCCCAGAACTTTAAGTTCTTAATCAAAGAGATAGACTTGCTGTAATACTGAATGGAAAACAAATCTAATAACATCAACAGTCTACTTGGCAGTTTTAGGATTACTTCTGGAAAGACAGAAATTGGCATGATTCAGCTTGAGGGAGAGGACGACAAAACACAATTTAACAGGCGCCTTTTAGGGACATAATGAGACAAACTAAGATGGCAGCATCAAGGTTGGAGGTTAACTGAAATGATTTCTTAAGAGTCAGAGTTGTTTAACACTTGAGACAGGTTGTGACTCTTCTTTTTCTGGAGGGCAATGATAATAAAATAGGGTCTCCTCTGAAGTCCTAGATAAGTCTAAGATTGGAGAAGACAATTTAAGATAGTGACTCCAATATCAGTACTTAGTCAGATACCTGGAGTGCTTCTGAAAGTTGGTGACAAGACAGGACAAGATTACTAGCCCTTAAAAACACAGTGAGCCTCTAATTGGAACCATCTTTAATTTCTCTGTTTAGATATTAATGAAATTCACTCTTAAAATTTTGTGATATCTGATCATTCTCAAAATATTTGCATTTAAGATTTTTTAAAATATTATATCTGGAACTGGACTGAAAGCTCTTCAAAATCTGAAACAGTGTATTACCTTTTTATTATTATATGCCTTTTTGTGCATGTAACTGTGTTGTATTTATTATATAATTAAAAGTGTACATACACTATAGGACACAGTAGCCATTCAAGGATATTTGGTGAATGAGTAAATAGATTTTGAATAATACAAAAATCAAATATATATACTTCCACAGCTTAGGTAGAGAATGCAACTAAAGTGTGCCAGAAATCTCCACCTCCCTAATTATGGTCCAATACATTTATACAGCAAAACCTTAATAAGCAAATACTGCACTTAAATGTAATAGAGTTTGGATTTTTTTGCCAGTGAGATATAGTGTTAGATGAGTTCCGTTTTAGGAAGTTAGCAATAATTTCTCTAAAAATATTGATGTTTTAAAATACTTTGCAAGAGAAGCTCTTTTGGTAGTATAGCATTAAATTACGAGGTGAAGGAATGGTCACTACATGTCTCAATATGATA
>NC_138370.1:46037681-46080889 GCF_054177405.1 Leptonychotes weddellii | reverse complement strand
TTTTTTTTTTTTTTTTTTAAGACAATGTTTCTGGCCTCCATTTGTATAGTGTTTGTAAACTCATATGCTGAAATCTTTGGTGGGTCACAGGTTTATTTTTTTTAATACATTTATATCCATGCATCAGGTTTTAAATGGAAACATCTGAGTTTTCAGTGGCTATGAGCCAATCCTGATTGGGGAAGGATTGTTCACACAACACATGGTATAATATCCAGGTGTGGCCAAAATAATGCACATGCATATGCATCTTGAGTTTCTGCCACATAAGGAAATTGATCGTAGAGCTCATCACTTATGGGAATGTATTGGGCTATTCTTACTCTGTTACTGAGAAAAAGTAATTTTATCTTGGTCCAAGACTCCAACAATAAAGAATCTATTGTTTCTTCTTCTTAAACTATCAGCTTCACATCCAATGTTTCTAACAATGCCAAAATTAGTTAATTTTGAGCCACTTTACCTTTGGCTGGACGTGTTCCTTTAATGTCAATGCCAGCACACAACTATTTGTCCTTTTATAAAGGTCACATATTTCCCTTCTAAGTAGAGTTAGTTGCTCTATGTCAGAAAATATGTGTGTGCATTCTTCCAAATGAAAGACTGATATTCTCACTGATGAGGATCCTGCAGTGAGCCCCTCAAGCTGCTGTTACCTTTTTTTGGAGGGTGAGGGAGGAAGCTACTAGTCTCTGTACAAGAGATGACTTCACTTTTCGCAGGTATCGATAATTTTTACTTGGCCACTCAGAGCAGCACCACTGGATTGGGTTGTGAAGTTTATACCAATACCTGGAAAACTATGTTGCTCCTATATGCAAACCATATGAAAAAGGAAAAAAAAATAATAAAATTTTAACATCTTCCAAGAGGTTAGTGGAATTGTTCCTTTAAATATTAGGAAAACGTACTTCTTCAGCTAGTATAGTACTTGGTGAAAATTAAAACACTTTTTTGGAGAAACACAGTGATATTGCTAAATGTCCTTTAAAAAAAAATCCTTCTCTGCCCCAGCGCCCACCTTCCTTTGAATGAGTAGCCAATGCTTGGGCCGGGCAATTTAATTCTTAGTACTTTTATCAACATGAGAGGTCCCAGCCTAAAACAGGGAACTTGTTTTTTTTTTTTTCCTTTTTATTTGTTTTCTTTTCGAGATATCGATGATATGCCCCTATCAAATGTACAGTTTAGTGAGATGGATGACACGTCACTAACTGGCAGTTCAAGGAAGTCTTCCCCTGGCTTGTTTACACCAACACGTTTTAGAACAGCCATTTAGCTTCCAGCCGGCTCTGCCCCGCTGTCCAGCACCGAGGGCGAAAGCAGTCCACGGGCCTATAGGTTGCTGATAAACTAACCCCCCATTTGGCAAGCAAGGAAGCAGAATGATAAGGGCTCTGATTTATGTTTTATCTGTCACTAAGTTTTCAGTCAAGTTGGGCAGCCAGCCTGAAATGACTCAGTTCTGTTATCACCTCAGATGCCACAGGTTTCTTAAGTGAGGCAGATGCTTTGGCGACTTTTAAAGAGAACTTCATTTCACCTCTTGGAGAAGGCTCGTGACGCTGCGTTAAAACACCCGTGTCCGGCTCAGGGAACTTTGAGGCTGTAAACTCCTCTGTGGGGCTCCACTCCAGGGCTAATTCTTAACTGCCTAGATCACCTGCATATATCACTATGGTAACTCTTTGGGGGACACAAGACTGGTCTGATAATATTACTACGGGAAAGCTTGAAGTTTAAAAAAAAAATCTGGATATCTGAAAAATCTGGGATAATACAAAGACTGCATACATCTTCCGATTCAAACTTACCTAAAAAGAAAACCTTCCACAAACAGCGTTCAATCTGATTCAGAATAAAATACAGGTCGACTTCAGATAATGAAAAGCAACTTGAAGGGGAAGATAATCTATCTTCAAGGAGAAAAAGAGTGTCAGTGGATACAATTAGAAAGCAAAAAACTCCTGTTTACTCTGTGATGGATGCCGTGGTATGGCAATGGGGGTCAATGGGAGATTAGCCTACATAAAAGCCAGGGAGCATGTCCTTATCTAGTCAACTAACACAAGTCAGTAAATGAAAGCCCTCCGTTCCCTTCCCCAACCTGTTTCAAGTTGTTTTCCCCCACGTTTAAATTGGCTTGTCGTTTTACAAGGATGGATGGGTATTATTTTTAAGCTTTTATTTTACAATGAAAGAATGCAAGGGTTTCACCAGTGAAATTTTCCCATGGAGAAGGGCATAGCAATGAATCATAAACAGTGTAAACACTCCCGAGCTTCCTACATACAGAAGGTTATATTCTAATATCTTCTCTCCCAGTCATGTTTTCTTTCCAAACATCACACAAGGAGAAGTGGGGAAGGGGGGTGGAGAAGGCCATTGAAAGCTATCTTTTGAAAACAGTGGTAGTCTATCTACTGTATTCTCAATTGCATAATCTTTTTGGTATCTAACACAGGCTCAAAGAAAATGGCTATGTGATTTCCCCTGAGGAATATCGTTTGATGATGCTCCTCCTCTCCCCTTCCTTCAGGATAAAACCGAAACTTCTTAGCATAAAAGCTAGACCTTTCAGATCTGCCACCATTTGCCTATCTGGTCTCACCCACTACCACTTTCCATGCACGCTTTTCACATGAAAGTACCTGAAGGTCCCTGAATATTCTATGTGTTTCCCCTTGATTGATTTTACCCCTTTCTGTGAGAGGGAGGGTTCCCAAAGATAGCAGTTTTGATCACTACCGTTTCCCCCCAATGCCTCAAACTATTCTTAGAATGGACTTCCGGTCCAATAACTAGTTGTGAACTGAATAACGTGTGTATGCCGGTTCCTTTACCTGGAAAACCTTTCCTTGTTCTTCCTCTGACTGCATTTTACTTACATTTCAAAATTTGGGTCACTTCGGGGAAGTCTTGTATCTCCCATCTCCAGATCAAGGAAATACGTCACAATCGCACCACTGCCGGCTTTCCACGTTCTCTACACTGCATTTAATTGTTTGTACCCACTAGCAGCAGAGAGCTCCTTGGCGGGTGGGGAACTCGTTTTCCAGTTCTCCGTGCCTTGTGTCTGCTTGAGTATATGATGAGTTTAATTAGTGGCCAAGTCCCCTCCATGCCCAAAGGCCCGAATGATGTGCTTCCTAATTAGCCTTTCAAATCTCTTCTATTTCTCCCCACTCTCCCTCACTCTAATCTAGTGACGGGCTTCCTTGCTGTTCCTCCACAGGCAGTGCAAGCCTTAACCCTTTCACTCTCTGTTCCTTCTGCCTGGATTGGCCTTTCTTCAGATAGTGCTCTAAAACTGCCTTGCTAACCTTACTCAAATGGTCCCCTGCTCTTGAGGCCTCCCCTGCTCTCCCTACCTAGAACTGCAATCCTTCCTTACCCCATTCCTGACACCCCCACCCTTACTACCTTCTAACATACAGTAGGATATAGCAGTGGGTGGGTTCATGGTCTCTTGCGTCTCCCACTTGAAAGTAAGTTTCACAAATGCAAGGATCTTTGTCCGTTTTATTCACTGAAATATCTTAAGCACTTAGAACGATGCCTGAAACACAGTAGGCAATAGACAAATACTCGTTGAATAAATAAATGCTTATTGTATACATATCTACATTTACATATACACATAAAGCTATAATTACTGTTTTAACCTACATAAATATATTCAATTACATAGTTGAATAGTGTTATTATCTACGTTAACACACGTCCTTTCTTTCCCTTAATGAAAGCTATAAAGAGGTTTTCACTGCGTCTTTTGAAGACCAATATACAACCTAATGGAAGTCACAGTCTCGTTCTTCGTGTGGCATTTAAATTTTCCTTTTAAACCAAATTACTTGCCTTTATAAAGAATACTTTCTTTGGCTTAAACTTTTCACCAACTTGCAATCTTGCCTCATAAGCCACAGTTTTCAGCCCCTATTTAAAACCACGGTTGATTTTAAATTGGTCTTCTCCACTTTTGATGACTTCAATAAAAATCGTGTTGTGGGCTTTTAAATTCCTCAGTGTATTTACAGTTCATATTGGTTGACTGAGAAGAAGATGCCAGAACCAGACTGGTGTTCCTGAACCTTGGCTTCTGAAGCTTTCTCTCGCTGTGCAATTGACTATGAAAGAGTTTGTATTCCCTATAAAAGTATTTCCACTTTATTTGCTTACCCACTTTTTACCACGAATATACACATATTTTTAACCACTAACGAGCACAACATGAAAATATTTATCCTTGCTTTCTCATCACCATGTTGGCACGTTCCCACTGGCACTGGGCATGGAAAAGAGATGTCTCTGGAAGTCCTGCGTACATTTTGCCATTCTCTGCCTAGTCCTGTCAGTACAGAACAGAGAGACCCAAATTTTGCTGAAACGTGGTTATTTGATACTTCTCTTGAGTTTATATCTGGCCGGTTAACGGTAGGTTTAGGAAATAAGATCATCATTTTGCTATTGTTGTTTCTGACTTTCCCTTCTCTTTACATCTTTCCCTGCCTTTTCTAATATATTCCTTCCTTTCTACTTTTTTGCAGGGTTACTTTGGGGGCGGGCAGTTAATGAAGGTCTCTCATTTTAGCTTCCTCATTTTGTATTTACTTTGTGTCTGTTTGTATGTATTTGTATTAGTATAATTGCAATAATCTTATTACCCAGTTCTTTTTCCCTTGCTCACAAATGTCACATCCCCATGGGATTGTATTAGGTATACATGGGATCTTCTGGATTTGTCTACTTCATAACAAATGAGTCAGTTGGCACACAGTAAAACCATGTTAGTTACGCACATGGCAGTTATGTATGATGGCATGCATAGTTGATCTATACCCTTAAATCACTGTTTATAATTTATAATAAGATTTGCATGTACTCTGTTAAGGAGAGTTCTTCAACATGTGTCTTAATTATTTTGAGAACACTGTCCTTGTCTTAAACACACTGTACCAGGAAACAGAATATCTGGGCTTTATATACAGTGGAACAATAGTTCATTTGAGTGGGACATGAACAAATGCAGGCTCAACCGAATGCTATCATTAATTTTAACATCAACAGAATATCTTCAGGGCATATTAGGCAGACTTGGTGTTGACTTTATATTTGAATGACATTTGTGGTATCCTATGCATTAAATTTAATCGCCACAATCCAGTAAGGTTAAGTATCTTTTTAAAAAATAACTATTCAAAGCATCTTTACTGAAAGTCACTCATTTTGTTTAGTGAAAAGGTTGTAACAAATTACTCCACACGAACACATTCATGTTTATGAATTCTGTCATGGGTAAGTTTCCCCCAGCTGATTATAATAAGTTTCTGGAGGCAATACTGGTACATTTTTAGAGGGGTGGAGGATGGTAGGCTATTGAAAACCTTTAGATTGGGTATATCCAAGCTAGCCTAGCCCAATGGATTATTGTAATGGAAAGCTGTGAGTAAGTTGGGGCCCTGAGAACTGGGTAGAAATGGAAGAATAGGAGAGCAAGAGGTTAAAAAGGAATCTCTACTTCCTTGGGTATGGTTATAATAATTCCAAAACTTTATAGTGGGAAGCATTCTGTTTATATGATAAAATGTATAGTGGCATAATATGTTAAACTATCCCTTGGTTTGATCTTCAATGTATATACAACTTGAAGCCCTTTTCTCCACTCAGCTGGACTTAACCTTCACGCACTAGCTCAATGGAAGGATATCAGAGACCAAGCCTTGGGCCATATACAAGAGATGAAGGATTTAGGAGAAATGGGGTAGGATTTTTTGCACTACCAGACTCTTTTTGGCTTGGAAAGGGAACTGGAGGGATATCAGGTAGGGAGAGCTGGCCGGACTTCAAAGCTCAGCCTGAGCAGACAATCAGGCACTTTTTGTCACCAGCACCCAGAAGCCTATGCAATCCCAGAGATCATTCATGATCCTTTCAGGTGTACAGTGGATATCACCTGTCCCCAGAGGAGTGAGAGCTGTCCCTCTCCATTTGCTACTTTTCTTTGAACCTTGAACAGATATCGAGTTCATACATTACAAGGGGAAAGTGGTTGAGTTCATACATTACAAGGGGTAAGTGACACATACAAAGACTTTTGTTTCTGTTAAAAAACTGATACCTGCTGGGGCGCCTGGGTGGCTCAGTCGGTTAAGCGACTGTCTTTGGGGCTCAGGTCACGATCCCAGGGTCCTGGGATCAAGCCCCGCATTGGGCTCCCTGCTCAGCGGGAGGCCTGCTTCTCCCTCTCCCACTCCCCCTGCTTGTGCTCTCTCTCTCTCTCTCCCTTTGTCAAATAAATAAATAAAATCTTTAAAAAAAACCCTGATACCTGCTGACAGTCACACCTAAGCTAAGCCTGTCAAAGGCACAAAGTGAACTGAAGGTTAAAAAATAGCCTGTAAAAAAAAAAAAAAAAAAACCCTGTATCTTTAAGAAAGTGAGATAGCTCAGTAGGTAAAAAAGTGAAACATACTTTCATTTCCACTTACTCTTGAATTGCTTTGGTGCTTTACAACAAAGCAGGAATTTTGCTTGTCATTTGAATAAACTAAAGCTGGATAATTCTAGTACCATTCCCGAATATAAATTATGAAGGTTCTTAAGAGAATCTATGAAATTAAAGAAAATAATGTTAAATATACCACACAATATTCTATGAGATTAAAGAAAATAATGTTAAATATACTACCCAATATACTGGCTACAGTCTGCTATTTATTTAGTTTGTCTCGGGTATATATCAATAAGCCCCAGAATACTGCAGTGAAACATTTATTCATTTTTAGGACCTAAGGCATGAAACAGCCACCAAATAAAGATAACACCCTCATAGAAGTGTCAAATAATGAATGATATCAGTATTGTCATATGTGCAAACAGCAAGCATCACTAGTGTTGACAAGCTTGTGACTATTCTACTAATAGACTGTGTCTCTCAGGGAATACAGTTTGCTTCTCGAAGCTGGCCCTTCTTTGGATTGCAGCTTTTCCAGCTGTCATCTGGGAGAACCCCAGAGCATCAGACAGCTGCTGTTTTCGTAGAAAATGTATCAAACAATTCCTCCAACGGCATTTGTGAATCTGAAGTGAGAGACTGTGTTCTCAAATCCTCATTTCTGAGTTTTGCCTCAGGATGTCACTGCTTCTGATACTGGGTTTGGAAGAGAGATTTTGAACGTCTTGTTATGTATTCATATGTTGCCCCAGACGGCCTCATCAAAAACTTAACACTTTTTCCATCAACTTTATTTTTAAAGGAAATGGGTTAGAAATAGCCATGTGTTCACTCATTGCCAAGGATATTGGTGAGGAAACACCTAAAATATGTACAGCTTATGTCATACCGTTGACTAATAAGTTAGTATCAAAAAAGTGCAAAACCTTAAGAATACTTAAGGATGACAGTATATTTTATCACACTATACAATATGAAAACAGTCTGCAGAGCTTGCCAGAAATTTTAGGGACAAAATTCAACAATCCATTTCACATGCTGTGTGATATTATGGGTGTCCAGATGTGGAAAACCTACTTGGATATCCAGACTGGAGACACTCAGGATCATCACTGAGACCTCGTCTACCAATTTTTAAAATGATCTTCAGGTAACAACGCTACAGTGTGTCCTATCTGCCCCTCACAGAGTTTCAACAGTGATCAACAGTTTGCAACACTTTTTTTTTTTTTCTTTAGATACCTCTCCCAAGATTTTTAAAGGAATATTTGAAAAAAAAATCCCAGGCATCATGTCATTTCACCTGTAAATATTGCCAGCATGCAACTTTAAATTCTAAGAGCTTTTTAAATTAACCACCGTACACCCACACCAAAAAAATTAATAATTGCAAAATATCATTTATATTCATATTTCTAGTCTGTATTCAAATTACCTTAATTGTTTTGAAAATATCTTTCTATGGCTGGTTGTTTCTAATAGGGATCCAAATAAAGCAAATGAATACAAATACTGCATGGTATCACTTATATGAGGACTCTTAAAAAAAAACCCTAAACCCCCTCAAACTCATAGACATAGAGAGTAGAATGGTGGTTACCAGGGACTGGGGTGGGGGGAACAGGGACAGATTAGTAAAAGGGTAAAATTTTCAGCTATAAAATGAATAAGGTCTGATAATCTAATGCATACAACATGGTGACTGTAGCTGATAACACTGTATTATATAATTGAAATTTGCTAAGAGAATACAATTTATTTTTTTATTTTTTAAAGAATTTATTTATTTATTTATTTATTTATTTATTTATTTATTTATTTAATTTACAGACAGAGAGGGAGGGAGAGAGCACAAGCAGGGGGAGCTGCGGGCAGAGGGAGAGAGAGAGAAACAGGCTCCCAGCTGAGCAAGGAGCCCAATGTGGGACTTGGTTCCAGGACACTGGGATCATAACCTGAGCTGAAGGCAGACGCTTAACCGACTGAGCCACCCAGGCACCCAAAGAGAATAAAATTTAAATGTTCTCACCAAATATACATATTTATATATATGTCAATATGTACATATATACATATATATGGTAATGGCTGGTAATTTCTTTGTTAATAAACTATATGGGAGAAATCTTTCACAATGTATAAATATATCAAATCATCACGTTATACACTTTAAGTATCTTACAGTTTTACTTGTCGATTACACCTCAGTAAAGCTGAAAAAAAATAAGATCAATACATTGCAATTTTTTGTCAGTCTTTGAAGCCTCTCTTATTCTGTAACAGTCCTCCTTCACCACACTGTCTTTGCACATTGGTTTGATAGAGGGTTTAGAATTTTCTGCCTTCTGGACTTGGCCAGTTGCTTTCTCTTGCTATCTTTTCTGTTCTTTGGATTTTTCTTATAAACTGGTATTTAAATCTAGAGGCTTGATCACATTCAGCTTCAATTATTTGTGGGTGGTGCTGAATACTTACTGAAACCAGTCATGAGACACCTGTCTGGTCACCCTGCTCTTACTATACCTAATATTGATCAGTGGGGTCAAATGTGGTCTGTCTGCTTCTCCATTATAAGGATCCCCATCACTTCATTTTTTTAGCCATAACTGATGACTATTGTATAGATCCATTATTTTGCTGTGGTTGGCAAAATAATAATTCTCTGATTTTGTCATTTCTGGAATTCCTTTGTAAGGGAATTAAGAGTACACTTATCTTGATGAGCACTGAGAAATGTATAGAATTTTTGAATCTCTATATTGTATCCCTGAAACTAATATAACACTGTATGTTAACTATATTGAATTTAAAATAAAAAAATTAAAAGTTAAAAAATAAATAAAAGTTTAAACTGAGTCCCTTAAAAAAAAAAAAGAAATTCTACTTTATCAATTACTTAGTTATCCTGAATACAGGACAGCTTCCCCTTATTTACTAATGCTCAAGATAATGTGCTATCATACTAGCAACTTCATAGATACCCAAAGGGGGTTCTTTTTGGTGTCACTATGAATGCAGAGATTCATTGTAATCCATTGCAGTTATTATGACCAAAGTATCCCATCTTAGGCCAACAGAAGTCTCTTCAAGTTGTCTCCTGTGCCCTTTTGACATGGTCCAATTCCTCTTTAACAGATTCCTTGTTTTCTGTCACACTAAGATCTCCCAGGCTCATCTTATACATTTGCTGGACCTGACGCCAGTTATTTCTCTAAGAACCCTTCGTTCTTGTTAGTGGGACATCTAATGACCAAAATTTGACTTTTATAAGAAATATAACCTTGAGTCATGGATATAAACATTGCATGTATTGCCTTTCATTTTTTACCCCAAATCCCTGAAGTATTTGAAAAAGCTAGACATATAAAATTTTAAAGTGGACCTTTCAAAGTTTGACCAGCCAACTGTTACTTCTGTAAAAATTTAAAAATTTTATGTAAACTTGTAGGTAGCACGTGTAAGTCTTTTCATCTCTCTTTAAAATTTTTATTTAAAATAATTTTGGTTTTCTGAAACAAGAAAAGTGTACACCAGTGTTCACTTAGCAATCCTAAAATGTAAGCAAAACATAGTTTAAGGGATGATATTCTTAATCATATAATTATTGTTTCTTATTTTCAATGATTTTTTAAAAAATCATTTGTGAATCTGCCTTTCTGAAGCTAGCATGGTTTTTTTGTTAATTTAGAGAGTGAGAAGGAAAGAGTGGGGAGGGAAGAGGGAGAGAGAGAGAGAGAGGAGAGAGAATCTTAAGAGGGGCTCGATCTCAGGACTCTGAGATCATGACCTGAGTCAAAATCAAGAGTCAGACATGTAACTGACTAAGCCACCCACCCTTGAAGCTAGTGTTTCTATGATGGAACATTCAGTGCTACGGTTTGAAGTGTAGCTTTGAAGTAGGTTTTTAGTCATAATTTAGATAAGCCAAATCCATTTCTGTAAAAAGGAATTGAAATCCAGGTTTATTGCTGGTAATTAGAAATAAGACATATGGGGTTCAGCTCCCACTTCTCTATTGTACCCGTAAGGTGCAGAAGGGAGAATGACTTAGTGGAAGGACTATTTCATCTGTTGTCTGGACTTCTGTGCTGGTTTGTGTTCCTGCTCAGACCCAAAAGATAAGACTTTTGCATCAAAGAAAGAATTTCTTAGCTCATTGTCTTCCTAAAATCCCTAGAGCCTGGCATGCATAGAACTCTACTTTGTCCTGGTGTCTTTCAAAGCAGTGTAATTCCTTAGTCAAGTAGTGCTGGAAATTTCAATATGATTAGAATCTCCCTACATTTCCAAGTTCTAGTCACTGTCCATGGCGCAAATTCTCCACATAACCATAAGCCTTTCTTCTTCTTCTTCCCCTTCCTCTTCTTCCCCTTGCCCTTCTCCTTCCTCTCTTCCTCTTCTTCTTCTCCTCCCCCTCCCCTTCCCCCTCCCACTCCTCCTCCTCCCCCTCCTCCCCTTCCTCCTCCTCCTTCTTCTTCTTCTTCTTCTTCTTCCTCTTTTTCCTCTTCCTCCTCTTCTTCCTTCTCTTCCTCCTCCTCCCCTCTTCTTCTTCTTTTCGTCTTTTTTTTGCATTAATTATTTTGATTACTTGAGCCCTAATAGGTAGATGGCAAGAGTTAATGTTACGTATGTCCATAGGCACCTGGGGCCAGTGTAGTTCTAATCAATATTTTGAAATAATAGTGCCGAAGAATCTCATGAGTGCACTCAGCATTAGGGGACACAGATGGGTGAAAATCAAAGTGGAAAGAAGAGGTAGTTGGTCTCTGGGGTATTGGCTGGTCCAACACAACAGTCCTGAAATTGGCCTAAATGGATATGGACTCTCTCTCTCCCCTCCCCCATCTTCTGTCTCTCTTTTACTGCTTTTTGACTCATATAGGTCATTCATTTTTAGATTTTATCTGCAACACTTTTCATTATCAAATCGTCTCTTGTGGCCTTCTGGAAATATTGGTCAAATTAGAGGAGGTTTGTTGTTTTTCTATTATGAAATAATAGCAAACCCTTATATAACACTTATTCTGTGAGCCAGACACAGTCCTAAGAACTATACATAGATCAACTCACAACAGCCCTGTGACAAGGCTACTGTTATCAGTCCCATTTTATAGATAAGAAAATGGAGATGCCAAGCAAAGCTCAAGTAACTTGCCCAGCATCACAGAAACAATTAGGGACAGGGCTGTGATTTGAGCCCAGGAAATGTGCCCACTAGTCTTAGAGCCACTCAAAGCTAGTTTAACATATAATTAGCTTCTGTGAGCTGGAGCCATGAAGTGTTATTAAGAACTGGGTCTTGGGGGGCGCCTGGGTGGCTTAGTCGTTAGACGTCTGCCTTCAGCTCAGGTCATGATCCCAGGGTCCTGGGATCGAGCCCCGCATCGGGCTCCCTGCTCCGCGGGAAGCCTGCTTCTCCCTCTCCCACTCCCCCTGCTTGTGTTCCCTCTCTCGCTGTGTCTCTCTCTGTCAAATAAGTAAATAAAATCTTTAAAAAAAATAATAAAAATAAAAAAATAAAAAAGAACTGGGTCTTGGTTGAATTACAGACCTGTACTCCTGAAACAAATAATACATTATATGTTAACAAAAAAAAAGTGAACCTTAAAAAAATAAGAAAAGAACTGGGTCTTGGTCTTCAAATGGTTTCCAATTTAATCTTGGAACTGTGAAATAGCATAAAGCCATTCTCAGTTACTATAACAGAGTGAATTTCTTTCTAAAGTAAACAAAGTAACAACTATGTAGGTCTTTGTTAAATAAAATTGATACCTTACGTTGATACCTTGAAGATAAATAAAGTGGAAAATTATATATTACCATTAAAGCAACTGTATTCTGCATCAAAGTTCCTGGGATATAATTTGGGAGAATACCAAAATAAAGATTGAAGGATATCAGTCAAAGGAATCATGCTCATACTAGAAGGTATAGATTAGAATCTGGACTAATCACAATGTATAAAGAAATATTCCAAACCAAAATCATGAATCTGAGAGTAACGCGACCTACACAGAAAAAGTTGATCTACTATCCCCATCAGCACCCAGCCTGCTACAAACTATTTTCTACAAAACTGGAAGTTAACTGAAGTCAAAACAGAAAGAGTACTAGATCTGAAACAATGGGGAGGGGCACAGGAAAATGATGCATAATTCCCCACAATCCTATACTCCTACATCGGGCTGCCGATTCCTTCTTGGGATCAATGTGATGTTGCTTCCAAATGCCATATGGTTGTGTGGCATTGAAAACAAGCTGGTGTTGACTAGGCAGAGACCACCAACCTCTAGACGGGCTTGGAACCCAGGTCCTTGAAGGTGAAAGGTCACAGCCTCACCTCACAACACCACTTTGGGTCTGTTTCTTATTACCAAATAATTTCCAGAAGGAGAGCAGACCATGGGCCTGATTTTCCAGTAGCAGTACAGAGGGAAACGAAGAGTTCAAGGAGGAGAAGTGCTATTCTTTGTGCGGTAGCTTTTCAGTGACTGACAGAGCAGCAGTGGTGTGAGGAGAAGGCAGTTCTCTCCCAGACCCGGCACGGGCTAAGCGTGGCTGCTCTTCACAGCTTGTTGTGAGGAGATAGGAGGAAGTAAAGAATCTGTTAACAGAAGGCCCGCCTAACTCTCAGAGTCCCCTTCGACAGAGCCTTCGGCAGGCGCGCTCCCAAAAGAGGGGAGGTAAAAACCGCATTCACGTACCTGGGGTGAAGGACCACCCTTAAAAGTAAATAAGAAACCCCAAATGTGTAAATCCGATATAAGCCAAACCATATGGCACAAAATGAAAACATTTTCTTCTTATACCTTTGGTAAAATTGTTTCTTACCAGATTTTATATACAGGAAAGTATTAACACACCTTTTGCCATGTAGTTTCTCCCCTGATATACGGCACTGATAATATAAGTAGTTCAATGATACTTCCACTGTTTGTGTAGCGAGGTATATAAAAAGAATGTTGTGCATATAGGAAAAGTGCTAAAATCCCGGGGTAACACCTCCTACATTAGTGGCCTTCCATGGTGAACAGAGTCATTTTTCAGGCAAGTCATAAAGCAGCCTCAAGCACAAGTATTTCAGTGTTTGCTCCAAATGAGGCAGTGGCCCAGGGACCGCCGTTCATCTGACATCATTCCTGACACAGCACGGGCTTGGTATCTGATTAGGCCTCCCCGCCACCGTGGTGCCAGACTTACTCCTTCAGTGGGGTAGCTGAGGGAAATTAATGTGTCAGAGTTCCCAGAAGGTGAGAGTGTCTGCTTCAGGTTTCCTTTGGAGAGCTTCAGCTGGAATGGCCTTTGATTCTTTCCCAGAGAAGCCTTTTGAAGCTATTTACGGAGTCCGGTAATAGGTAAAGATGAGCTTGCAACAGAAAACTTAGCCAGTCTCAGAGGAGAAGGTGCCCTGGAGGATGCGGTGACATTTATATACAAATGTGGTTAAATAGCTGACATGTGTCAAGGATGCAGTGGGGTCTCCTGGGAAGCCAGAATAGGTGTATTCCTTTATCCCTAAAGGCTACCTTTTCAACTTGGCCGGGCCACTGACCCACTGCCTGGTTCTGGAAAATCATATAACTTCTCTGTGTCAATTTTTTTTTTTTGAAGGCATCACACTTTTTATTTCAAACTGTATTACAAAACTATAGCAATCTGTGTCAATTTATTTACCTTGAATGAGAAGGGAAATGCTATGTGCTTCACTGATGTATGGGAAAATTGGGTAGAAAATACCCAAATGTGCCTTGAGATTTTTCGATGAAAGGTGATATATACATAAAAGTGTTATTTCTGTAACGTGTTTTTTCTCTCCCGCCTTCTCCTCCTCCTGGCCTATCAGCGCTACATACATAAAACTTATCACAACTCCAAACCCTTTTCATTTCCAGGCAAACTTTTGGATCTGAGAATGGAAGATTCTGGGGTGCACCTTTTCTTTATTCAGTTGAAGTGGTGCACCCCAAAAATCTCTGCAGACCTCAAAGTTGAAGAGAAATACCAGTTACTATTTCCTTTTCTTACTGAGAAAGTATAGCATGAGAATACATACTTTGCACCAGACAAATCTGGACGTGAGCCCTGGGTCTGCCATCTGCTCACTCTTACGTACAGCTCATGCATACACGCATGCATGCACATATGCACACGTGAGCAAAACCACTCACAGAACACGCACACACATGTACACATGTACGCAGACGCTCTCACTCATGCGTGGATACACATGCACGCGCACCAGCACATAAACTCACAGGCATGCCTCTATTCACGCAGCTTCTGCACACTTAAGCTGCTCTTTGCAGAGGTTCTGGGGTTAGAGGGGCAGTTGTATGTGTTTGGCTATTCTTGAGATGCTACTATACTTCCCAGGAAGGACATTTTATTTTGCAACTTTTATATGGTACAGAAAGCCTTTTTTCTTTTTTTTTTTTTTTTTTTAAGATTTTATTTATTTATTTGAGACAGAGAGCATGAGAGGGAGGAAGGTCAGAGGGAGAAGCAGACTCCCTGCCGAGCAGGGAGCCCGATGCGGGACTTGATCCCGGGACTCCAGGATCATGACCTGAGCCGAAGGCAGTCGCTTAACCAACTGAGCCACCCAGGCGCCCCAGAAAGCCTTTTTTCTTAAGTGTAGAGGCTGATGGCACCAATTTGGGGCCGAAAACCGGGTTTGAATCCTGTCTCCACTATAGCTGTGTGACCTTGGATAAATTACCACACATTTGTGCCTCTGCTCATTTGTAGATCAGGAGTAATGCTATGTACTTGTTTGCTATTAATATAAAGGGGGGAAATAACACAGCTAAGAGGGGGATGTTTTTTTATGCAATGGTCTTTAATGCAATTTTCCATGTGTGAAGGGGTGAATGAAATGCACCTTGTATGAATCACCCAACATTTTAATGGACCAGATCATCCTAATACAATGCATAGGAAGGATGTGTAGTTTTCATAGTAAATTCAGGCTTTTCTAGTTCACCCATAGGGAGAGTCAGGTCTGTGTTCCAGTGACTTCCAGAACTGAGACCATAGCCCAGCTAACAGCCGTCAGTTCCCGGAAATTCATTTCAAGATGTTCTCCTAAGAGTTTAATGGTAGGCAATTATCTGCCTTCTCAGAAATCTAGGGCGTTGGGTCTGGCCTCTAAATGTGAAAGAAAATTGGCCTCACTGCTTAATATTTCTTTTCTTGAGTGATATAATAAAGCTGGTCATCATACTTGCTAGGGCTCTATTTCTCCCACACCAGAAACCCTTATGTGTGGCTGTATCATTTTGTATTATATTTAGCTGCTGTAGTTCATAAGAACGACTTAAAAATGTTCATTGTTTCTCAGATTCTGTTTATAGAATAATGATGTACTTCGGACAGATAAATCGTACCTTGATGTTGGACTTCTGGGCTGAGTAATCAACCTTACTGAGGTGCTAAAAGAAGAGTGAGGAATGTGTAGTAAGCACGTAACTAATCAAGATTTGAAGAAATATTAACTCCCAAATTAACAATCATAGTTATTAATTCCAAATTATCCTTCATCACAGCCCATCCTAGCCTTGATTTCCAACAGACTTGGAGATATTCCATCAACTCAGAGTGAAACTTCCTATTTGTAAAATAAAATAAAATAAAATAAAATAAAATAAAATAAAATAAAATCTCCTTCAATATATAGTCCTCGGGGTCCACATGATAGTATAATATATAAACCTTTGCAGCTTTGATTTCTAAATAGAAATTATTTCTGTATCTTCTCTGTTCTAGAACCTACTGTTGAAGGGTCCATACCCCTTCACTTTGACTCGTGGAGACATGGTGTACTTGCACCTGAGTTAGGTGCCTGCCTTTCCCTCAACTGTAAATTTTCAGTCACATTATCAACTTATTTTCTGCTTCTCATTTGTATTAAGACATATGAGCTGCACAAAGTGTTTAGATAAATATAATTAATATTTATATTTATTCAGCTAACCATTTCTTTCTCTGAGATATCCCCCTACATACTAAAAAAGATTGCTATAAATCACTTTCAGAGAAGATTTGGAGTTATGCTAGATTGTAGCTTAAACATTTATATTGAAACAAAATTTAACAGTGTGTAAATGAGAATAAATGATGGGAAGAAAATTAATTTTGTGTTAACCTGATAATTTGTGATGTCTCAGGCACTAAGCTTTATTTGAATTATTTCATTTAATCCCCACAACAAGCATGTGAAATACTAAGTTATAGGACAAGGAAATCAAGGAATTGTTGAAACCAGGGAAATCGCACTCATAAATGCAAGAGATGAGATTTTTATCCTAGATATAAATTAGATTTTCTAATATAGAAGTGCTTTATGAATATCTCAAGCTATTTATTTTTAGTATCATCATTTTTTCAATCAACAAGATTTATTAAGGCTAGTATATGCAGTGTTTGATGAGAGACACTGGAAAAATGGAAAAAAAAATTGATTCCCATATTCAAAGATGGGAATTTAGTTGGAGAGAGAAAACATACAATCCAAATCCTCAATAATCATGTCACTCTATAAAACAGAACTTGAGACAGACAAATAGGAGTAAAGAAAACTAATTTATGGAAAAATCTCCTGAAGGAGGGGGCAATTAAGCCAGGCCCTCAAGGATGGGCAAGAGTATACTGGGAGAAGACAGAATCTATCACCAGCTTGGGGTTGGAATTCATTATCCTGCATTCAGGTGATAGTAAGAAGGCTTCTCACACTATAGGTGTGCTCAAATCAAAAAGTAATGAGAAGGTGGAGGGTATGACCAGTTGGCCAGGATTAGAACCATAGGTGGAAAGTCTGGACTTAGTGATGTAAGTAAAGAAGGTAATGGAATTTTATGAGCACTAGAGTATCATAATGGTGGACATATTTAAAAATATCATAGGACCAAAAGGGCCTATAAATAATGACATGATTTGGAGGATAATGAGGACAATTTAGGCTTAAAGTGATAAAATCTGCTTCAAAAAGATGATAGTACACATATAAAAGGGGAGGGGAATAGAATCTGGTGACTCATCAAAACTATGAGAATTAGGGCGCCTGGGTGGCTCAGTTGGTTAAGCAACTGCCTTCGGCTCAGGTCATGACCCTGGAGTCCCGAGATCAAGTCCCACATCAGGCTCCCTGCTCAGCAGGGAGTCTGCTTCTCCCTCTGACCCTCCTCCCTCTCATGCTCTCTGTCTCTCATTCTCTCTCTCGCAAATAAATAAAATCTTAAAAAAAAAAAACTATGAGAATTAGTGGAAAGTTTCAGTGAAAATTGTTTGATTTGGAAAGTGGTTTTGCAATTTATTTGATTTTACAGGGGAAGCCATCTTACCTGATACAATTGTCATTGGTGCTTGGTTGCATAACTAAGCCAGTTGAAGAGTGGAATCATTAGGAAAATAATATAGATAAGCAGTTTAAACATTTTAGTTATTTTGAAAATAATAAATGCTCATGAATTTACCAATATTTGATGCAATTCCTGGATTTGTTCATTGGAGTTCTATATCATCTTTCTTGTGTCAATCATACAGTTGGGGCAGTATTTACAATATCAGATTTTTTTTCAAGGAAATTCAAAACAGTTAACAAAACAATATGATCAAAAAACTCATCTATGGTTTGATTCCCCCCACCAATCTCTCAAAGCAGTTTCACCTACACCACATTCAACTACATTCAATAGCAATCATTTCAGTGACTAGGTTTAAACCATTCCCTTTAGTTTTCATGGAAAGATATTCTTTTTTTACTAGTATTTCATTGATTTATATAATATCTAACTAAATTACATACATAATAAGTACAACTGATATAAGTTGGCTTAGAAAACACAACTGAGGGGTGCCTGGGTGGCTCAGTCAGTTAAGCATCAGATTTTTGATTTCAGCTCTGGTCATGATCTCAGGGTTGGGAGATCCAGCCCCAAGTCGGACTCTGTCATGGAGTCTGCTTGAGATTCTCTCTCTCCCTTTCTCATCTGCCCCTCTCCCCACTTAGGCACACTCGTTTTAAATAAATAAATAAACAAATAAACAAACACATAAAATTTTTAAAAAAAAGAAAAGAAAAGAAAACACAGCTGACTCTCAGCTTGAAGTTGACTCACCTGGTGGCCACAAGAATGCTCGAGACCTTGGAGCAAAAGCTCCTAGGTGGGTTAGGACCTCTCCGTAGGCTCCAAGCTGTAGTCACTGTGTTTTTGTTTTTGTTTTGTTTTTCCATAGCATGGTGACATTAGTTAATCCAGCAAGTCAGTGAAGAAGAGATTTGTGAAGAGCCTGTATTGTTCTATATAGAACACATCCTTCTAAAAACTAAATGGTAGCAGACATTTATCATAGTTATTGTGTGCATTAAAATGGAACCTGGCATGAGGTGGTCCTCATTTTATAATAACAGTATCTTGAGTTTAAACATATAAATCTTCTATATTTTCTTTTGGGGAATTTTTAGTTCAACTGAGAATAAATATCAAGTCTAACCATTTTTAAATTTGTAGTGAAATTGAGGCAGCAAGCAGATAAGAAATGAGATAGAACTTGACATTATAAAGTAATAAAAATAATTTAAATGTATTTAAACTATGATTTTATTTTTTTTAAGATTTTATTTATTTATTTGAGAGAGAGAGAGTGCTTGCGCATGACTGGGGAGGGAAAATAAGGAGGGGGCAGACGGAGAGGGAGAATCAGACTCCCTGCTGAGCAGGGAGCCCAATGAGGGGCTCAATGCCAGGACCCTGAGATCCTAATGTGAGCTGAAGGCAGACGCCTAACCGGCTGAGCCACCCAGGTGCCCCTAAGCCATGATTTCATTCATTTTTCACACAGAGGTCAATCCAAATGAGCACCTATTTATTTTTTAAAAACTTTATTTTTTCAACATTTATAAAATTATGAAATACTTATTTGTAAGAACCACTTTAGGAATTTTTTTTCAACGTTAGAAAACATAAAATCAATAGATCATTCTAATTTCCTAAATAAGTGAAGGGAAGCCAAAAAGTTATCAAGTATTACTTATTTCCTTGAAGTCACCTGAAAGGTCTACGAAAGCCAACTATAATGAAGCACCATACTTACTCCAAAGTTTATTCTTTGACATGATGCCCCTATATATGTTATCCCATCTCATTTTTTTTTTTTTAATTTAAGACTTTCATGGACATATCTGAATGGCAGAGTTTTGGACACATGCCAGCTCCCTAGCAGCATGGCAGGCTGGTTAAAATGGTTCCTGGCTTCCACTTTGGTGTCTCAGGTCCATAAATTAGAAAGCACTCCAACAGAGGGTGTTAAAATTACAGATTATGACACTACACACTAGAGTTGATGATCAAATCCTGCCGTCGCATGTCAAAATGAATCCTTTGTAAGGGCAAAAAATATAAATGTGAATATCTCAACTCTTTATTTTAAAATATAATCAGATTTAGCACAGTGAATTATCTAAAAATAAAAATCAACAGAGGGAACCTCAATTCATTAATCATTGAAGATTATTCTCACCGTTTCGTCTTTTAAACCCCTATATGTGATAACCATGTCACATCTAGTTTTTATAAATTGAGTGACTCTCAGAAATCCATTTTAGTGGGTATATTTCACTTAGTGAGCATTTGGATGGCCATTAACTGCTTTTAGGTCTCTCAGAGATTTTTGATTATGACAGGATGGGTAGGCATGCAATGTAGCACCAAAAACCAGCAATAGATTACCTAGATGGCATTGTACTTAAGAAGCAAGGGAGTTTGGAGCTGAGTGCTTTCGTTGATAAAGCACTCATTTTTCACCTCTCAGACCTCAGTTCCAGTTGTCTCTGATACCTTAAGCAAAATCAATTTTGTTATGTCAACTATGCTACCATCAGTTGATAAGCCAGGAGGCAATAGCTGTCATGCATATTTCATCCTTCGTTAGATTCATGGTTGTTGCTGAACATGGGCTGAATACAAACAGCAAACATCTTAGATGTGCTTAGAGACCCACTGACTTTAGCTTTAGTTCAGAAATTGTAAAAGTTTGGTAAAAACAGTTCTGAGCAGAACCAGTGACACTTGAGGTGATCATTCCAACGTCTATAAAGGAAAAAATACTGACAGATTTAACTAGTGTCCCATGTTTATGGGATCCAGAATTAATTTGTGTTTCTATTATTAACTTTGTGAGGATATGAGTTACTTTTGGAGTTCTTGGGTTCTGTGTTTGCCTCCCTTTCAGGCCTGTGGAGTCCCTGGGATTCAGGATGAAAGCCTAAATGCCTAGTGCAGTGCTTAGCATATAATGTGTGCTTAAAACACAGGGTGGGGGAAATAGAGGTCCAGCTGAGCACACTGGGAACGTTATCAAAGAAGTTTTAGGAATCAATGATCAGACTCCAAGACACAGGAATTAAGACTCTGGAAAGATGATAGAAGAAACCTTCAAGGAGTACCTCAGACATGCAGAAATAAGAATTAAGCAGATGTCTGAGCTTTGTTCTAGGCTGCCGACTGAGTTGAAGGCAGAGAGAGCACTACACTTTGAGATGAGTGTTTTTAGGTTCTACTCAAATATCCTCCAACTCATCCTTGGGAAAATTTATAACAAGTTCTTTGAGGAGGAGAAATAAGGAAACTAAAAGAATAAGATCACCCTTCCTAGAGTCTTGAAGACCTACTTGTACCATAATCAGGGAGGGAAAACTCAACTGTGAAGCACTTGGGTGCTTTAATAACAAACTATAAGGTCAGAAGAAAGTCTGTGATCTGCCATTGTTACATACTTTAACTACACAGCTGGCCTTGAGGAATGAGATGGCATTCCCAATCACAGTCCCTACACTTGGGCTTGATAGGGAGATAGTGTCACTCACCAAGAGGGTTAGACTGGTTGATTGGTAACCTTAGCAATCCATCATGGTCAACAAGTGGTGAATGAAGAGAAGTTCTGTGGGCAACAGGATAACGGAGTTAATTACCTCCACAGAGAATGTGTGAGCCACTGGGATTGTGTCTGGGAATGGTGGCCTTTGGAAGCAGAGTCCAATGATGCTTCTGACTTCACATCTGAAGACTGGTTATATTACTATCATAACAGATTTATTAACAACACAATTTTACACAAATTTACCCACACTACAGTTTAGACATACAGAAAAATAATGTAGTTAATTTATTTTGTCTGTAAATAGTCTCTCGAGAGTCCTTAATGAGAATTGAGATACAGAGAAAAGTTATTTTCCTGTTTCCCTCTCAAATTTCTGGAGAAAGATTGCCCTTTAGACTGCCCTGAGCCGCTCTGAAACATGACCACATCACCATAGATTTAGTGGCTCCCCGTAGTCAGGCAGAGGGAAGCCTGGATGTTCAGCTTCCTTGGGCTGCTCTAGGTTCTACCTAAGAAATGGTCCGGATGGTACTCAGAAGTTTCACAGTCTCCCAGGCAGATGATTTGCTAATCAAAGGATCTGTTCTTGAACCTGCTTTAAGAGAAGGTGACATGATTCCACAGAAGAAGTCAGGAGCTGAAGAAGTCTATAGCGGAGCACCTAGCCAAGACCTCTAAAGGGACTGTGGAATATATCTGGCTTTTTAATATGCTGCCCTACATTTTGTTGGCCACACCCTTCTTGTCATGGGAGGAACTAGCTGCTGTCATGTTGCCACCCTAGCCTAACCCTAGATCTCATTAGAAAAGAGAGAGAATTGTCCTTCAGTGTGATTCGGCAACATTTAAACAATTTTTTTTTTTAAGATTTTATTTATTTATTTGCGAGAGAGAGAATGAGAGACAGAGAGCGTGAGAGGGAGCAGGGTCAGAGGGAGAAGCAGACTCCCCGCCGAGCAGGGAGCCCGATGCGGGACTCGATCCCGGGACTCCAGGATCATGACCTGAGCAGAAGGCAGTTGCTTAACCGACTGAACCACCCAGGCGCCCAACATTTAAACAATTTTATTATGATGATACGTAATGAACATAAGTGTTATCTCTGAGGGGCCCCCCAAATAAGCTACCTGTTCAATAATTAAAATTTTGAAATAAAAAAAATTGCATTACACTGGAGCCATAACATGTTCTTTTCTCTTTATCTTCTCTGCATCTACAAGAAGTCACAGTCTACTCGTAATGCAAGCATTTGCATTATGAAAGTTGTTCTTTAAACATGATTCAAGGTGTGAAGAGCCATGGTAAGAATATGATGCAAGCTCTTTCATCTAAACTAATTTCCATAAAAGTCTTGAGGGATAAGCTCTGCTCAAATGTTAAAGTCAATTTTTATCATCGTATCTAATTAAAAGGGGAAGTCATCTTTAGGGACAGTATGAAGCAATAGTGTTGTAGAATTTAAAAACCTCATAGTATTAATAATTCTCATCACTTTGAGTCTTAAAATATATATAGTATTACGCATGGGGACATAATTAGCACCTGGTCATCAGCAGAGCAGGGAATAACATGAACTTGGTCCTAGCCCTGCTTACCAAGAGGTTAGGTAAATAAGACCAATGAGGAAGAGCCTCATCTCTCCTAAACTTTTTGGATAACCATTGTCAAATCTAGTTAACTGAAAAATATGAAGGCAGGAGATAAAGGTTTTGGAGAGAAGAGTGGTATGTCCAAAATAGAGAACATTATGTTTTGGATTGATTCTAAAAGGTAACTTTTGGGAAGTCAGAGAAAAGAAATGAAAAAAAAGATGCTTAATTCTTGAAAACTTTTCTCTGTCGTATTTGAGCCCATGGGTATTTTCTTACCAAAAGAAAAGGGAAAACTAGTAAAAATCACTCTGCCAAAGAGTATAATTCCCCTAAATTATAGCATCTGTATTTTGAACTCTTTTTAGTATGCTGGTCACAAAATAATTAATAACCTAGAGCTATAACAGATTGTGGACTCTGGCAACAGAAAAGCCCTACAATAAATTTATGAGCATTTCTCTATTATTTACATTATGTTTTCCTATCTATCCAGTTCCCCTGTTGGCTCAATTAGGTGACAGAGGATATTTGATTGTTAGATTTCTGCCCTAAGGTTAATGAGTAATGTTTGTGATCTGAAACAGGTAAATTACATTGATAGTGTCAGGAATGCTGCCCACTGTGCAAAAAAAGGTGTCAAAATGCCAATAACCGAGTGTGTGGTGAAGGTCATAGGGACTATATCTGGCCACTTGGTGGGCAGATCATAAACTCTTAATAAGTGGCACTTGGGTTGGGAAAGCCTCATAATTTGTCCACACATGTCTTTTCTTCTGTACTACCACACCCCATCAATTCACAGCCCATAGCTTTAAACATTTTCACAAGCAAACCTCAAGGTATGTCTTTCTAACTCCACTGTAATTAGGTTGTGGAGAGGCATCTCCTTTGCTTTCAAAAGTCTATCTTAGACCTCCGATGCAGCTCATCCATTTTCATCTTTAAAAAAAAAATAAATTATACATATGAATTGCATATCTCTAAAATGACATGCCCTTTAGATCATCTAAGTCATGAGGTCATATATAAACCTTCTGATTGCCACAGCATAAAGCTCTGAATCATGACGGCCTTCAGAACCAGTTCATAGAATTTCTAATCTAGCTATCCTGTTAGCAGCTAGAAAGACTAACCCACTTGTCTAGTTATAGAGTGGATTTTAAAATTTTTGGTGTTTTTTTCCAAATTAATATTTATGATTATAAGACTATCTCTTTCTCGGGTGGCTGGGTGGCTCAGTTGGTTAAGCGTCTAACTCTTGATTTCGGTTCAGGTCATGATCTCAGGGTTTTGAGACCTAGTCCTGAGCCAGGCTATGTGCTCTTTGTGGAACCTGCTTAAGATTCTCTCTCTGCACACCCCCCCACCCCCGCTTCTCTCTCTCTCTCTCATTCCCTGAGAAATAAAATAAAATAAAATATAAAATAAATAAAATGCAAAGGAGAACTTTAAAAAAAGAATATTTCTGTCTCTCATTCAGTATTTATTGAGTGTTTACTATGTACTGGACAGAATTCTAGGATTGGAGGTATTAGTGAAGAGAACAGACATATGTGGGAACTTTGTTTTTGCATAATTCACTAATAGATCTTGGCTAGTTCTATATGTGGACTATTTCCATATCACTAGAATTCGGTGCAATCAGGAGCATTTATAGTTAGACACTGTGATCTTTGTGTGAGAGGACAGCCATAGCAATTCATTGCATTCTTCTTTTTTTAAAACTATTTTTTATTTAAATTCCAGTTAGACAAACTGATGTTTAACAGAGGGGAGGTGGGCAGGGGATGGGTTAAATGGGTGATGGGGATTAAAAAGGGTACTTGTTGTGATAAGCACCGGGTGTTGTATGTAAGTGTTGAATCACTAAATTCTACACCTGAAATATTAATTATACTGTATGTCATTGCATTATTCTTATATAGCAGTTGTGTATAGTGTTTTTTTACTCAGAAGTCAAAGGGAATAGTTCCTCCTGCTTTTCATCCACTCTATCACCTGCTAGTCCAATAATTAATCTGCCCACCACGTCTTAGATAACTATGAGTCAGAACATCTGTGATCCACATCTGGGACAATGTTTGGGGAAAAACATCATGACAGATGCTTGTAAACTCCTAATGTTCCACTTTTTCTGTCTCCCGCTTCCTTTTTACTTCCATCAGTGCTGTCATTAGCTTTATTTTTAATTCCCAGGAAGAAAAATAAAAGAGATGGAAAAAGGCCACATATGTGTTGTGGTATATAGTACTTCCGTTTTTAGATGGAGCTTTTTCCAGTTGCCCCATTGAGCTCATGTTATGAATGGCTCCTACTGGTGGCAGAATACAGCCATGGAATGTGTTAGGTTTTCATGTTGGATTCTTTGCAGTCCTATCGATATTCCTCATCGTTGGAATTATGTTTGTCTTACAATACATGAAAGAGTTGTATCAGAGGTTAGAAGACATTTATACTCAAGTCTTCTCCCTCTATGACTGAAGAACTTCACTTACTTTTAGATTCATAAACTTTGATGAATGTTTTTTGCTGCTAAAATTATTTCCCCAGAAACGTGATGCTATATCTTGGATTTAAATTCTGACATATATTGCATGAAAGAGTTTGAATCCTATTCCACCCCTCTCCCTTCAGAGCCTTTCTTTGCTGTTGGTTATATGGGATGTCAGGGAGTTGTTAATGTTTTCATGTAAATCTATGGGAAATGTGGTTTCTTTAAAGACAACCATGTTGTAAGAAATGTAGTTTTACTTTTTTACAGAAAATTTAAATAGTTCAATCTTTAAATAATAATTATTCATCTTTGTAGACAAAAAATTTTTCTTCAAAACAAAGATAACATACAATACAAACTAACACATTATTAATTAAAGAAATACACTCTAAATAAATGACATTACTATCGTCTCTTCGCATAGTTTTGGTAAAGCATACTAAAGATAAAACAACTTTAAGCTAGGTCATGAAATTGCTTAAAGAACTAGAAGAAAGCCTAGGGAAAGCATAATGCTCTTGTTATTGTGTGTGTGACTTAGAATCCAATAACATCAGTTACCAAAGCCACATAATCAGAGAGGTGTGTTTGACGAATGAATATCTTATTTTGGGATTTCTAGAGCTAAACCAAATAGATTTAGTAGCTTTAATAGCTTTTTCACATAAATACAAATCTAATATAAACATGTATAAAATATTTTCTCAGATGATGCTCATGGAAGTGATTGCCACAGTTTGTCTTTCCTATTTCTGGCTTTCACTCTTTTCACCTTGACTACAATTTCAAATTAGCTATCTCAGTGAAAATAAAATCCCATATCAACTGAAATCTGTGAATTTGCAACATAGGAAACCAAGATACTAATGCAGTAAAAATGGGTGACATCATTTTTTAAATTGTGGCACATCATTTATTTCCCCATTACAGTTTCTGTCTCTTAAAGGAATGGTGACTCAAGGTGTGGTTTAGTTAAATAAAACAGATTGCTAAGTTAGTATAAACTCAATCAGTGGGAAATTGGCTGCCAGCACGGTTTTTTATGATGTGCCAGATGCAAAATCATGTTCCTACTTTGAAGTTTAGTTAACAAGGCATATTGGAAATTCCAGAAAGAAAAAAAGAATCTCTTCTAAAGTATTTGGACATGTAAATAGCTTTACAATTGTATTTATAAAAAGGTTTCATGGTTTGATGTATATCTTTATACAGGATTGCTTGTCAAGCAATTTATAAAATTAAATAATTATATATTTTAACTAAAATGCAAAGCAACCAAGAAAGGGCAATCATTGCATTGTAAGAAATAGATTTTTAAATATTATTTTTAAGGCATGTCAAAATGAATAGATTCTTATCTAACATTTTTGACTCATCTATAGGTATCTTAAAATTGTCTTCCTTTTCTTTTTTACACTTTGTACTTATTCAAATTATTTTTTATCACTTAAGTATGGAAATAGTTCTATAACACTACCAAATTAATGAGACACCAGTTTTCTGTGTAAAGGCCGATGGTGAAAGTCAATTTTTTTGATTTAATAATAATGTAAAAAAATGGAAAATACAAATTCATGTTATCTCTGGGTGCATTTAAAGTAGGAGATAAACGTTGTTAACATGTTTGTGTAGTCATAAAAATATTTTATTATACTGCTTTGTTCTGTTCAGGTGGTATCTGTGCCTAAGTTTCATTATTATATTGATAACATTTATTTTCAATGAAACAAAAACTGATTTTAACTGTTATAACTGGGTATTTAAATTTCTAAATTAGAAACACTATAAAATATTTACTCTAGAGGTACTACTGCTGGGTATAAAAGAAGTAGCAAAGAAAAACTATACATTCAATTCAATTCAGCAAGTACTTAATAAGTATCTAGCAAGCACCTAAAACTATTCTCACTGGAGAATGCAAAAAAAAAAAAAAAAAAAAGGCAAGTGGTACCTGTTATCAAAGACCTTATAATTTGTTAAATAGATAATGTATTCTCCCATGAATAATGCTTATTTATGACAATTCAATGTTGAATGCAGTTGAGAGGATGGTGTATTGAAACTTTAGAAAAGAGAATTAGTATTTCTGTAGTATTTGGGAAAGTCTTCATGGTCAAGGAGGGATTTAACCTGGATGGAGTAGGAACATTTCAGTCAGCAGAATGAGCAAAGACACTATGACCAGACCAAGAAGAACCTGTTTAGTAAGTTGGTGTGAAGAGCTCCTTGCTTGACTAAGAAAGAAGTCTAGGAAAATAATGGGAAATAGGCGTAAAAAGGAAATCAAGTTTTGATCAGATTTGGAGGATTTTAAATACTTTTATTCTATGATAATTTCATATTCCAGACCTAGGTAGTTGGTTTCTGTCCCATAAGCCTTGGGAGGCACTAAAAGACTAGAGAATGCAGTGTTTTGGAAAGAGTAATCCAACAGTATCATTTAGGATAACATGTAGTTATTACCAGGACATAGGGGGAAAATAGTAGAAGAATAAAAAGATGGGTATGAAAGAGGTGTTCAAGGAATATTTATCCTCCGATTCAGTAAAATGATTTTTTTTCTAGTCCTCATCTAAATTTTTTAAAAATTTTCTGCAGTTGTCATAGATTAAAGAAGGTTGCAAATTTGTTTCTACACCTCTCATTAGGAAGTGGAGTTTAATCCCCCTCCCTCTGATTTGGGCTGAGCTCGGTGAGACTTGCTTGAACAATAGAATGCAACACAGGTGAGACTTCCGGGACTATAGGTCATAAAGGAATTATAGCTTCTGCCCAGGCCTCTTGGAACATTTGCTCTAGGAATCTGGCTACTGTAGGCGTGGCCAACATGGAGAGGAGCTGACGTCCCAGACAATAGCCCCAACTGAGCTTTCAACCTTCAGCCGGAACGAGTTGACTAGCCATAGAAGTGAACAGTTTGGAAGTGAATTCTCCAGCCCTGTTGAGCTGTCCCAGTCCTGTGAGGAACAGAGATGAGCTACACATAAAATTGTGAACAAAATGAAACTGTTTAAGTGCCCAAGTTTGTGTGTCATTTGTTATGAAGTAATAGATAATCAGGATAAGAGTAAATAAAAGTATTTGAGGTCAACATAGAATCAACCAATCAAGATCAAATTACAGGTGATTTTTTTCCTAGTTATTATTCTTATAGAAATATTGAATACTTCCTGAGTAAGGAATTCAGATGAAATACAAATAATGAGAAAAGTTCTCACTGTTTCATAAAGGCCTTGAAGGAGGGGGAACTCTTGAACATAAGATTCCATAAACATGAAATAAAAATATACTCAAAACTCCATGACACTTAAATCCATGAGTGTTCTTTCTTCTTTCTTCTCTTACTAAAATTGATTAAATGATTATAATTTGTGTGCTCTCTATTGATACTATTTAAGAGATATTTTTTCCTTTGATATACAGCATGAGATATTTAAAATTTGAATTTGTTCAGTTTGCTTGATGACATCAAACCATTTTGAAACTCTCATTTAAAAAAATTGCTTTCAGGTGCTGCCTTATTAGAAACATAAATTAATTACTAAATCTGTAAGTTTAAGTTTTTCCAGAAATTTCTTGTAGATTATCAGCTTATATAAAGTGAAAAGACTTTATTTTATACTTTTATCATATGCCTGGTAATTAGGAAGATGGATTCTATTCTCTCAACATGGAAATAAGACAAGGGGTAGCACTCTTTGGAGAAATCAACTCTTATTTTAATGAACATTTCATATGAAAATCATAAATATTTAGGGGCATTAGTAAGGTACCTGTTTCTTCTTATTTATTCTGCTTCTTTATTTTCATAAAAAAATAAGAATAGGGAAATATTTGTGCAGGAAAATGCTGAAAAGGCAAATCAACACTTTCTGTTTATATGGTTCAAATACTAATTAGGAAAGTGGCAAAAGAAATAAGAATTAAAAATTTTAACTCCAAGAAATGCTTCAAAACATAAAAGCCAAATATGAACATGTTTTCCAGCATTAAGGCTGGGAGGCGAGAACTAAAATACATACATTTATCTCTTTAAGTCATTGGAAAAGAAGGAGACAAATATAAATCTTCAGAGCTAATAAGAAAGATACTAAGCACATTTATTTATTTATTTTTTAATCTTATTTATTTATTTTTTATGTTGAAGTATTTTTATTTTATATACAAAGAGCTAGAATTAAGGTGGAAATCTTGGATGACCCATTCAAGGCAGTTCACTTAATCCAACTTAAGGAAGCCAATGTGCTTTGCGTCCTGATGGAAACACTGAGTACTAAGCACATTTAAATAAATTATACTTTCTTTTGAGTTATTCTGTAGTCAGGTATTCATTAACATCACGAAGCTTCTATGTGTGGCTGTTTAGATGGTTTGAAAAATACAGTAGGGTGCTGTTTTAACAGAAACCTGAAACAAAACTGACTTTAGGACTGGGTGGCAGGCAGAAGCTAGAAGGGTATCAAGCAGACTGTTGATGAAACCTATAGGTCCTCAAGGAGAGTGTTAGGGCTTCAAGCAGGCTATTGTGAGGGTGTACAAAAGAGTAAGAAAAACATAACTCAAAGATGGAGAAAAGTGAACCTAGTTTTGTCCGTAGTGGGAGAAAGTTTGGTAACACTATTACCTGTGTTAATTTGAACAATAGAAAATATACCTAATGAATTTGTAAATCTCTCTAAGAAATTTCCAGGCAGTGTGTTGAAGGCACCACCCAGCCTCCCTGCCTGTGATAAAATGTGAGAGGAGAAAGATAAGCAATACCAGAGACTGTTTCTAAAATTAGAGTAGGAAAAACTGGTCTCATAATGGAACTATTACCCCATGTGAAATGGTTTCACACTGAGCTATACTCCCATAAACCTTCTTTTGAACATATTTATCTAAGAAGTTAAATACCACAGGTATCCAATAAGAGAATTATTCTAAAAGAGTTTCAAATAGCAACCCATTTTTCCAAGTGTACTATCGTGAAGTCCATAAGTCAATGAATAATCAGTCAGAGGGGCTAGGGGCCCAAATAAGATGTGAATTAAATGGAATGTCTCTTTTAGGATGACCACTGTGGCATTAGGAACTCTGGCTGGTCATAAAGAGGTTGGGACAGTTCTAGGTTCTTCACATGTGTTGTCGTCTACAATTGCTTTAAGCAGTATATTAAAGGAAATGTATATATGTAATAATTCTGATATTTTTCCTTTTCAAGAGTTGGCATCTTTAGAAAATAAAACATTTAAACTTTAGAAATACCATTTATCATGACACAAATATTTCAGGTAATTGATATTGAACAAAATTTACCCAAAACATTTGCTACCATGATTTTGCATTCTGACCACATGTTTAATTGCTAAATAAAACAAGAAGGAAAGATAGCTCACATATACTGAGCTTGAAATGCTCATGCAGCTTGCTTCCACAAGGAGCGAAAGTTAGGGGAAATGCTTGCTGTGATGTAGGAATGAAAGCAACGACTCAAAAGTGGAATCTTTGGGCACCTGGGTGGCTCAGGTGTTAAGCGTCTGCCTTCGGCTCAGGTCATGATCCCAGGGTTCTGGGATCGAGCCCCACATCGGGCTCCCTGCTCAGTGGGGAGTCTGCTTCTCCCTTTCCCACTGCCCCTGCTTGTGTTCCCTCTCTCGCTGTGTCTCTCTCTGTCAAACAAATAAAGGCTTTGGGGGAAAAAAAAGTGGATTCTTTTAAAAAACCTGGTTGCTGTCATTTTGTTCCCATGTCCAAGCTGACCATAAAGATACCCTTGCTCCTGCCCCCCAGTCCTATGCCATGGAACCAAGTCTGGGAAGAGGGAAGCCATCCTGAGCATGTTACACAGCTGCATGCCCAAGTGGAGACTTCTAAGAGCCAGAAGCTGGTGATGTTTCACGTGGAAAAAGATTCTGTTGCCTGGAACTGTTCTAGGTCGCAATGGTGAAATGATAAATAAAATTTGACCCGAATATCTGATTTGGTCAGAATCTACTAGGTCGTAGTCACTGAGGAAAACAAACCGTGAGTGAGCCTCAGGGTAGATAAGCCTGTGTGGAGCTCACATGTAAGCTTTGCACAATTCTAACACAACTCCGTGTATGACAAGTGGGATATTAAAAATATCATATAAAAATATAAATACAACACAAGTGCATAGAAACATTAACAATTTAACCTAGGCATGTGCGGCGTTTAGAGTATCATAGAAAACTGAGAGAAGGTGATATTTGAGGTGGTTTTAAAAAGCAGGTTGTATTTTTAGGAAAAAAAAAAAAAAGGTAGGGAACAGATACTCCAGGCTATGGAACAGAAGAAGCGAAGAAATGGAGGCATGAAAATACATGACAGATTCAAGGAATTATGAGCATTCTGATACGGCTACAGTAAGAGATGACTGTTACCTTTGGAGGCAATTGGTAAGTACCCTAAATGCCATGCTAATGAGTTTGGACTTGTACCTCATAGGCAATGAAAAGTTATAGAAGTATTTTAAGCAAGAATATGGCATAATCAGATCTATGTTTGAGAAAAAACAAACTGCATCCTCCAATATGGTAGTGACAAGTCACATACAGAAAGTTAAACAAAATTAAAAATTCAGTTCCTGAGTTGCAGTAGTCACATTTCAAGTGCTCAGCCATACAAGGACAATGCAGACAGAGAACACTGCCATCATTATGGGAAGTTTTATTAGACAGTGCTGGTATAGAGAAGAGACCAATGACATCAAGCATCAGAGGAAGGGAAATCACTTAAAGGGCTATTTTCACAGTTACCCACAGAGAGAATAGGGGCCTGATATAAGAAGAGTTGGACTGGGAATACAAATTGAATGGATGGAGGGTAATTAAGATATGCCTTGGGGCAACTGTGTGGCTCAGTCAATTAAGTGGCTGGCTCTTTATTTCAGCTCAGGTCATGATCTGAGGTTCATGGGATCAAGCTCCGCATTGGGATGCTTGATCAGCAAGGAGTCTGCTTGGGGATTCTCTCTCTCCCTCTCCTCTGTCTCTTCCCCTGCTCGCACACTCTTTCTCTCTACAATAAATAAATAAATCTTAAAAAAAAAACCAAAGACATTCCTTAAGGGTGATTGGAAGCTAATTGTGAAATTGAACTCTTTTGCCCACCCTTCTGAGAGGAACTATTTAAGGAACAGATACAAGATTCGGTACTAAAATACTAGCTAACTTACTAGAATAGCAGATTGGAGAATGTGACTTGAATCAGAGACCATATCCAGGTTTCTTAATATTTTTACCCTAAATCTAGATTTCGGAGACTTCATGGAAGAAAGAATTTGCCATACTAGAGGAGCGTGGTAATCAACCTCCATCATGGTCCTCAGTGATTCTTAGCTTCTGGTATGGATAGTTGTTCAGTCCCTTCTACTTTAAATAGAGCTGACTTGTGTAACCAAGAACATATTATGGAAATAACAGGATAACTTCTAACATGACATCATGGACATTGAAGCATTCACTTCCCTCTCTCTTAAGAGATTGATCATTCTGGAAACCAGCCATACAGCAAGGGCACTTAAATAGCCCCATGGAGAAGCCCACATGGTGAGGAACTGAGGTCTCCACCAACAACAAGTACTCACTTGCCAGGCATGTGTAAGCTTCCATGGAAACAGATGCTCCAGCCT
Source organism: Leptonychotes weddellii (assembly GCF_054177405.1). Classification (NCBI taxonomy): domain Eukaryota; kingdom Metazoa; phylum Chordata; class Mammalia; order Carnivora; family Phocidae; genus Leptonychotes; species Leptonychotes weddellii. The sequence goes on along the minus strand of NC_138370.1, from coordinate 46,047,836 downwards.
GACTCAAGCCTTCAGATGCTGCAGCCCTAGCTGACATCTTGACTGTAGCCTCACGAGAAACCTAGAACAGGACATGAGCCAGACACCTAATTGATCTGTCCTTGGAACTCTGACTCCACAGAAACAGTATCATATTATAAATGTTTATTGTTTTAAACTGCTAAGTTTTGAGGTAATTTTCATGGACCAATAAATGTAGGGAGTTGTTCTTTATGAAGCTGATCCTTCATTCAAGGATGTAAAGAAACAAGACACACATGTATATGACTCTTGAACATATTCATTCTACACAGTCAAGACATATGAGCAGATGAAAACCACAGTCTTACTACTCACACTTCCTCTCATAAAGGCCTTGGGGGAGGAGTTTTGCAAATACTATTCTAAAAGAAATCCCATTTGGAAGAATGAGACCAGCTTCCCAAACACCAGTGACTGGTTGTAGAACATAAAGTAGAAGAACGAGGCTGAAATTCCTTTGGACACAGCCTACATCGAGACACAAAATGGGCTTTGCTATAGAATGTCCAGGGTTTCTACCTTTTCATGTTCGAGGAAAGAATGTGGAAGAGGTACAGCAGACAATTTAGGAACTTCACAAGCTGACTCCACTTTCACTGGAGAGTGATTACTTCTGCTTGTGTGTTTGGTTACTAGTATTTTATATTTCGACCCATTGTGTCTACTACAGAGATACTATCTTCATTAATTCATTTAAAACATTCTAAGTTAGTGTTCTAAATCTTTGAGAACCATTGTCACAACTTTGCTTCCTCTTACCATAACAGCTACTTATTTTAATAAGTTTTCATTTTGATCATATAAACTTAATGCCAAAAGCAGATTAGAAGTCAACATATATCATTAGAATAGAATATAGGTAATAAAAAAATGCATGTCATAAAAATCTCAAGTGCAGTATTATAAACCAAAGACTTTTGAGAGTCACCATTCATTAAGCACCAACGTTAAATGTTTTTCCTCAAAGTAGCATCATTGAGTTGTCTGAAAGAAAATGTGATTTTGTTTTTCTTTTACAATGATAACATAAAAAATTACCATATGTATATACTGGATTGTGTATATGACCATGTTATATCTGAGTATGGCCACTCAAGTTCAGTTCTCATGTTTGTCCATATGTTGACAATCCTATTTATAATTTTAGAAAAATTATTTATTTAATAATTGTAATCTTGGAGTAGACAGCAAAATTAACAAGTCAAACCCTAACAAATAAACAAAAACCCTATATTGTGGCTATAGGTGTCATTTCTAGGCTATGAATGGACATATTGGGCAGATCATATTTGCCCAATTTACAATTATTGGAAGTAAGCATAGTGGTAAATGAAGAGTAAAAAATGTTTCTGTCTGGAATCCAGAAATAATTGGTTTAAATATCTACTTAGTATTGATTTCAATCACACTCAATTTTACCCTAACTTCAAGTAAACAATATACTTTCACAGAATTATCAAGAAGTACCTTGTTACTTTTGAGTCTGAATGTTTCATTTTGTGGTTGTTTTTGTAAGCGACAAATAGGATAGCTATCATTTTAAATATGAAATAATGTGCCTATAGAACTGGCCTTTTTAACAGTAATGGTCATAATACACTCAAACAGTAGGAAAACACGACTTCTTTATTCATCAAATCTTATGCAAGTTATTTGCTATATGTAAGTTTTCGGGATTAGCAAATTTTTAAAATTTAGTCATTCTACTTTTCCCTAATACTTTCAACTTGCCAATTCTTTTTTCACTTAAGACTCACATCCTTATGGGCTCAATTCTCTAAGCACAGGTTTTAAAAGCATGGGAAACTTGCATATATTACGTAATATGTTTGTTTATGGCACACTATGTCACTTCAGTCTTTTGTTTCTCCTCACGCTTATACCAGTAATAAAAGATGCAATACAGTAATCAGCAGATATACGACTTTATATCAACTAAAAGCACTTTACAGAGGAGGAGAGACTCCAAGGCAACAGATTTCCTATAGCAGTACTTTCCTAAGTGTACTAAGGTAATTAGCCTCAATAGGAGATAATTTTGGTTCACAGGGGTTGCTGTTGTTTTAAGTCTTTCTGGGAAATTTGGATTTTCCATTGATAGCAGTTTTAACATGTCACACTGGAGCCAGAGTGAATTAAAGTGAAGAGCTACACAGTCTAAACAAACATTCCTTCCCATTATCAGAAGCCTGACAACATAATAGCATAAACTATAGTCATGTGGTCACATTCACAAGTAATACAAGAACAATTAAAAATCAAAGAAATGCTACATTTCCTAAACCAGGCTTGAGCTGGGGGTAAGCATGTTTAAAATTACCACTTTTCCTCCCCTCTGCCATAAGGTTTATAGAATGTTTTAAATTGAAAAAAAAATATGGTGATGTTTACTTGAATCATTCTCATGATTAGTCTACCTTGATGTTTTATAAAACTAAGGCAGACTGTGGTAATATGGCAATACAATTTCAGGCATTTATATCTAGAAAATACTTTTGATTTTTTTAATAATATTTTTTTATTTTACCAAAAGTGCACAATTATGCAAGCAAATTTACAACTATAATTCCACTACATTTTACATTTTCCCCAAGGATGTTAATAAAATTTGGTTTTATTTACTATGAAGACCTTTTAAGCATATAATGGGTAATGTAGTTCACATGTTAAAAATGAAATATTTTTCCATGCAATTTTTCTTGATTTTATAAATAAGAGATTAAAAAAATAACTCCTAAAAATATACTTCAATAGTCTCCAAAGTGAAAATATTTTGTCAATAATTTTGGTATTCTAATATTACTTTGCTACTTTCAGATGAGCATTACACAGATAATACAAATTTGTTAGAACACTTTTGGCCATAGAATGTGTTATAAAACAAACGGATTTTTCACTGTTGCTTAAGGGAGGTTGTATTCATTATATTTAAAAAAATCTCCTAAGAGTCTGCAAGTGTGTGTCTGATGGCAGATGAACTCACCTGCCTGCGCTTGGAGCTTACTGACCACACATCCTGCACTTTCCAAGACCCTCATTTGCAAGTACTCTGTTTCCCTAAGTATATCCAGATTTGTCCAACCTAATTATTTTTATTCAGAAAAAAAAAAACAAATCAACTGTCATGATATTAAAACATCTTCAAATGAGGCTTTGTTGTTTCTTCTGTAGCAATTCTCCAAGTAGTGGTTTGGCAAACAACTCACTTTATACTCAACTTGCCTTGGAAAAACAACTGAATATTGTTCTGAATTCAGGGATTGGGGGTCAAGCGATAAGTGAGCAGGAAATACCAAGATGCACCAAAATAGAATGATGGTAGGAATTCAATTCCACTTATTTTTTTAAATATCTACTGTTTACTAAAAATTGTGCTAGGTATTGTAGGGGATACTATAATCAGAAATATCCAGCTCTATCCTCAGCAAACATATAAGCAGTGGAGAGATAAACTATAGGAAAATAATTACTACATAAGGCACAGTGTGAAATGTTAAAAGAGAAGACAAAGTGGTGGGGCAACAACAAAAAAGATACAAGTTCTGGGAAATATCCCCAGTTCAATGGTTCCCAAGCCAGGCCACACATGAGAGGCACCTAGGAAGATCTAGATAAATACTTTCCTTGACTCACTGAATAAGAATTTCTCGGGATTGGGGGTGAGGGCTGGGCAGGGGTAGACACTAGAAATGCATATTTTAAAACATTTCTTCTAATAATCTTGAAGCACAATCATATTGAGAAACATTAATCCACACTACCCCGGTATAGGAAAATTATGGAATTTTATGTAACTCTATCTTTAGCCCTCCTAATTATTTTCTGTTTGGGGCTCATTCACAGGGAACTGCCTCTTTCATACTAACTTCCACTTGCAAAATTCAAAACATCCCCCATGTAGTCCCACCCATCTCCAATCTCTTCATTTACTCAGACAACCTTTTATAATTTCATATAAAATTTTGTTGACATATGCTTCCAATTTTTAATGAATTTGTTCATGACTTTATTTTAATGGACTATGATTTAAGGTCATTGTGAAAATTTATTCTTATAGCAAATATATATACATATTTTTATATACAAATCTCCATATAACACACAGTCATATCTATATAAAACACACATTCATACCCAAATCTATGTATGTATATATACTAAGATCATACATACATACATGTTTATATATTTCCCCACATCACATGGTCTTGTATTTTGTCTGTGGTGGTAGTGGTGAGTGGCTTATTGATAGAAAGTTTTGGAAAACATTAGCAAAATACTCCTCACGGGCATGAAGTTTATTTTCTTCCATTTCAATATTTGTTAAAGTTCAAGGTTTATTTTATTTTTTAAAAGTTGTTCAGAACATAATATTTCTGCTAAACTGAGAAAACTTGTATAAGTATTAATAAAGCAAGGAAGCAGAGTTCCCAGGAAAGTATAAGTATAAAATACGTTTTCATTAGTACATACTTATGGCCAAAGCCCAATGCCAGTTCATGAAAAATGGCAATCGTTCAAATCCGTAAGGTCATTCGACAAATAGGCATAAAAGGCTATGAAATGTTTGTGACAGCACCACTGAGTTCAACCAGCTGGATTTGGAGCGAGATAGAGAAATTTTCACCAAGAGCTCCCTGTGGGAAATAACAGATTTCTCTCCTTCTTGGGATAAAAACAAAAACATCAACAACGGAAGTTCCGGGAAGCAGAAGAATGGGGGAAGGGAAGAACAGAGTGAAACTCTGGCATGGTGTTCTTTCCAGTGAGAGCCATTGTGCCAAGGCCATTAAATTGTTCCTGGCTAAAAAATCTCTAGCTTAATCATACCATGGTTCCAGACCATGCCGATTTCTGATCCAAAACAATTTCACTTCCAGCCCACAATACAATGAAAAAAATACCTCTGGGTCAAGGCATAAGAAAAAAGTGCCCAAGATGCAATGGGTATCACATTCTGTAAAAATTCCCCAGCAAAGGAAGGTGTCAGTAGAAAGCTGGGACATTAAAATAGTTCAAATGGTGCCTTGAGTGTTGCTGAAATCTGTAATACAGCTTTCAGTTTCTAATAGTCACCCCTGGAGCACTGACATGAACAATGAAATAAGCAATAGTCTTAGGCTCATCTAATTTTATTTTAGCCATTATTTTAGGTTTTAACCTAAATATTGTATATACAGGAAAAATTATGTTATTTTATGTATGGGCTGACTTTGTTTACTTTTTTAACCCATCATGAGAAATTTTCCCAGAAAATGACGGCCAACTCAGGAAAGGTATTTACAGATTTAATAATTATTCAACCCACAAGTATTTACTGAGCACCGGCTATAACTAACTTCAAAACAAGGTCTACAGGATGAAGGGAGCGGGCCTGGGTGGTGGTCTTGGGCTTTGAGAGAACCCTGTTTGGTGAAATAAGGCAAAGAATGTACCTGAAACAAGACTGATAGACATAAAAGGAGGTGATTCTAAAGTGGCCAGAAACATGAGCTGTCGCTGTGTTGCCTCTTGACCCCCAGCCTTCACTTTGTTATGAATTGGGTGGAGTCAATTGTAGAGAAGACAAAGATGGGAAACGTAGCAAACAGCAACATCACTTCTTTGGATTAGACTGAAACTATTCCAGATTTTGATTAAAAAACAAAACAAAACCCTTTATACTCAGTTTTACAAAAGTAAGATCATCTGGGCATTTAAAATCAGCTGTGCATAAAAAGAGAGAGGCAATATGCTATTTGTATATATTTGACAGATTCTTGTATTTTAAGATCACTAAATTCATAAAGGAATTCTAGCAGAATGATTCATCTGAAGTGGGTTAAGTAACAAAATCACTGCCATTAGAACTTGAATGAGTTTCTCTCTAGAAATTCCTAATGTGGGGAGTAATTTTAATCTGACACTCTGCCCATTAAATGACTTCCATTAAACTGTGAACCCCTTGAGAGAAAAAAAAGAATATCTCTTTTTAGTTTTGTACAATACTTAATGCACTCAGAGAGTTCAGTTTTTAAAAAAAGCATTCGTTAGGCTAATGAAAAATTATTTTTAAAAGGTATGCTTAACAAACATCTTCGATGCACCATGCCCAAAATTATATTTTTGATCTTGCCCAAACTGTTCTTCCTTCCCATAGTTAGCTACATCTCAGTAAATGGCAATTTCTTCCTACCCAAGCTCGGGCTCAAATCTTTGTAGTTATTCTGGACTACTTTCATTCTCCCACATTCACATCTGATCCATCAACAAATCCTATGAACTCATATTAGGGCAGAGGCTAAGCTGCTCTAATAAGGAGACCATAAAATCGAGGCTTACAACCTCAGGAGTTAGTTCTTTGTTGGATAAGAGTTCAAGAAAGTAGCTATTCTGGTCTCCAGGGCAGTGGCAGATCTGCCTGCCTCAACCCATTCTAAGGTGCTCCAGTCATTGTCCTTTCCAGAAAGAATGGAGGAAAGAGGAGAAGCCAGTGCAAGGCAACCATCTTCAGGAAGACAGCTAGGAGCTGACATATAGCACTTCCACTTAATATCCCACTGATGAGACCTTAGTCCCATGGACACTCTGCTACAAGCTTGGACATGTAATTTCTAGCTGGGCACCCTTATGCCCAGGAAGGAGAGAAAAGATGTAGGAGGACAGCCAGTGTTCTCTGCCACGAGTTTATATTTGCAAAATATATTCAGTCTCCAGTTACTTAACATCTCCACTGCTAAATACGACTGCGCTTCGGGAAGGCCCCATCATCCATCTCCCGTAACTATTGTTACTGCTTCTGCTCTGGCCTCTCTCAATCTGTTCACGTCTCAGTCAATGATGGTGTAAAAACCCACATTGGACCAGGGCATTTTTCTGCTCCAACCTCACAATAACCTCCCACCTCACTCTGAGTAAAAGCACATGGGTTGGTTCTGCTATTTCTTGAGCTCCTGGCTCCAAACCCAGCCTGCATGCTCCCACTTTAGTCTAGCACTTTCTTCCTCCAACTCTTCCAAAAGCTCACCTCCCATCTTTATCTTGCTTCACATGACCCCATCTGGTGACGCCTGGCCTGGCCACCCTGTTTAAAATTGCATGTCTGCTACCACCTTAACATCCTTCCCCTCCTTTCCTGTTTTATCTTTGTCCTCAGCACCTTCTAACATATTATGTATTTTACTTAAATTTGTTGATTCTCTGAGCTCCTACCTTTCCTCTCCACCTCCAGAAGGTAAGCTCCAGGACAGTAGATGTTTTTGTCTCTTTTGTTCTCTGTACCTTGTAGAGCACCTGGACTATAGTAAATGCTCAATAAATATTTCTGAGTGAATTACAGGGAAAAATAAACGTATAACCTCAGGCATCCGACTTCCCATTTAAAACACCACCTTGTAAATACTTAGCAGGATATAAGGAATCAATCTTATAATAATAATTAATGTTGTGAAGCTCTAAGACTAGGAACTGAATATTGAATGAGCTATGGAAGGAAACAGAGACCTGAAATTGGGAGATTTTATGTTTATTGCCATTCTGAGACTAACCTGTTTGTGAAATTAAACAACTAATTTCCTCCCTATTTGCCCTGGTTTTCTTGGCTCAGTAAAATATAAATACCTATTTCAGATTTATAGGGATTTAGGAACTTAAATGCGTGAAAAAGTCAATACAATATCTCAAAAGTATTTGCATATAATTATCTTTAAGTTTATAACCTTTGTTAAAGGAAGAATACCAAAGAATTTAGTAATTTCAAACAGTGTATCTGGGTAATTTATACAGATCAGTCTTTTTTCTATTTTGTGTTTATCTCTCAGGTTGTAGTGAACCCAAAGATGCCTTGAATATGTTTAATAAAATACTCATAGTAATAGTAATTGAGAACTTCATATTTGACTTGATTATTTTTATGTGTCCTAGTAAGTCCTTATAGAAGCCCTATGAGGTAGGTACTTATAGAGACATGCAGGATATGATTATAGCTGACTTTAACAATTAAAATAATAATAAAATAAGTATAATTTGATAACTTAAAAATACTTCAATTTTGGCACTAAAGCACAATTAACAAAAAATGTGTAAATATAAAATAAGTATATTTTTGAGATGAGTATTTACTTACCTAAGATATCCACTTTTCTTCCACAATCTGTTGTTTTCTTGAGTTCGACCAATAAAGAATGTACAAATAGATGTAAAATGTGATAAGCAAGAGCTGTTAAAATAGCTTCCCCTTTTACGCTATGATAAAGATGCAATGTGTGGCAAAGGTCAATAAAGCAAAAGTAAACAAATTTCCAACTAACTCAAATTGCTCTAGTTTTCTTTCCTAAGTTAGAAAAAAAAAAAAGAACATGAGTTTGTCTGCATATTAACTACACAAAGCCTCACAAATAAGGTTTTTTTGTATGTAATTTATAAGAGTGACAGACTTAGAAAAAAAAGCCAGTCATGAATTAAATGACAACGTGTGGAATGATCGAGGAAACAACCCAGATTGTTGCTAATTTAGTTTCAGGAGATGATAATAATGTTTTTTATCTCCAACTTGGCTCAAGTTTGGGGAAAAAAATTTTCCCCAGGAAATTTTAGCCCAGCTGCTGCAATTGATGTTGACTGACTGTACCCTCATTTCTCAAGTTTCACTACTTAATACATGTTCACTTATTCACACGCATTCAAATGGCTGTTCTGAATTGAATCAACAACTTCGATGGAGTTAATATCTCTGCCGGCCTTTCACAAAATGCCCTTGTTACTCCAGAAGATGGACAAGTACCAGAATAGACTTACCCAGTTTCCTGGCTACTGTAATTGAGACAATCAAAAACAGTTTTTGACTCTCCCCTTTTCTTAAGATACCACAGAGGGAGTACAGATTTCAAAAAGGACACAATACAAGTCTTCAGGGAATAGAATTTATCATATTCTAAAAAAATATCTTTTAAAAATGACATCTCAAACCTCCTATTATTTTATGGTCAAGCCTGGACACACTCAACGAAACTTGTGATTGCTACAGAATTCTCAACGGTGGTGGCCATAATAAAACTCTTGACAGTATTACTCTTAACACAAACAACAGATAACTGCACATTCATTGAAATGAAAATGTAAAAGCTTTCTGCTTGTTAAAAAAAATAATTTAATGGCTTTTTGCAAATCTTCTCAGATAAATTTTATATTGATTATGGAAGTTTTAGTATGACCATTACTTTCATTAAGTTTTATAATGGTAGCTAAGATAAGTATGGCTAAAAAAATTCCAGAGTTTTCTTGGGTTTAAAGGGTCACTTCCTTAATAGATTGGAGCTGTGTCAAATCTACTTTAAAATGAGATGGTACATATAAAAACACTTTGAAAAGTTAAAAGCATCATATAAACGCAAGACCTTTCATAGATCGAGACCTTATTTTGGAAGCATTTAACTATAATTACAAACACTGATAAATGAAAGAATAGGGCACCAAAAATGCTTTCATTGCCTTTTTCCCCCAGTGTAAGTGCATTCGCTGATGAGGAGAAATCAGTGTCATACATTAACGTTGAAAGACCATTTAAATACCAAACCTGTAACAAGTATTCAAACCTGAGGTCTCCTTTGAGCTGAGCCCTGAGTGAATGCTCCCCACCACACACACACTTTTGGCCCTGTATCAAAAAAAGTTTGTTTCAAATTTTTTTTTAAATTATGTTATTCTAATGAACATAATTATAAAAATTATCTGTCATTCAAAAATGATTCACTTTTCCAAAGCTACTTTGAAAACCAATAATCTTCTCCTGACTTACTGTTCTCCTCAAAGGGCAGGGATGGTTTCTTTTACTTCTTTACTTCTACAGGAAAAATAATGTTCAAAAAGGTACCATCCATGGAGTATAAAGAATCAACATCATACCAAAAAATTGTTATGTCCTTAGGTTGTGCCATGTGAAGCTGTGAGATAGCGCTATCTCCCTCTACTGGCTAAATTAGCATCCAGTTTCTGAGTTCCCAAGACTGACACTCCCGCCCCCAAACAAGGAAGAAAACCAGACGGCTTACTCTGGCTGTGTGCTAGGCTTCCAGAAGCAGCCCTGTGCCAAACAAGGCTGGGAATTTTCTTTCCATCTTGAAAGACGAAAGAAAGAAAAGAAAAAGAAAGAAAGAA
>NC_138370.1:46011363-46037181 GCF_054177405.1 Leptonychotes weddellii | reverse complement strand
AAAAAAAAAAAAAATTTTTTTTAAAGTATCAAGACAATTCTTGAAGATTAAATACAAATGCAGTGCTCTGTGGGCACAGTGTGACTTTTCGCAGGATAAAAAAAAAGAGGCCATTTGTAAAATACAGTCACAGCAAGTCTCACGGCTGAGAACGTGTGGACGTTAAAAATATGTATCCGATATTTACCTTCTTGATAAATGGCTCATTAGGGCACTACTATGGCAGTCGGGGAAGGCAGAACCTGGCTTTAGGTATTTTAAGTGGCATTTCATGTTTTCTTTAAGTTCAGAGGGTTAAACAGGTAAGTGGTTTCACATGTCGGTCCTTCCTAAAAACTGAGGACAAAAATGATGAGCTAGTCACTTTTTTAGAGGTGGAAAAAAACCGAGGTAGAATACGCGATCTCTGGAGACACAGCCCCGCCGTAAGTGGAACCTTCTGACGACGGGGGCCGCGCGAGTCAGCAGCTGGGTTCTGTCACCCTGACTGGGGCGGTCTTGTTAGTGTAGCGTGACCCCTGGAGCGCTCGTACAGATAATACCGGCACCTCTCTCCACTCTAATCTCCTCCCCGTCTGAGCAATTCAGCAGGAGATAGGGGCGGTAAGGCCATATTATTCCAAACAACATTGAGCTGAATGGTAGCTGAAGATTGTGACAGCAAAAGACAAATTCTCCCAGTCAAATACGTCCTTCCCAGAAAAGTTTCCTGTTTTCGTGCTTTTGAGACACAGAAATGTCATTAAAATGGAACCCAAATGGAAATCCCACCCCATCCTTAGCTGACCCTAGGAAGGCTGAAAGTGCGGTCAGAATTTTCTGGAAGCCTCTTGTGCTACAATGGGCTATCATAAACACCACTAAATGTCCAGATAAAGACCAATCCATCCACTCATGGGTTTGCATACTTTGTTGGTGGTGGTGCTCTCTCTCCAGATGTGTGCAGATAACCGGTTTGTGCATTGCATATTTAAACACTTGGTGGCCTGCAGTCATTCTTCCTGGGATGAGATGGTGTTATGAGCACAGAACCTGGGTCAAAACTCTAAAGGCCAGTGGTAAAGTGCTGCTTTTCATGTTAGGGATATAACCTGCCCTACACTGGGACGCCAAGGAATGTGTTTCTCACAATCCGAGTTAGCAAAAGTTAAAAAAAAAAAAACTTTCTTAAATTCGTATAGCTAATTCTCAGGGCTGTAGTTGTACACTACCATTCTTTGATATTTCTAAGTGGGAACCGAAACAAATCGATATTTGACGTATAGAAGGCGAATTAGGAGCCGTCCCTGTGGTTGCTTTTTCTATCTCTTGTTGTTTTTCCTTTCAAAATATACAGTAACAGGATTTTGCTGTGATGTTCTAATAATCCAATTTGGGTTTTAAATTCTGGCAATAGGACTTATGGGAAAAAAAAATAAACTATCTCTCCGGTAATCTGCAATGTCTGGTACTCTGAAATAAGATCAGATACTGATCAGAGATGATTCTTTCCTGTGACAGGGCACTGTGTTTTGGGAAAGGCTGATTATTCTTTTAGTTTTGCCTGCGCAAAGCATGACCTGACTCGTATGGTAACATTTGTTTGAATGCGATAGCCAGTGGCTCTCACACCTTCCAGGCTCACGATAGTAAGTATGAATGGTGCTAAGCCCTTAAAGAATCTCCTTTTGGAAAAATGTGCATATTACGCACTTCAGAAGAGGTTAATATATCAATAAAGAACTATTTTCTCTATCATTCTTTTAAACAAAATCAGTCTTTTCAACAGACTTGTTTAATAATGAGTAGATTGCCTTTACTGAATAGTATATTAGATAGCACTGGAATTCATACTTCATCCGAGAAAACTAGATTTCCCACATGTCAACTGAAATAGGTTTGTTTGACCTTATTCTGTTGGTCAAAGAAAGTAAGCTCACTCGGGTGTGTGTGTGTGTGTGTGTGTGTGTGTGTGTGAAAGAGGGCAGTAGAGATGGTCATTCACTCTTGTACGCTAAAGTAAATCATTTGTTGCATCTGCCCCATAAATTTTAATAGGATATGAAACATGGCCAATTAACCCATTCTCATTAGAACTATTTGATCAATTTATTTTATTTTTTAAAAAAGATTTTATTTATTTTTTGACAGAGAGAGAGAGCGAGAGAGGGAACACAAGCAGGGGGAGTGGGAGAGGGAGAAGCAGGCTTCCTGCCAAGCAGGGAACCCGATGTGGGGCTTGGTCCCAAGACCTTGGGACCATGACCTGAGCCAAAGGCAGACGCTTAACGACTAAGCCACTCAGGCACCTGATTTAACAGCTATATCTTTCTGTCGTTTTTGTCACAGGAGTGAAAGGGAGAATTTTATTAATCATAAACATGCTCACTGTTTTATCCTAATTAGGAGCATATCATCCTACAAGTGGAACTTGGTCTTTTTCAAGTCAATCCCTTTATTTTACCGGGTCAGACACAGAATCAAAGACATGAGGTAATTCCTTTGAGTTCACCAAACTGGTTATCATGGGAGCTCATGAGCCATCCTGGTCTGCTGAATGAGTCTGCCCTTTCTACCTTGATCTCCTGTAATTGACAATTTTAAGCTATTTGTGATGTCAGCAAATAAATGGATAAATAGAAATACAAACCCCTTTTATAGTTCAAACATATCCAAATAAAATTATAGAAAGAGCCAGATTTTTTAAAACAGGCAATAGAGGCAATCTGTAAAGGGCACTGAGCTGTAGAAATTACTGGAATAAATAAGAAATATGATGCCAGGAAACTAGGGTTTCTGCAGAACGCTTTGTACATAACTGAATAAACAGTAACTTGGTCCTGCTCTTAGTGAAAATAAAAACATTCTTTGCCCATACCAACTTATCTGAGTATTTTATTTTGGCTGTGATTCACGAGTTGCCAGGGAGTGCCAGGGACATTTCGCTAAAATCCAGAAACAAGTAATACAAGGCTCTACTGAAAGCTGATTTATTACATTACTGAAATAGTCATTTAAATTTTAAGTTGCTTAATATACTTCCTGAGAAATTGTCTATTTCAGAACATTAAGAATGCAAATTGAAGAATGAAAAATGGAGATGAATGAGAAGATTTTACAGACACAAAAGCCACCAGAAAACAAACATTTATGTTATTTGGACCTAAAGTGCATAATTATATCTATTCCAGTAGTGAGCGATAAGGAAACTTAAATAAAAGATAATTTCCGGAACCTTAAAAAGTTATCTTTTTAATGGAGAGGAAAACCCCATGTACGTTTTCAATAGCAACAGTAACAAAAACTGCTTAGAAGTAAGTGTAACAATGGGGCACCTGGGTGGCTCAGTCGTTAAGCGTCTGCCTTCGGCTCAGGTCATGATCCCGGAGTCCTGGGATCGAGCCCCGCGTCGGGCTCCCTGCTCCGCGGGAAGCCTGCTTCTCCCTCTGCCTCTCCCACTCCGCCTGCTTGTGTTCCCTCTCTCGCTGTGTCTCTCTCTGTCAAAATAAATAAATAAAATCTTTAAAAAAAAAAAAAAAAAAAAAAAAAAAAAAAGAAGTAAGTGTAACAAGAAATATTCTAATTCTACATAGAGAAAAACCATAAAACACTACTGAAAGCAAAATATTCTTGAAGATATGAAAGACATTCCTTGTTCTAGGACTGGATGTTTCAAAATATTGAGATGCCAGCTCTCTATTAGTTAACTTATAAATTTGATGTGATCCTAATAAAAATACCAGTGGCCTTTTGTTTTCTAACAGAGCTAGCTAAGTTTGTATTTAAGTTCATGTGAAACAATAAATATGGAAAACTAGCTAAAAAAACTGAAAGGAGGAGGGAGGCCTATGAGATAATAGAACATATTACAAAGCATCTGTAATTGAAACAGTATGATATTGGTGTATGACTAGATAGATAACCAATAGAATAGAAGAGAAAATCCAGAAATAATCCTGCTATACACAGAAATCCAGTATATGATAAAAAGGTTGCTCTCTAATCACTGAGGCAAGGGTTGTTTTGTTTTGTTTTGTTTTTAATAAATATACTGGGACAACTGGATAGCCATTTGGGGAAAAATAAAATTAGATCCAATTTCTTGCATCATAGACAAGAATAAACCCCAAATCGATCAGAGAATTCCAAGTAAACATGACATACATAAGGCATTAGACAAGAAAGTGGGTAAATTCTTCTCTAACCTGAGTAAATGGAATTTCTAATTATGAAGAAAAGTCCAGATGCAGTAAGAAGGAATGTTAAGTTGTACTACATAAATTAAAAAATTATATAGCAAAAAACCAAAACCCAAACCCTTCCCCCAAAAAACAACAGAAAAACAGACCAAAAACCCCACACAAAACACAAATATCATAACACTTGAAAGACAAATGATGAATTGGGAAAAGAATTTGCAAAAATACTACAGAGAGGGTTAATTTCCCTGATATTCAAAGAAATTATAAAAATTGAAGACTCCTATAGAAAAAAATCCAACAACATGAACAGACAAGTCACAACAAGAGACATAAAAATTACCCTTAAACATATGAAAAGATAGCCACCTTCATTCAAGTTAGAGAAACAAACTAAATTACAGAGAAAAATTATTTCCTACCCATCAGGTTTACAAAAGAAAAAAAAAATCAAAGCTTGACAATACACTCTTATGATGATGATGTTGAGAAGCTGACATTCTCATACATTGCTGGTAGGAATGCAAAATGGCACAATCTTTCTAGAATGAAATTTGCCAATACCTAACAAAACTACTTATTCATTTAATATTGTAGGAGTTTACCAAAAAGATATACTCTAGTCATATGAAGAAGAAAACATATATATATTTATATGCAAGATTATTCACTACAAGGGCACCTGGGTGGCTCAGTCGGTTAAACGGCTGCCTTCAGCTCAGGTCATGGTCCCAGGGTCCTGGGATCAAGTCCCTCGTCGGGCTCCCTGCTCACGGGGAGCCTGCTTCTCCCTCTCCCTCTGCTGCTCTTTCTGCTGCTCACCTCCTTATGCTCTCTCACTCTCTCTCTCATAAATAAATAAATAAATAAATAAATAAATAAATAAATAAATAAAATCTTTTTTAAAAAATTAAACATTATTCACTACAGCAATTGTAATTACAAAAATATTGGAAATTATCTAAATGTCTAAGCATAGGAGTTGGTTCAACTATTCATATTACAAACACTCAATGCAGCACCATGCAGTTGTTTAAAAAATGAATTTATACATAGTGATTTCTAGGAGACACTGTGAAGTGAAAAATGCAAATGCAAAATAACATGTCTGTATGCTACTTTTTGTGTAAGAATGAAGGGAAAATAAGAAAACACTCAACACACACACACACACATATATATCTTATCTTTACATAAAAAAAACATGCACACACAGAAAGCGCAAACTAGCAAAAAATGAAGTTGATTACCTACAACGTGTGGGGGGAATGGAAGGGGACACAGAAAGAAGTGACACTTCTCTGAGTTTTTGTAAATTTGGACTCTCTGAAAGCATGTTAATGTTAGTAATCAAAAGCAAAATTAAATCAGCAAGAATGAGAAGGGAGTTCCTAATATTAAAGCAAAAAGAAGTAAATGAACTCAATAGAGTGTATTTTTCAAATGAATCAATAATCACACTGAAGGAAGGTAGAGAACTAATCTAAGGGAGGTCTCCTGCCTCAGGTAGATTATTGAGTGTTACCTGGTAAATGTGGAGGCAGTAATAGAGTTGGAAAATCATCATTTTGCAGCCAACATAGTATAAAGACTGGTTCAGGCAAAAATCACTCAGGGGCGCTAACTCAAGAAGGGATTTTGATGAGGAGCAGGGCATTTGCATGGACCTGAAAGTGTGTCCTACAGATTGCTATTACTTGCAAGGAAAAAGTAATAATACCTATACAATGGAGAAATCAGACAACACCCTGACAGGGTGATCAAAATTAACAACACCAGCACTGGGTATTATATAAGACTAATGAATCACTGACCTTTACCTCCGAAACCAATAATACATATATGTTCATTGAATTTAAATAAAAATTAAAAAAAAAACAAAGTTAACAACACCAATGAGAGGCAGATGGACACAACCAGGGAAGGAGACAGCTTCTTCTGTGTAATATTTCAGTGGAGGCCACATACATGTAACTTTAGTCTAATCACAAGACACATTGGACAAAGAAAAAAGGAGGAGAATTCTATTTTTAAAAATGGGGGATTGTTCTTCAAAAATGTTGATGTCATCAAAAGACAAAGAAAAGCCAAGGAGATCGCCCAGATCAAAAGAAGTTTAAGAAATGGGATGACTAAATGTCATACTCCATCCTGGCTGGAGTGAATCCTGTACTGGAGGGAAAATGATGTTATATAGGGCATTATTAGGTCAATTGATAGATTTGGAATACAGCAGAGGGATTCGACATTTTAACTCACATAAAATCAATTTATTATCCCCCCAAGCAAATGTTGAGTGGGTATGTAGCAAATGTTAGTTTGAGGGGTACCAAATGTTGGCCTGCCTGAAATCCATGGCTCAGTGTTTTCCTAGATGTTAGTGAACTTGTGAAGTCAGCTAAGTTTCTCTTGATGTTGTTTGTATCTACTGAAAATTAGAACTCAAAACCAACCAACAGAAACAAACTTCTGGACTACTTCTGACCCATAAGAAAAACCCACTTGAGTATCATAAAGAAAATGTTAAAATCCCTGAAAAAAAAACAAAAAAGTCATCTTAGAGCCCTTAATAGCCAGTGAGTGAAAATATAGAGAGTTAGACTTGATATCCACAGTTTTAGGACAGCAGAGTTCAAATAAGTTTAGAGAAAAAAATATGTTGGACCCCAAAGCATGAATTCCCGGAAGGGAGTTCAGAATTTTTGAGAAGCTATGAAGACCTCATTAAGGCAATCTTCGCTGATGAACAGTAAAAAGAGAGACACATATAGGATAAGATTGCAGTGTGTAATCATTTATGAACTCAAAAAAATTAAGCATAAAGGTAAAGAAAAATAAAGACAAGTAGGTGCATAAGAAAGAATGAGTGAAATAGGGTGTGAGGACATGTAAAACTAATATCAGGAAGACTAATGTCCCCAATGAAGGGAGCCTTGCTCACCCCTCCCCCCAACAATGCCAAAGAAAACAAATTTTTTTCTGCAGCTATATTGAAGAAAAAAATAAAGGAATAGAGAATACTTTCCTTAGCTTGACTGCTCATGGATGAGACATTGCCTGAGCTGAATTTTACAAGAAAAGTTCAAGAAATAAGAATCAAGAAGGTTTTCTATATAGAGGGATTGCCCTAAGGCATGCCACGAAGGTGTGGAGTTGAGAAGGAGCCATAAGGATTCTGTTGGAAGGTGCAGAGGATGAGGTCAGAACATCTCAGGTAGGAACCAGGTTATGCCTAATGCACCACACCGTGGATTTCAGATTTTGCCCTACAGCTGGGAGATGGGGACCGTTGAAAGTTTCTAATGTTAGCATTTACAATTATGGGATTCATCCAAGCACCGTTTTAGCCACCTCCCACAAATTTTGATTGGTTACATTTCCATTATCATTTTGTTCAAAACGTTTTTGGATTTACTTTGTGATATTTTCATTGACTCATGAATCATTTAGAAGTGTGTTAATTTATAAAATATTGCAGGTCTTTCTCAATACTGTTTTATTATTCTTTTTTAATTTAATTCCTCTGAGGTCAGAGAATATTTTCTGCAAATTTTACCTCTTAAAATCAATTTGAGAATGATTTGGTTGCCTAGGATATGATCTAACTTGGTGAATGTTCCATGTTCATTTGAAAAAGCTATGTAGTCTTTAGTTAAGTGTAACATTCTGTCATTGTCAGCTTGGTTAAGGTGGTTGACAGGGTCATTTTGATCTCCAGCTTCACTAATTTTTTATAACATTTTTCTATCAACTACTAAGAGAAGGATATCAGAATTTCCAATTTTAATTGCGGATTTGACTATATCTCTCTTCATTTCTGTGAGTTTCTGCTTCACATATTTTGAAACTCTGTTGTATAATTGTACTATCTTTGTAATATATTGACCCTTTAGTCATCTTGAAGTATCTCCTTTCATGACTAGTAATATCCTTCTCTTGAAGTCTGAGAGAACAGCAAACTCATAGATTCACCGGGTGTGGTTTGTCCGTCCAAGCTCGAGTCCTCCCTCATCTCTGCCTACTATTTGGCAAGCCCCTCGCAGGGATCCCCACGCATGTTTCTTATTTCTAGGACTTCTTATTTCTAGGACTTCTCTCCTAAATCTCCAGCTGCTTTGCCAACCTTGAACTTGGTCTTTCTGCCAGCTAGGTACTAGGATATGGCCCACAGACCATAAGTAAGAATTTAGCTATTGTTCTAAATGTGATGGGATGCATTGGAGCTTTTGAAACAGGGGGTCTGAGATGATGTGAATTTTATGGCGATGGTATTACTCTTCCTGCTGTAGGGAGAGTATGTCGTAGAGCAGCAAGAAGGAACTTTGGGAGACTGGGCAGGGCGTGATTGCGGTAGTCCAGACACGTACACTAAGCTTCGTTGTCTACTGACTATCTGCGGAAATAAACACACACTCCGGGAAATTGAAAGTATCATTTTTCACAAAGAATCAATCTTCATAACTGTCTACATTGCTGGTTATGTTAGGGCCTGATTCACTATATGTTGGCTTGTGAATAGTAAACAAATGAATAGTTCTTTTAAGGAAGAAAGAAACAGCTGACATCATAATTCACTTAACAAATACTAATTGAGGGACTGCCAAAGAAAGGCAGGCTCTAATTTAAGGCAGGGCACATATTAGCAAAGTCTCTAGCTTCAGAGAGGTAATAGTCTAGAAGGGGAGACGATAATAAAGAAAGAAGCTAACAGCCATGGATTTGGGCAGGTAGCAATACATGTTTGAATGGTGACCTACATGAAAGGAAGAGGGAGCCATGTCCAAATCCAGCAACAGGAATGTCAAGATGGGAGAGCCCTTAGGTGTTCTAGAACTGCAAGGAGGTCAGTGTGCTGGAATCTAGAAAGATGGCGTCTAAGACACAGCCAGGACCAGGTAATATCAGGCCTCATGTGCCACAGTAAGGATCTTGGATTTTATTCTAAGCATGACCTGTAGTTATTGGAGCAGGGAACTGATTTATTTTTTTTAAAGTATCACAAACTGTTCCAACAATCCTTCTTGATCAATTCCCTTTTGGAGAAACATTTCCATGACCGTCTTGCATTTTGGCACATCTTGCAAGCAGAAATATTGGCTTCCATGGTTATAGATTATCTTTCTAAGGATGTTTGAAAGAACAGCCTTGGATGATAGAGACAGCACCTTCCTCCAGAGCACATATTCCCTAAGCATGGATTCCTCCCTCTGACATACCCTGATGCCTGAACCACCTGGCTCTCTTCAAGTCACCCTTGGGACTTGGGGCTTGGAAAATAAGAGCAAACATTGATTTTCTGGCTACTGCTATTGCTGTGAATAATAAAGTCCTTTGTCTCTGACTCAAGAGAATTGTGTATTTTTTCCAGCATCCATGAAACTGTGGCAAACTGACTTATTAGTTTGTGAGTAGCATAAACTTTCACATGCTTCACAATTTTTGACAGTTTGGGCAATGAGAATAGAACGCTGACAGACATATCACACTGTGGAAAAGAAAGGATTAGAGCCTCTCAGACCAATTAATAGGAATGGAGGAGAGTCTGGGAACTGATAGTGAACATGACCAAATTGTAGAGTGAATTTGGCAATAAACAGTGTCCTTATCATTGCTTGTGTATGAGGAGGAACTGGGGAGGTAGCTGCAGGTAGAGTACAAGGAAGTAGGTTTCCAGACAGAATCCGTGTGTTTCCCTGCTTGTTGTTAACTCTCCTTCATGGGGGATGACAGGAAAGGAGGATGGAGGAAAAGAGAATGGAGGACATCCTTCTGATCTGGCAGTCAGCCAAAGTCTGCCGTAGTGTAAAAACTAGTACCAAGATTCATTATCTTTCCACCCGCCAGCAGACAACATTTAAAGTGATACTCACATTTAGTGTGAAAGGAAGAAAACCCTCAGCCAGTATGGGCAGAAGCCAGGCAAATTCTAGAATGTTGGCTGGTTCACCTGGGAGACAAGGTGTTATGTAATACCCAGGGAAGAATGGCAACAGCTGGGCCATCTTACAGCTCGAACCCCTTTCGCATTCTACCACGTCAGCCTTACGTAACTTCAGAAAGGACAGTAAAAGATCTCAAAGGGTTTTATTGTTTGTTTATCATTGAGTCCTAGCTGCTATAAGAGAGCTTTTGTCCCCTGGGTGAAACTTCCTGGAAAAGCCAAACTCCAGTGGGAAGTCCCAGATGAGGCATCAGCTCACATTTGGGCTCACTGTGGCTATGAATTTTTTTTTTCAGTAAGACATCCATGGAACACCTATTAAAGTATAACTTTATGGTAAACCCTTCAAAATAAAGTAGTTGTAAAGTATACCTCTAGATGGCTGAATTAATCTCTAAGTAACCGATTCCTATTAATTGGACCATGAGACCATTCCTATTAATTCTCAAAAGTCACGTCTTTGTCAATATCCCATCCACATTGCCAAAACCAAGACTTCGTGCTAAATCATTTCTTAGAGATCCTAGTACTAGGCCAGTTAAATGCTGGGGGGGCATCTGACAAAAATTGTGACTCTGGTTTTGAAAGACTTGATCCAGAGTCTTCTTTCATAGAGAAATTTGCTAGCAGAGCAAAACGTTTTTTGAAGTTAGTCCTAGTTTATTATTATGCAACTGTATTACCTTATATTTTCCAGTACACTATGGTGGGATAGGAGGAAATCCAGTGTTTGTACTTGATTTCTTCTCCTTTTATTCCCCCCCAACCGAGGTAATATATGTATTTGGACAATTGTTAATATAAGAGAAGACTTTTGATCTGATGCTGGAGTCTGGAGCCTTTTGGTTCCTGTGATACAAAACAGGTAAAAGTGCTTCAGGTCCATTGCTACCTACCGTTTGTAGAGTGGTCCATGGAGAGGTGGTGGTCTGCCGCTTTGGTAAAGCTTGGGGTGAAGACATCTAACCCAGTGGATTCCTGAGAAGGTCCAGCTATTTTAAGCAATTCTTAACAAATATTACTTCTGATGTCTTGCCCACTTGTTTTGCAGAATCAAGGGAAGAACTTTCTAATGCTAGTGATGCCAACTTCTTCTCATCCATATTAAATCAACTGTTGTACTCTTGTAAAATCAGGAAGACAATCATCCTCTAAGATTGAAATTTCCCAAGAATTGCTGTAGCCCATTGGCTCCCTCTATGCTGTCCTCTTAGTAAGAAGCAGATTTATAACCTACGTTCTCCCACTTGTTCACTCTCCACTATCAGGCTGCCCTCCAGACAAAGCTAAGTGGGTTGAGAAGAAACAAATAACTATGATGTTCCCTGTAGGCCTGGTGAGTACCAGTGATAATCAGAAAACAAAAAATTAGTAAACATTTCAGAGTAATCCACAGTTTTAAGGATAGAAGTGAAGCCGAGTTACTAGAACAGATAGACACCATTGAAATAGGAAGAAAATATATAGCAGAAATGTAATGACAAAAACAGGAAAGAACTAAAAATAATTCATTGATATCTGAAGAGAAAATTGTACCAAAGAAGAAGAGAAATCTTGGAATAACAAAGAATTTTTTGTAAGCAAAAACTATGATGTGTTTAATTAAAAAATCCAATAAAGGCAGTGAAAATGGAATAAATACTGATTTAAAAAACCATTAATAGTACAGTAAATGAACCAGAAATTATTCCAAAATATAGAGTAAAAAGACAAAGAGTGATAATTTGGAAATTTAAAAAAAAGTAAACTTAATAGAAGATAAATCCAGAAGATCAAATGACCCATTAATAAAACTTTCAAAAACAGATAAAGAAACAGATGAAGAAAGAGAATCAAATAAATAATAAGAAAATACATCTCTGAGTTGAGTTTTCAGATTAAGGGTCCTGATTGTCAGCCCAGATAATAATGACAAAAACGTTCTCCATAACCTGGAAAATTCTCGGCCCTGAAAGGATAAAGAGCAAATCTCACAAGCTTCCAAACAGAGAGAAGAATTTACCAACAACTTATCAGAATAGGAAGAGATTTTTCCTCTGCAACTCAGGAAGCTGCAACAGAGTAAAACAGAGTAAAAGCAAATATATGGTTCTCTAAAGCCCTACAGGCAGCCGAGATAGAACTCAGGGGTGAGGGAGAGAATTTAAAACTTACCGCACAGAAATTGAGTAATTAAGTACACAAAGAATATATAAGCACATAAAGAATTTAAAGAATATAAATTGATGTATGAACTAGGTACAGAATAAAAACTGAGAATAGTCATTTCTTTCTTATGTCCATGGAGTTCTTTTAAAATTTGCTATGTGCTTCGTCACGAAGAAAATCTCTGCAGGTTCCAACAGTGCATATTTTATGGCAAATCTGAACTAAAATAAAAGAAAGCAAAAAATTATAATTTTTAGTTATTTAGAGACTAGTAAAAATAAGAATATCCCATGTCAAAACCTATAGGGTCCAGCTGAAGGAGTATTCACAGCTTTAAAAGATTTTACTATTAAGTAAGAAAGATTTAAAACAAATGGAATAGGCATTCAATTTAAGAAAGAGGAAAAATACAAGAGCTGGAAATTAATAAAGATGAAAGCAGAAATTACTAATTTAGGAAACAATAGTAATAGTTAACATTTATAGAGCATTAGCCATATACCAATTACTGAATAAGTGCTTTGTAAGCATTGTCTTACTTAATCTTCATAACAACTCTAAGAGATCATTTTCGTCATGAAAAATAACAGTCGTGGATCTTTATGGGGCAAATAATTACATCAGACTCTATAAAGAAAAAAGAATTACAATTGCCATAGATGTCTTTTAAAGAACTCCTCCAGCCTTTGATGAGTTTAGAAAATAAAAGGTCAGCAGTGCCCGCAAACCCAAACCAAACAAAAACAAAACCCAGAGAATATGAACAATAAGATGAAGTGGAATACACATATATCTTTATTTTTCTTATACAAACATGGAATATATTTGGAATTAATAAATACAACCCATCTATTCAGACCCCAGTGAAAATGAAATCTGAAAACCTTGTACAGGTCACTATCTAGAATGCAATAGATCAAGGAACAAACTCGTATTTCCAAATAGCAAAATTGGGGGAGTTGAAGATTATATCCTCATCTAAAATTACATATGTTGGGGCACCTGGGTGGCTCACTCGGTTAAGCGTCTGCCTTCAGCTCAGGTCATGCATGATCTCAGGACCTGGGATCCAGCCCCACATTGGGCTCTCTGCTCAGCGGGGAGTTGGCTTCTCCCTCTTCCTCTGTGCTCTCTTTCACTCTCGCTCCCTCTCAAGTAAATAAATAAAATCTTATAAAAGAAAAGAAAAGAAAAGAAGGGCGCCTGGGTGGCTCAGTTGGTTAAGCGACTGCTTTCGGCTCAGGTCATGATCCTGGAGTCTCTGGATCGAGTCCCGCATTGGGCTCCCTGCTCGGCAGGGAGCCTGCTTCTCCCTCTGACCCTCCCCCTCTCATGTGCTCTCTCTCATTCTCTCTCTCTCAAATAAATAAATAAAATATTTAAAAAAAAAAAAAAGAAAAGAAAATTACATTTGTTAAGAAAATAACAAATAAGGATCTTTTTTTCAAAATTTATGGGATGAGGCCAAATCTGTAAATAAAAGCATATTAACAGCCTGAAACATTTTGAATATCAAACAAGAGAGAATGGAAATAAATAAACTAACTATTCATCTCAAGAAGTTCTAATATATAAAAACGAAGGAAAGCTAGCAAGGAAAACTTTCTGAAACCAAAATAAAACAATTATTTTAAAATCGGCAAGAAGAGTTGTTAAGGCTTTTTGATGTTACTTTTCATTTCTTTTTTCTATTCCAACTCATTCTAAGCGAAGTCAAGTTTTTATCATAACAGTATTTATTTGTCAGTGTTGACTCTGCTCTGAACTGCCTCTAAAATTGATTTTAGTGATGGAATTTCTTTATGTTCTTTCCCAATATCGTTCAGCTACCTTTCCAGGCATGCCTGCCTCCCATCTCAGTGTCCTTTCTTATCATCCCCAGTGGATGTTGTTTTCCCCTGGGCCCAACCTTCTTTTCCCATGAATTGCCTACCCTTTCATGAAGTTGACTTGGCTGGGTTGCGCCAGACCCAAGGTGGGAAAAATCAGTGCTTTCTCCCTTGAGAACAAGAGAAAGCTAAAGAAGGAAACACAAGTCAGGCTCTCTCTGAGTATGTGGACCTGTAAAATGATGCTTCCGGTAGCCTTCCCTGCCACATGGCCTGGTCTGTTGGGAGAGAATGAAGAATGTAGAATGCAACAGGTGCATAGAGCAGGGCAAAATTAAGAGAGAAAAGCAGCTCTGCAGTGGTCATCCAGGTCCTTCTGGCTGCTCAGTTTCATCCCAGCCCTGTGTCAATGAGCTGTCCCAGCATCTCTCTAGTAACTCTGTTCTTGGCTCCTTGGATCCAAAAAAAATCCTTACTCCACTCATTGCCTTATCTCACCTTGCTTATTTTATATTTCTAGTTATTATTTTTCACTGACTATTGAGAATACAGAGTAGATTATTTTAAATATCTAGTTCTGCTTCCTTTAATCAATCTTTCCCACAAGTATGCTATTCCTGTACTCTGTGCCTTGAGTACTATATGCTCGATCTTTGTGGTAATAATCCCCATGGATGTGCTTTTTTTTTTTTTTCTTTCGTAGTAATTCATTCTTGAAGAAACACATGGCCATCCAGCCATGGCTGGATTCTCTTTTATTCTTTTCGCTTTGGTGCTGTTTGATGTATGTATCCCTTAAGTCAGTTATCTGAAAGGTTATAGCCCTTTCTCCATGTGACTCTGCTCCTGGACATCTTACTGCAAACAGTAGAGTTCATCCCTGATTATTGTGAAGCAGCCTTATATCTCTCTTGCCAGAATCAGCAAATAAAGACCCATAATCCCTACATGAGCCACTTTCAGCTCTTCCAAGCTCAGCTTGTTCCTGCAATTGATTTCCTATCTTGGAATGTCCAGTGCCACTCCCTATCCAGCCTGCCTTCTGCTCCAATGCATTGCTGGCAATCTTGTATCCTCCTTCTAGCCCTGGAGGATAAAGGTCCACCTCAGGCTGTGCTTGTTTGCAACGCAATGATACACTTTGCCAGTTCGAACCACTGGTTCTATGTCTCAGAGACCACAGATTATTAAAAAGAAAAAAGGTAGTTCCAAATATAAAGTTTGCATAGTATAGAAAATATAGAGTGTTTTTAGAAAAGTATAGCACTTGCATAAAGAGAATAAATGGCCCCGTGGAGCATTATTCCTTAGGTCTCTGAGTATGTCAGCGTTCATATTTTTAAGAGATGTAATTTTAAGAGGAATTAGAAATCTATTGAGGAAACTGACTAGAAGGCTGTAGGGGAAATGATGGAAAAACCCCCCAACCTTCTTTTTGTGATGCGGGTACTCTCTATTGCTGTCATTCTCTCTAGTTATGCTTTTGGTGGGTCATCATAAAACCCAAACAAGTCACAAAATTAGAGAAACAAAAGTGTAAATGTATTAAGGGATCATTAATTAAAAGTGAAATAAGAATAACATAGGACAATATTACATGATTTAACATTGTTTAAAGGAGTCATACTAAACGTAAGAGAATTTAACTACTACAATGCAGAACACCAAAAATTTTTAACATTTTTTTGAAGATTTTATTTGTTTATTTGTCAGAGAGAGAGAGAGAGAGACTAAGCACAAGCAGGGGGAGTGGCAGGCAGAGGGAGAAGCAGGTTCCCTACGGAGCAGGGAGCCCGATGCAGGACCGGATCCCAGGACCCTGGGATCATGACCTGAGTGGAAGGCAGACGCTTAACCTACAGAGCCACCCAGGCATCCCAATTTTTAACATTTTTAAGATTAACAGCATGAACATTGTTCCCAACCCTACGACAACACCAGATAAATGGCATTCTCAAAGGGTTTCCATTTACAGAGGAGTGGGGAGAGTTCGAGAACCAAAAGGACTGGTGAGAAGTGGGAAACCATGAGCATTTCTAGACTTGAAAGCAGGAGGGTATTTCCAAATGGTTCTGCCAGAGCCAGTGAGGGCCACTGCCAAGAGGAGGGTCCATTTAAGGTACAGGAACTATGCGGTCAGGTAATGAAGGGCCTCTCTCCCTGGTCTCTCTCCTCCCGCCCTCCAGTCTTTATCCGGGGCCTCTCAGGTCACAAAACGGGGCTGAGAAGAGCAGAGAATGAATCTGGACAGAAAAACCAACCTGAAAGAAAAGGAAGTTAAGGCTAGAAAACATAACAAAAATAAAAACATGAAGACAAAGGGGGGAAATGTTGATAAATTAAAAATGTTAAAGCCCAGGGCGTCTGGGTGGCTCAGTCAGTTAAGCGTCGACTCTTGATTTTGGCTCAGGTCAGGATCTCAGGGTTGTGAGACTGAGCCCTGTGTGGGCTCCTTACCCAGTAGGGTATCAACTTGAGATTCTCTCTCTCCCTCTGCCCCTCCTCTCCCCTCCCGTCCGCACTCTCTCTCTCTCAAATAAAAATATATAAATCTTAAAAAAAGTTAAAGCTCATTAAATGAAAACAAAAAGAGTGCTGGTGAAATCAAATTAAGAATAAGAATTAGGAACTAGAGATCTGAGTAAAAATATGAAACATTAGTCAAGTAAGTAAGATACCAGGCAAAATAATTTATT
Organism: Leptonychotes weddellii; assembly: GCF_054177405.1. Lineage (NCBI taxonomy): Eukaryota > Metazoa > Chordata > Mammalia > Carnivora > Phocidae > Leptonychotes > Leptonychotes weddellii. The sequence continues at coordinate 46,020,389 of NC_138370.1, read as the reverse complement.
TTATAAAACGAAACCAAGGAAGGAAATTCAAGTGTTAGAAAGAGGTGATGAAATCAGAATGCAACAATAAAAATGAAATCAGCAAAAATAAAAGCAACAATATATGTGAAGAAGTAACCTAGCTATGAACAGTATTAGAATTACTTTTATTATTTTTATTTTATACTTTATACAATTTCAGAGTTTTGAAATAATAAGTGTGCTTTATTTTTATAATCAAAGGGGAAAATATATTTAGAAAATAAAAAACACATACAAACCCAGCCCAGTCAGCCAAATATTAAGAGGGCTAGATCAATTAAAATACTATATTATAGATAGAGAAACTGTTCATAATTAAGTAATTCGCCTAAAACCATGTTAAAAATTAGGGAGGAAATAAATTTCTTCTACAGTGCTGTGCCCTCTCCCTCTTGGCTATGTTTTATTTTATTTATTTTTAAAGATTTATGTATTTATTCGAGAGAGAAAGAGAGCACACACATGAGGGGGAAGAGCAGAGGGGGAGAGAAAATCTTCAAGCAGACTCCTCGCTGAGCGTGGAGCCCGATGCGGGGCTGGATACCAGGACCCTGAGATCATGACCTCAGCCAAAATCAAGAGTCCAATGCTTAGTCTACTGAGCCTCCTAGGTACCTCTTGGCTGTGTTTTAAACTCAGTCACCATAGATCCTCCCTCTCAAGGTTTTTGCCACAATTATTTCGTTTCCTTTCTCAGGTAGAGAAGAGGCAAGTATTTCTCTATCTCTTATTATATGACTGTACAAATAATTTGAGGAAGCAGACACAATACATTTGGTATCTAAGTCCCTATATAATATTCCAACATTCAAAAACATATATGATGCCATTGTATTACTTTCCCAAGGCAACCGATTGTGATACAAGCATGAAAAGGACAGCATAAGCCTAAAAGACGTCCTGCGCGTGCTGGTTTCACCGCCAGTGTAGCAAGTACCTACAGCAGTGTTTCTAGGCCCCACAAGTACCCCCCGTTCCCACTGTCTGGGCATTCTTAGCCTCCCCCACCCCCATTGTCCACCATGGGAGACATGTCTGTTGAGAATCACTGTATCTTTTTTCAACCCAAAACAATTTTTTCAAGCTTCACTTTCAAGCTACAAACTATAGGTTTGTATTATGAAATCAAGAGCTTTTTTCTTCCTTCCAATACAATAAACACTGATTCAACATATTTAGAAACTACACTAGTCCCGCTGCACCGAGGGTACCGACCATTCTCTTTGATGTGTCCTGTCTTCCTAGCTTTTGCCTGCACAATCACAGCTACTGTTGCCAAGCTGAGACTGATCACCCTAGGAAGTAGCCAAAAGTGCTTGTGTGAATCTCAGAGTGGTTTGTGTCTTTAAACAATCTGGGAGAAATTTCTTCTCAGCCCTTATGTTTTCTCCTTTGTGTGATAAGTTTGTATTATCTCCAAGTGTGCGTCTTTGTTACACGTTCTGGATCTTCAAGGATTAAATCACCAAATGGGCTTGGTCATCATGCATTTGGGTAGGTAAGCCCATGTTCAGGAAAACTACTCCATGGCTAAGACGGGCACTGCAAGGACAAAAGGAAAGTGCTGCCCATCCTGACTTTCCTGTTATTGTCGCCTCCCCCAAAGGACCTGGAAGAATCCACACCGACTGTCTTTTTGTGTATGGAAGCAAAGATGACTTCCACTGCCCTGTATTTCTGCTCCTGACATTTTACATTAAGAGAAAGTCCAGACATCGAACAGAGATATAAAGGGAAGCTGAAACTGAAAATGGATAAATAAAGCCCTGAATAATGGGAGTTGTTGATGGCACTATAATTGGTCCTTGCAACTTTATAGAACAGATGGGATTCCTAAAAGATCTTAAGAAAAGATAGCTGGAGGGTGGCATATATTATATAACTGTCATATTCTGAACTGAAGGAGAGTTCTGGGGAGAAATAACTAAATTAGGAGCATGTAAAACAAATGTGTTTATTGTTATCTATTATTTATGGCCCTCTGGATAGCGGGTAGTTCATTTGACTATACTTCTGCCTAAACCAATTTAAATTAATCTAGCTGGTAAATTGAATAATGCTATATCAACTGCTTTGCTGCAATCAAGATATATTGCATATACTCAACTCTCTTAATCTAGTAACCATATTTTCCAATGTTGATGGATAATTGCCTTTAAGTGCATCCCTGCCCTCTCTGCTTTTAGGTCTGGTTGATAGGACCATTACTGGAAGTGGTGTTCCCAGAGCCATTTTGAGAATGCAATTTGCCTTAACTCTCCCATCAGTAATATCAGTATAATCTGAGGGTTCTAAAGGCTATTAGCTTTCTCTAATGGTCTTTGACTCCCTTAAATAATGATCAAAAAGGATCCAACGGACAAGAAGAGACAACCTTCAACTTTCAACTCCTTAATATTTTCTCCCCTTCAGTGTGAACGTTCTCTGCGGTTCATAAGCGTATACTCCTGAAGGCCAAGAATACCTCTGTGAAGATTTGTGTGTTTTATCAATGAATATAGCCTAGTGAAACCTGTCATTTGCAAAATTGTAACTGTAGAGAGTTTGTCTGCTTCCATTTATACTTTCCTAGGACATTGCTATGGAATATCAGGAAGCTATAAAGAAACAATGTTAGTGAAAGTCTGGCTTTGTAGACCTGTATTAACAACTAAACTAAAAACATTTCAATAATGCATGAAATTTCAAGTCTTTTTCACCAACATGACAGGATCAGAATTATGAGCTGTTTGCACCTCCTGTGTCTTCTTAAACAGGTGGTAGATACTATGATTGGCTTTAAAAATCTCAGTTTGTATATGCCTCTATTCCAGCCAGGAATTTTTTTCTATTAATGTTTATCACAAACCACTTATTCCTTTAATGTTCAACATCAGAGGTGTGGTTTTTTGAACTTAGCTTAGATGTCTTCTTCACTTTTTATCATCAGGTTTCTAAAAATTCCTCTCATCATGAGTATTGATAACTAATGGTACATGTGAAGATGATCATGTTCCCCACTAAAGCATACGCAGTGTAAGGGGTCTTTCAGGTGTGGTTATGACTAACTCTGGATCACCTTGCAGCTCCATCCTGTGATCAGTGAACCCAAATGTTGCTGCAGCATTTAGTTCTGGCAATGTCATTCTAGATAAGAGAGGAAGGGCTGCCTGTTTTAGATCACAGAGAAAACCAGACATTTCCAAGAATTGTAGTTCTTTTCAGCTAAAAAATAAAAGAGACCCACAAAACCTTGGGGGATAAACATTAGGAAGATAATCTCTAAATGATGGCACCTCAAACCTGTACTGCCAAGGGAAAGACAAAACATAAACCAACAAACAAAAATAATATGCTTCTGTTTGTTAGATCTCATCAAAGGAGACTTGATTTATGACTCTGTTCTATCTTGAATTGACATGAATGTGTACCTCTAGTTCATACACACATAATAGAATATATTTATATGTGTTTGGACCAAAATCAAAATGAGATCAACTATGGGAAAGTACTTTGTCCTTTACAATACATTTAAAATATAAGATTTATTATGTACAGATTTAGGTAGACCTAAGAAGCAAGATGTTTCTTCAGCACTATTGCATTGAATCATCCATTTAGAAGTACCTTATCTGATTCTTCCCTGACATTTCCAAGCAATCATTTGATCATCTATAGTTTCTCAACCCAAATCCTTCCATAAATGGGAAACTGTAAATCATAAAATATTTACCAGAGAATTTAAGATGACTGTCTCAAATCTTCTCTGGTTTTCAGATACACATGCTAAGCAATATTTCAAAAGGCATAAATACGTATCACTGCTCTATGAAAATCCGTGCATACATGCATACACACATAGGTATACATCCATCCATACACATGCATATATATAAATTTAAAAGACAAAATTAGGTGTAGGCTTTGTACCGTGGCCAGTTTTTAGATCTTGCCAAAAAATTCATTGTTGTTTTAAGAAACAAAGATGGTTTGCATTAACTTCAAAGTGTTTAACTCACAATCATATTTTAACATATAAAACTCACAATCATATTTTAACATATAAAACTCGCAATCATATTTTAATATATAAAATACAAATAAATTCAACTGTATGCTCTTTGAGAGTAGGGGTTAGGCCTTTTGTTTCTTGCATAATGTTACCACAAATCTTAGGATGCTGCTAAGTCCAAAGTGGATATTTAATAAACATTTGTACTATATGGTGGGCTGAAAAATATGTCTCAAATATATTCCAAAAATAGGATTCTATGTTTGAATTGGAGGTGTTTGGTCACCACTAATGATAATGAGATATATATACTTATTGTATGCAGAACACTGGCCCAGAAAAAACTTGATAAAAGGTCACATCAAGCAATAAAACCAGCAAGAACCATCCAACCACCTATAGCATGAACAAATTGGAATGATGGAGAATTACCTTCTCTTTCTCAAGAGAGGCTTAGGTAACAAAGTGATACCTGTTTATCCAGGTCATGCTTGTTTTATGTCAAACACAGTGTGCAGGGATATTTAATTTTGTCTACTACTGCCAGACTGTGAATAGTGTATGATAATGACAAATCAATTATACCAGGGTCTGAAGTAACAAGACGCTTTTGTCAAGTAGATCTTATGAATTTGGGATGTTCCAAATATTGAGCCATGAAATAATCCAGTAAATGCTCTAGTTAGACTCAAGTCAGCAGATTTTTCTAAAGTGACTCTTATGTACTTAGCATTTTGATAAAGACTCCTGAGACATTTCCATCCTGGGGATTTGCTCTTGTTGGGGAGGATGGAATTATATATATATTTTTTAAAAAGCCAACAAGATAACAAAACAATCATATAACCAACCCAGTAATAAAATAGATGCTACAGATTATCAGTGTTGGGGGAATCCAAATAGTGTGATTGGCTGGGTTCACAGATGGGTTTATGCGGGGAGTTGGTCTTGGGAAATGAGCAGAATTTGGACGGGTAGGGAGGATGGCAAAGACTTGAGAGAGGAGGATGGCTCAGACAGATGTGTAAAGATCAAGGACCTGAATGTGAGGGCCAGCACTGCAGAGTGTTTCCTGGCTTCCATTCAAGAGTCTGTCCCTGTGTTACCTAAATGGGCTTTTTTTTTTTTTTAAGATTTTATTCATTTGACAGAGAGAGAGCACAAGCAAGGGGAGGGGCAGAGGGAGAAGCGGACTCCCCGCTGAGCAGGGAGCCCGACGCGGGGCTTGATCTCAGCACCTTGGGATCATGACCTTAGCCAAAGGCAGACACTTAACCGACTGAGTCACCCAGGTGCCCTATACAAATGGGCTTTATCTCAATTTTCTCATCTATAAAATGAAGGAAGAAATAGTGAGTGTGTGTGTGTGTGTGTGTGTGTGTGAGATTCAGATATAATTTTATTTTCATATATTATTTTATAATTTTATGGGTTCTGGATCTCTTATCTCTTTGAGAATATTAGGTAGGTACACTTTTTATTAATACTTTCTTCTTTCCCCTCCATGACATCTGTTTCCTCTAGGTTTCTTTTTATCAGTTTGTGTTTGGTGATTCCTAGTTCTTTTTCATGTTAAAGATTTTCCGCAAAATCTGGTAAGTCTGGCTGCCTATGTTTAGAATGAAGTACTTAATTCATTTTATTCAAAATGAATATTTTGAATTGAATATTTTGAATTGAAAGGAATTATTAAATATTCATTTAATAAATATTTATTGAATGCCTACTATATGTCAGGCACTGTTCTAAGGCCTTGAAATTCAGCAGTTAAGAACCGCTTGGGAACTCTGTGTGCTTGGCTGAAGAATAGAGAATGCCTACCTCCTTAAATGTCAATATGTCATTTTTTTGGAACCAAGCAGTCTCTTCAGAGAAGAACCTGCCTATCTTCTTCCCAGGTGAGGAATATTTGGTTGTTCCTAGTCTAGAAGTGAGGCAGGGGATTGGGACTGGACAGTCCCACTTTTCAATAAGCAGACTTTCATCTAATCCTAGCATGTACCTCCAACTCATCCTACCTATTGTTTCCCAATCCTAAACATCTTTGTCTTAATTTTTCCAGACAAAGGACTTCCTATTTCCTGCCAAAGAGCAGGTAGTTCCTGTCTGCATGCAGAAAAGGAGAGGAACTGAAGTGTGACTGCTTTCTGTGTAGGTTTTCAAAACAATCTCCCAGGTCTCAGCCCTTCCCTTCATCCCTCACCCTTTCCAGTCCTTGAAACCCCCAAATCCAGAACCAGGGGAAGAGGAGTGTTGAGTAGTTAATTACATTACTCCTTATTGGTAGGTATTTGGTGAGTAGCTTCCTCTGCTTTGTTGTATCCTTAACAGAAACATTGTTAAAATATTTGCTCAGATATTTTCTCTTTTTTATTTGTCCTTAGACTTTATTTATTTTTAAGGGGGTTTCAGGAGGAACAGGGAGATACACACATTTAGTTAAGCCACAGTCTTTAACTAAAAGGTTTATTTCTTGACATTAATATACTACTACTTTATGTAATTATAGAATACGGCAGTAAACATCCCAGATTTATTACCTCCTTCTTGTATGCACACCCTGGGTAACTGCTCCCACACCAACACTGAGCATGGCCTGGGACTTGTTTGGCCAGTGGGCAATTGCCAATGAGAAGTTAAAGAGATATGAAACTTGCTTGGAATAAAATTGAGCTAGTCAGCTGCCGGATGACTGATCACATGGAAAGAGGTTCAGTTCAGCACAGCTAACCCCAGTGGAGGCCAATCACAAGCCACCCAGCCTGGCCCACCCAACTAACCACCTGATTGCAGATCCAAGAGTGAACACAAATGAATTCTGCTTTGCTAGCCCAATGCTGCCAACAAGTAGAATCATAAACTAATTTGGGGAGCTGATTATGCAGCTTTTAAATACTTCCTTTTAAAGCAAATATTGCAGTGCCTATCTGAATATCCCTGAGGAGTCCACTTTGTCTTTGATTCCAACCCCACCTGTTTCTTCCAGAAGTGGAAGAGATAGAAGGAAGTGAGGAGGGCAGGTGAGGATGGAATGCTCATCCACAGAGCTCAGTGTGTATGATCATCATTTCCAATGTGCAAGGCCTTCCGCTGTGTTCCACAGGAGAAATCAAGAATGAGAAACAATTCTGGCCCCCAGAGGCCTGACAAATTTGTCTCGCTAATGAGCAGGCTTCAAGAATTGCAAGTCTCCCTTTAAAATACGAACGACCTAAAACTATGTTGTACCTTCTTCCTAAACTATTACCAGCTATGACTGCTTACTGCTGAGCTCTGTGAAAATGGGATCAAGAATAAGCATTTCTAGAGGATAAATGAGAAGAATGAGAAAGGATGTTGAAAAGGAAAGTGAATGGGTCCCTTGGATAACCTTAGTAATCTTGCTACTTCCCTGTTTTTCAAAGTGCCCGCAGTAAATAATGGTGCCTTCCTCACTCGAGGGAAGGCAAGTAAATTTCCCCTTGGACTTTCTGGTCAAATTAAATAAATTAATTCTCCCTCATTGCTATTATCATTCAAACTTTTACTCATGAAGAAGAGCAAAGAGTCTACCCTTCTCTCATGATCCTAATGGATTCCAATGACTAATACATGTTTATAACTAAAAGCATTACTTTTCCATCCCCTAGCATTACAGTTTTTTCTCCTTGCATAGTATGTGGCTGCTTTCTATACATCATGCAATAAAATCTTTGCTGAGTAACTACAATGTCCAAGGCACCCATTTCAGCAACATATAAAATAGAAACAAATATTTTATTTTTTTTTGTCAAGTTTTTATTTAAATTCCAGTCAGTTAACAGACAGTGTAATATTAGTTTCAGGTGTAGGATTTAGTGATTCATCACTTACATACAACACCCCGGGCTCATCACAAGTGTCCTCCTTAATCCAGTCACTCACTTAACCCATCCCCCGCCCACCTCCCTCCAGCAATCCTCAGTTAGAAACGAATATCTTAAAATGATAGCAATAAACATGACCTCTCTCCTGAAGAGAGGAGGCAACATTCTAGTTGGGGAAATGGGACATTAGAAAAATACTTACCAGTAGAGGGGCACCTGGGTGGCTCAGTTGGTTTAACATCTGACTCTTGATTTTGGCTCAGGTCATGATCTCAGGATCCTGGGATTGAGCCTGGCAATGGGCTCCATGCTTAGTGGGGAGTCTGCTTGAGATTCTCTCTCCCTCTCCCTCTGCCCCTCCTCTTGCTCATGATCTCTCTCTCTCTTACTAAAATAAATAAATAAATCTTTAAAAAAAAGATCTACCAGTAGAGTATGACATAAATGGAGTGGAAATTATTATAAGAGAGCAAATGAGAGGGGCCACAGGCTGAGCAAACAATAAGGGTGTAACAATTTTAAATCTATATAGCATGGTAATTAAATTTTCTGTCCATGGAGTCAGAAAGAGCTAGATCCTACTGCTACTTATTAGCTGTGCGACCTTGCTCCAAGTACCTCCAAGTACCAAGTACCTCCAACTCAAACAAGTTCCAAGGACCTCATTCTTAAGATAAGTATCAGCGGATTCCATAATTTGTTCAGTCATATTCGGGTCTCTACCATATGCCAGACTCTGGGGTACAATGATGATTATGACAGTTATAGTCTCTGCTCTCATTAAGCAAGAAGCAAGGAGCCAAAGCTGTGGTAGGTATTCTAAAAGGGAGATACGAGAATGCTACAAATAAACCTAAAACCTTTCTGAGGAAGTGGTCTTTTAAAGGAAACCTGAAATGGGTCAGAAGAGCTGGAAGGCCTGCAGTGAAGGGGGCCGGGGCGGGGGGTGGGGGCGTTGAGGGCAGTTACCTCTTTGAGGATGGAACAGAATCCTGATGGCTGGAGCAGAGACAGCCTGGGGTGGGGCAGAAGAGGAGGCCAAGGACTTTGCCAGAAGACTGGCAACCCACAATCAGGAGGTTAGACTCTAACCTAAGCATGTATAGAATCTATTGAAGGATTTTAAGAATACTTCATTTAAGGAAGTGTTGTAAGAATTACATGAGCAA
>NC_138370.1:45991957-46010863 GCF_054177405.1 Leptonychotes weddellii | reverse complement strand
TATATGTTAAGAAAAAAAAAAAGAAGAAGAAGAAGAAGGTAGCAGGAGGGGAAGAATGAAGTGGGGGAAATCGGAAGGGTAGACGAACCATGAGAGATGATGGACTCTGAAAAACAAACTGAGGGTTCTAGAGGGGCAGGGGGTGGGGGGATGGGTTAGCCTGGTGATGGGTATTAAAGAGGGCACGTTCTGCATGGAGCACTGGGTGTTACGCACAAACAATGAATCATGGAATACTACATCGAAAACTAATGATGTAATGTAGGGGATTAACATAAGAATAAAAAAAAAAAAAAAAAACCAAGTGGCATAATGGAGTCTCATAAATAGCTAGCCAGAGAGGAGACCGCAGGCATAAGGAGTCAGTTCTAGATATTCTCTCACAACAGGGGGGCAGCTATGCTTGATCACATCTATACTAAGAGAAATTCGCCAGTGGGGAAGGAAATGGGTGAGGAAAAGGACAACCTCTTTCACCCGCTGAAATATTCCCAACTTGAGTCAGACTTGAGCTGCTGGAAAGGAGAAATTTAAGTTGGTTAAAAATTTAAAGTTGTAATATTACTTTGTACTGGACCAGTCTTCTTCCTATTTTCATTTTTTTTTTTAAGATTTTATTTATTTTACAGAGAGAGACACAGTGAGAGAGGGAACACAAGCAGGGGGAGTGGGAGAGGGAGAAACAGGATTCCCGCAGAGCAGGGAGCCCGATGTGGGGCTTGATCCCAGAACTCTGGGATCATGACCTGAGCCAAAGGCAGATACTTAACGACTGAGGCACCCAGGTGCCCCTCTTCTTCCTATTTTCAAAGAGTGCCTAGAAGTTAAGAATCAAGCCTAAGAGTCATCACAGGTGTAGGGAAAAACAAGCTGCAAAACTGATTTGAAAGAACAACAGGAGAAAATGAAATGGGTTACTGGTTATCCTTCTAAAATCCAACTTGTTCAATAGATCAGTAAGAAATACACTTCTTTGAAGTCTTTTATATAGCTACATTTTAGCAAAACTGGAACAAGACTCCTCAGTGTTTAATGAAGATGCAATGGTGTTTTGTTCAGAATAATTCATTTACAGGATTGGCTCATGTTATTACAGAACTTTTAGCATTCTACATTCTTGCCCATTAGAGATCAATCAAGCTCCCCAGTAATTTTGACAAATGTTTCCTAAGAGTGGTACCTCCACAAATTGAGAGTTACTTACTCAGGGTAAATGAGCTAATGTTGGCAACCTGGCTATCTTTAAATGACACTGTAAATCCCCAGTAGGGTATAGCAAAAGGCGAACCTTGGATGGAAAACTCTACATCCCCTTTCCAGTTAGGATCTTAAGCATTTAATAATTTATATCTCAGTAGCAATAAAAGAAGAATCCACTGAACCTGATCAAGTCCCTTGGGATGCACTATAGCCCTTGATATGGAACCTAAAATCCAACTGCGAATCTAGAAAAATTTCCATGTTAGAAAATTTATGCAGTAGAATCAAGAATAAATTCCATGTTGGAAAATTTATGGCTCTGCCTCAAGGCCTACCCAAACATAATACGCTACAAAAGTTTATGATCCCAAAATGTTATCTGCAATAACATGGTGAAAATGAAATCCAAGATAAACTATGCACACTAGCAAGTTCTGCTTTATAAAAAAGATCATATTTGGGGCGCCTGGGTGGCTCAGTCCTTTAAGCGTTTGCCTTTGGCTCAGGTCATGATCCTGGGGTCCTGGGATTGAGTCTGGCATAGGGCTCCTTGCTCAGCAGGGAGCCTGCTTCTCCCTCTCCCTCTGCCTACCACTCCCCCTGCTTGTTCTCTCTTTCTCTCTGCAAATAAATAAATAAAATCTTAATAAATAAATAAATAAATAATCATATTTGCTTGCAGATATTACCAAAGAATTTTGAACCTATACATAGGAGATGTATGACCTTAAGAATTTATGATGAGATTTCTGACAAGTGGGACCTGCAAAGATAGCATGGTCAAAAAATGGGATTAAAATATAAGAATTAAATAAGAAAATGAAAATAAAATACCCCACACTGTGTCAAGAACGTAGATGTTTCAACAAGCTAACACATACCCCCACAACTAAAGAAAGAGAGCATAGAGGAGGAAGAATGGATGAAGGAAAAGAAAGAGGAGAAGGATCAGAAGGAACAGGGAAGATTAGATAAACGGAGAGAGGGAGGGGAAGGTAGAACCAGTAACTACACATCATAGAATTAGTTATCTCTCTCCCAAGGACTTGAGAGATGACCTGCCATCAGTTATCAAGCAGTGAGACTCTGAAAATAGAGAAGAAGATCAGCATTGGCTATATTGAAAATTAAAATGGAGACAGCCTGAAGGCAGTAAGACCATAGATACAAGTATTCTGTGCAAAAAAGTTCTTGAACCAAATCACTCAAAGGTAAATAGACTTTCAAAGGCAGACATTGCAAAGTACACATCAGCTTCCAACATTCCCTCAAAATAGCAGGTTTATGACAGTTACTAGAATAAATAAATAGACAACAGCGACTATAAAATAAGTGGACCAAAGGGAATAGTCTTGTAAATTGGAGCTTTGTCTATAATAAACACACTATGGTTGAATGTATAGAGACTTATTTTACAAAATAAGAGGTGAATTAATTACACTGAATTCATCATTTAAACTACTATTACACAAATAATATAGCAATAAGAAAATCTTAACTAAAATGTTCCTTTAAAAGTCCCCATGGTTTATGACTTGGTAGAAGAACATAAAGAGACAGGCTTCACTATAGCTTACTCTTGTCCCGTTACAAAAAACAACTCTAGAAAAATAACTATGAAAACATGATTTTACATTAAAATTTTGAATAGTGAAATGGGCCACCACTTTCCTTCCAAAACTGAGGGTGTAAGAATGTAGCAGACTAGTTGAACCAAAAATGAAGAAGGGGTGTAAATATTAGTCAGTTGTTACTTTTTGCTTGTCCCCTGTTGAGTTCTTACTCGTGGCTTCTGGATTCTTCCCATTTGGCCTGTAAGGATGATCGTAACATTGTGCTAAATCTCACTGAGATCTCAAAGATCTCTCTTTGAACAGGCTAATCACTCCTAAGAACTGTTAATGCTCCCATATCTTGGCTATTATAAACAACACTGCAATAAACATAGGGGTGCATATATCTTTTCAAATTAGTGTTTTCATTTTCTTTGGGTGGAATTACTGGATCATCTGACAATTCTATTTTTAATATTTTAAGAAACCTCCATACTACTTCAATAAATTTTTTAAAATGTTAACAATGAGGAAAAAAGAATTGCTAATGCTAATTAAACACTTACAAACATTCAGCAGAATTCTTAGCACCTCACATATATTAATTTATTTAATTCTCAAATGACTCCTATGAGAGTGATACTATTAGCCACACTTGACAAATGAACATTGAGAAAACTGAGCTACAAGAGATTAAAATAACTTGTTCCAGGGTTTGCAGCTAGAAGTACAAGGGAGAGCCAACTTTTAAACCCATGAGACTCTTCAGGCCCAAGGAAAACAACTCACTGGTGATGTGCTTGTGTGTCTAGTCAAATGAGACATACATTTAATAAATGTCTCTTTAATATATAAGAATGAGCTTAAAAGCTCAGCTTGGGAAAAATCATTAGGGAATGAAGACCCGCAGAGGATGAAGAGACTGGCTTGAAGAGAGAATAGTTGTGTGGAAGGTTCCTAGTTGTGTGGGAGGTTGTGGTAATGTCCTTTCTCATCAGATATGTAAGGTCTGACACTTCCTTGCCTCTGGCCAGGAGGTACAACAGAGAGAAAAAGAGTATTGAAAATGGAAAATACATTTTGGGAAGATAGATGATCATTTAGAGGCACAATATTATATAGATTAGTTAAAACCAATAAATCTGGGTCAGCTAAAAAAATCAAAGTGAAAAAATATTCTAACATTTCCTATTAGAAATAATATTTTTGAGAACAAGAAGCCCATCCTAAAATATTATCTCTGTGCTATGCTTTCATGTAGTTGTGGCACATACAAGCCCTTTGATGGCCTCCAATTTTTTTTTAATCTCTGATAACTTTGGAAATTACTAAAGAAGGTAGCAACCCTTTCTTTCTTATTTTACAATTCTGTAAATCGCTCCCTAATTCATCATATGAAATTGTGTTGATAAAAAAAACAATTCCATCTGCAATCCTATTAAGTTAAAACCTTTGAAATCTTTTTCTGTTGACTCCTCAGTTTTCAAATTTACCAAATGTAGCATTTGTTTATATTAGATGCCTATATAGATATTAGTTTGCATATTAATATTTGAAAGATACACTAGAGAAGAAATCTATACAACCCAAAATTGTTTACCCCTAGAAAAAATAAATAGGTGAAACACTAGGTTGATGAACCAGTATTTTGTTGACCAATGGACAACTTTATAACCAAATGGACAATTTTATAACTAGTTATTGGACATTGTCTATAGGTTAGATATAGATTATAGATGGAATACAGATTATAGAAGGCACAGTGGCCCCTGCTCACCTGGAAAGGTCTGAAATAAGCACACAGTCATCACAGCAGGAGGTATATGGCAATACCACAGGAATGGTATAAAACAAGCCAGAGAACAAGGGAGAAAGTCATTTGTGCTGGTAGACAAAAATAAATGAAGGCAATCTGGGGAAAAGGAAATAAAACTAAGAAATGGAAGAATCAGAAGAGTAAATTTTCCAGATCTGCTGAACTACAGATCATTATTTGGAGAAAAAGGAAGCATAAAGAAAAATGTAACCTGGATCAAGGTGATGAAGGGGCTCGAAGGCTGGTCTAGAGCTATTTGTCATTACATAGACAAAACATCTGTTTGACTGATCTTTCCATCCAGATACTTGGCATTATCCCAGCATTTTACTTGGAATTTTAAGATTAAAAAAAAAAAAAGTCAAGAAAACATAACCCTTGGGTGAAGGTCAAGGAATATCTGAATTTGACATTGGAATTTTTTTCCCCCAACGGGACAAGTCTTACTACTATTCCTTGAGGCTTAAAAAGAGACCAAGGTTAAGAAAATAATTTTTCAAAAGTCAAAAAATCAGAAGGCCAATAACATAAAATGGGTCCACTCCAATTCTAATTTATATAATTTTAGGGACCTTAATATTTTAATGGCCTTTAAAGTGCTATAGTACCCTACCCACACACAGCCAAGATGCAATGTCACTGCATTGGCTATTCCTAACTCAGTATTTTAAATGTAACTGCACCTTGATGTCCACTGACCTTCCTCTGAGATTCAAGAATCTTTATTTATTAGTGCATGCACTGAAATCTGTAAGCTGGAAAGTCGTGGGTTTGATCATAAATTTGGGAGTCATGAATTTGTAGGCAGTCTAAGAGTCCAATCATAAATTTGGGAGTCATGAGTTTGGCATTGGTTTCAGTCTAACCAAAATGTATCTTCCTAACTCTAATCCAGTGACATCGCTGTGGCCTTCAAATCTTAATCCCCAAGCAGGCGCAACTCCAACTATAAACACTGGGAGTTTTTCACATTTTAAACTGTAAACCCCACATAACCAAGAGTTTGGTTGGGACTTTAAGTGCATAGAAAACTCAGATTTTAATCCCTATAAAGCAAAAATAAAAATTCTGTAGGCATATTTTAGCAAGAAAAAAAATTTTTTTTTTTAAGTACTTTAGTATTTTTCTCTTTCTTGAGTGGGTCACGAGTTAAGGACAATCTGTCACCATGATTTTGAACTACTTGATCTTGGTATGCTTTTTTGGTCTAGTTTTAATGCTTCTCAAACCCAATTTCTCTTGTCTTCTTTAAAATGGACTAATCTCCAATCATCATGGAAATAAGTCAAGTAAATGAAAAATCATAAATTACACGGGGACTCACTAATTCAGTCAGTTTATTTGAAAACAAATGCCTAGAGCTTCAAAGAGAGGCAACTGCCTCAGCTCCAATCATCATATACATCGGCCAATTTAACTTGCCAAGGAAATGATAGATGATTTAACAAAGTGAGTGGTCATTGTGACATTCTGTTCCATCCACAGACGTGTTGGGGGTGGGAATGAGGTGGGGGTCAAGGAAGGATAGAAAAAGTCTGGAGCATTAATTCTAAATCATGGTTTTTATGAAACACTCAAGTTAGTTACATTTCGCCCCCTTAGGAAGTATCATAAAACAACCCCAACATTTTCAAAGTTGAAAGCTTTCAATTCAATTCTTTTTTAATTATACATACTACAAAGCACCTTAAGGAAGTTGCAAATCCCCAGGGGCTATGAAATATAAGATTAGATATGTGCCAATCAGAAAATAATTGAAACTCCCTTACAGTTTGTTACACTATTGAAAACAAAAACCATAAGTTATCAACAAGAACAACAACAACGAATGAATTCAAGATGTAGGTGACATTTATCTTACAGGCATATTGTGGTTTCTAGGTGTAAATTACATTCATCATATCTATATTATGACTAGCCATGTGAGATGTGAGAGGTAGATATTATTGTTCCATTTATAAAAAAGAAAAACTGAAGATTGGAAAGATTTAATGATCTATTCAAGGCCATACAGCCGATAAATAGAAGAAAACAGATATCCATAGTTAACTTTCCAACTTTCCACTATCATTCACCAATTATTAAAATGGAAGTGAGGAAAAGTATAGAAAAAAAGAGATATAAAATATGTTGCAGACTCTTAGATAATATTTATTCGTTTACTCATTTAAAAATAATTTCATATATCAATCTGCCTTACACTTTCTTACGAACTAGTGAATAAGGTAAGATAAAAAATAATATATTGTTTTAAGAGAAACAGGTTGTCAAATATAAAATTTTTAGACTGGAAACTAGTTAGATGAAACTGGTATGTTCTCATGACTTTGCCTGCATACCACTTACGGAGTTGCTGAATGCTTCCTTCCTTATCACCTTTTAAAAGTTTTTCTGAAGATATCTGGGAGGAGAACTCCAAAACAAAATTCTATCTTGACAAAGTTTCATTATAAGGGAATTTTCTACCAATTCTTATTTCAATACCAAGTGGTTTATTTGAAATAGAGTAATGTGTTATTGGGCCAAATTACTTTTAAAAAAATAAGTGCATTACGGTGAATTGATAATAGTGGAATGAAGTTGGAGTTTTAACTTTTTTTTTTTTTTTAAGTCTCAAGTTTTGGATGAATATAATATAGATCAGCAAGTGTAGACTTAGCCTAAAGAAGTAATTTGGAAAAAGATTCCTGAATTCTTGTATTGATGTACAGGAAGTAAAAAGCAAATGTTAAATATAAATGTAAAACAGGACAGAATAAACTATTACAGCAGACCACGAAAGTGGCTCAGTTCAAATGGGCTTGTCTGGGAATTTTGTGCTATCCAGATGGGTCAATTTGATACATGCACTTATATACATCCTACAAGAGTCAACCAAAGTCTCTTATAACTGGAATGTATCACAAGCTGACAGCTTATGAAATACCAAAGTATTGAAATACAAGCACAGTGTGATGAAAATTAGAATAACATACAAAAATCAACTTTAATTAGTTGTGCATTAATTGGATCCAAATTAGTTGTATACTCACAAGTAGAAGTATTTGGATGGATGATGCGGACATCCGTTCGAGTATGGGCAAAGGCAGAGAGATAATTTCATTTTCAGCTGCTTTAGGAAGGAAACAGAGAAATTAGGGCAAATATGATAGACTAATTAAATAAATTAGATATTTGTAATTACTGTACAAAGAACTACCCTGTTATTTTGGGCAAAGTTATTAGAAAACAAAGCAAAAATTAAAAAAAAAAAAGAAATAGGAAGACAGTGGATTTTCTAAATAAAAATATATAAACCAGAGCCTTGGAAATGAAGATGAAAAAAATAAAGTGGAATAAATATAAAATAATGGAAGATTAAGCTCTATAAAATTTTATGTTGAAACAGAACCTCCTTATCTGCCGGGGACAAGCAGTCACATTAGCTCGCATAAAACTGGAAAGATCGCTGACGGGGATGGCCACCTTTGGCTAAACTGCAGACAGGCAGGTAAATTACCAGGAAAACCTGCTGCTCCTTTGCCTCGTCACTCCCTTCCCTCCTGCTAGCTTCAGAAAAAAATAAATAAATAAATGTACAGTTGTCACAGCACATGCAGCAGAAGTTTGTTCTATTGGTACAACTTTTGTGTTCTTCTGTTTCTGGTCACTGTACCTTGAATTTACACCCTGACCCACAGAGCTGGATAAAATCCATTTTGTTAAGTCCCTTCATGTTTAGGAATCCTAAATAAACTACCTTCAACAGACTATTCCTGTGCCTGTGTCCAGATTTAAAGCCATGTAACACCTGGACTTTGTGAGCTTAACCTGCTGTGACAAATAAAAATAAATAAGAAAGTTTCCCGTAGTTGACAACCCAGGTGGAAGTTTTACTACAATTTCCATCAGTCACGGGGGCAGGCTTCGAGTGAAATAAACTGTATTTACACACAAGTTTGCTCAGAGAGGGGGCTGCATTATAGCTTTACACAACCTCTGAAACTTGCAAGGAGATCTACAGATATACATAAGCTGAAAATAAATCCCCTTGTCCACTTGAAATTTTTATTTATCCGTTTACATGCATCTCTTCTGTATCTAAGTAACTTGGACCAAGAGAGTTTTGCCCTAATTCGGGGGAAAAAAAAAATCTGGGGACTCTATGTTGAATGACATAAATGCTTTGGATTAAAAAAAAAGCCAAGTATTATGCATACTCTCTCAGCTCTCTATCTCACATTGGTTCTGTGATTTAAGTTTTCCTTTTATTCTGATTTACTGAACTGATGGAGTAGGGGAAATGTGACAACATTTTTGAAAATACTGTATAAAAAAATGAAATAAAATAAAATAAACAAACCCCCACACCAGAGCAATGGAAGAAAGAACACTGGTTAAAGAACTCAAGTCCAGGATCTGAATCAAAATCTCAAAAGGTTTTTTTTTTTGACGAAGCAAATTTTTCCTAAATGTATGGTATGAAAACTCGAGATAGGTAAAAAACAAGATTTATAAGCGAAGACTTGCAGTAAGATATAAAAATGTGTTATAAAGCTACCATACTTAATAAAGTATGGTGATGTGGACACAAAAATAAAACCAGGCTAGAGTTCTAAGGAACAGAAAACCCTGCAGGAAATAAAAATGTTGTATAGAATAAGGATGGCACTTGAAAGCAATTGGAAGAGAATGACTTGGCCATTAAAATAATGAATTGAGATTTTCAGGGAAAAAAATGAGGTTCTATCTCTACTTCTACCACACAACAGCAGGGTTTAAGCCATGTGGATGGTTTGACAATCTTAATATTTAAGAAGGAAAAAAACTGTAAAAGACCAAGAAGAAAATAGAAATGAGTATTTTTCTGACCTTGAAGTGCAGAAGAACTTAAGCATAGAAGCTAAGAAAAATATCATAAAGGCAAAAGCAGAATGTTTTCACAACAAAAAGCAGAAGTAGCTGAAGCAGAAAAACACAAAGAAAAAGAATATGAAAAGAAAATGACAAATCAGAAAAGCACAACAGCACACATGGTGGATGCATGGACACAGTCCTAGTAGAGAACCAGGAATAAGCACAAAGACAAACACACGAATAAGATTATACACAAAGACAGAAACAGACAACTTAAAAAAAAGAAATAGAAGTCGTCATTCAACATCCAAAGTAAGGTTCCGTTCTACTTTGAAGCTGAGAAATATAGATTTCTCATTTTCTCTTTGGAAAATCTAAAAAATAAATAATACCTAGTGTTGTTTGGGTAAAGCAGACATTCTCATATACCACAGTAAGTAGTGTAAGTTAAAGGATTTTGAAAAAATAAGTTGCCAGTATGAATCAAGATCCTTAAAAACGTCTGTGCATCTTGGTTCAGCAATTCCGTATCTGGGGATTAATAATATGGAATTAATTTGGAGATGCACACTAAGATTTATGTGTAAGGATAGTCATAACCGCTTTATTTATAATAGGAAAAATAACTTAAAAACTCAATACAAAAGATGAGCTGAATAAATTACAATATATACATTAAACGCAATAGCCTATAACCATTATAAATCGTATCTTCAAAGGATATTTAGTGACTTGCAAATTCTCATAAGAAAATCAGGATACAAAATGCTATGTATACTTCGATTCAAATTGTCTTGTACACAGCACAAATACCAACCAACACAGAAAAATACTATACTGAGCTGTAAGGAAATATTAACATGGGTTAAGTATCAACCTTGGATTTTAGTTGATTTAAATTTTCTTCTTCATGTGTTTCTGCATTTTCCCAAAATGTCTACAATAAATGCGTATTGCTTTTCTAATCAAAAGACAAAAATAGTAGAAAATCCCGTGTGTGACCACAGTTTCGTCCACTGTGTGAACTCAGCCAGGTCATTTTATCTTCTTTTTTGGTCTCCATTTACAACCCACCATCCCAGCTGAACTTTTCAGAGATAGTGTGTTTAACAGCTTAGAGATAATAATAAAAAGATTACACATACTTAACATTGTTTGTCCTTTCACAAAATAAGAGGACATTTATTACTCATCTCTGACGCCTTCCTGAAAATTAGAAACAAACGTTCAGAAACTGGTTTGGGTTTTATAGTCAACAGAATTATTCTGGAAGGTATATCTAGCTACAGTTCCTCACTACGGTTGCTGATGGCAAAATGCTTACCTCATCCGCCAATTAAACTAAAACCGAGCAGAAAGACTATTATAGTGTTGGCATGAAAAAGAAATCTTTCTACTGTGTTCTAGATATTTTTGTTAATGTGGAATACAAGCTCTTTATTAAGGAAAATTTCAAATAGATTTCGGCATTGCTCCCATTGATGTGTTGTTTCTGAAATGATGGATCATGATTGATTCTGGTTTTCAGTCAGGAGGCAGGACATATTAATGTCTGACAGAGGTGGCCGAGGTGGGTCTTGATATGTGGCAGTCCCTCATTGTTTTTCGCCGATTTCTAGCCAACGTGAAAGTTAAAATTATTATGTTGGTCACAAGAAAAGGGCCAAATAGATGGCTGTGCATGAGATACACGAGATGTATGGAAACAGAAAGAGCAAGGTTGGACTGTCGTGTTGCAGAAGATCCACATTTGCATTTCACTGGAAGAAGAATACTATCACCAGCAATAACAGCAAGTACCATTATTTTACGCGACTGAATTTCAGTCACCTTGACAAGGAGTCATATGCTGAAAATTATAAAAGGTACCCTTTCATTATCCTGTTCCATTGTGGTTTCTTTTTTTAATACTGAGGGAAAAATAGTAATCTCAGTGGTCATGTTTTTAATCTACCAAGAATCCTCTTACATTTGAGATCAGAGGGTCTACTATGGGGTAGAAAAAAAAATCAAAGGCAGAGAAATTTCTGATATTTACATTTTTTTGGTATTGAATTATAGAAACTAAGTTTCTGAGGTTTTGAAGATTCACCAAGCTTCGATTTCACAGAGTCTTCAGAAATGTTAAAAGCTCACCTTCGTTGAATATCAAAGCTATATTCTATCTTTAATAAAAATCGGCGGGATGTTTTTCATGGAAGAGGAAAGAATAAGCCACTTCACCTTCATCATCCTTTGTGATAAGCCTGTTATTCAGCCAGTAACCAACAACAGCAGGGCTTTCTAATAGTAGTAATTTATGGTGGTAGTTACAGCCTTAATCCTACTCCAAGTTGGTCATCTTTGTTTTTAGAAAGATTAAGTAAGCCATGCTTTGTTATTATGACATCAACCGCAAAACACATTCTTTGATGGAGAAATTTGAAAGAACAAATAAGTGTCACATTCTATGGCTCCAGATAATACCCTTCTCCCCCTTTAAATCACCGTATTTCTTCATGTCTTCTGGAAGGTGAGACAAAGCTTCCCTAGGGAGCAACCAAGGCGATCAGAGTCCCAGTGTATTTTCAACAAAAGCAACAGAAAGGTCGCTGAATTCCTTTTCAGGAGCTCTTCTCTCGTGGCCTCCTCCCTCTGTTTTAGCGAAGGAAAACAAATTCTCCTCTGGGGGTGACCACATGCTGCTTCTCACAGCCCCATCTTGAAGACTTAAGAACAATACCTCTTTGCACAGAGTTACACACACTATGTGTAAAATTTTAGGTTACTATGTACTCGGCTTTCTCTAAGAGCGTAAGCGTATTTCTTTTGGAGACATCTGTGCCTTTTCTTACCTACAGGTAAAGGCAGCAGAAGCTTGTTCGAGGATGCACCATTTGTATTTGGACACACTTGAGGAGTCTTGGTGTCAGGTAGTGGTAAGTTCAGACCTAATTTGTTAAGCACCTTAACCAGCACATTCAATGATAATGAAAAGATTTTTTTTATCCTTTATCATTATTGAGTTTGTTGAGAAATAATCAGTCACGTTGGAAAGAGCATGAACCTTGGAGCCAGTATTATCTTCATCTAATCTCAGCTCTAATTTACAGGCTCTGTGATGAGATACATATTACTTAATCATTCTGATCCTCAAGTGTCTTCACCAGTAAATAGCCACATTTTGGGCACAAGAATTAAATGTGGTAAAGTATGGTAGAGGGATGCATACATACTATACACTCAATAAGTGGGGATGGGGTTTTAAATACTTGGTTAAAATACACCAGAAAATATGAAACAGGCTATACTTCCTGCCCACTGAAAATTTGTTTCCTTCTTATCCAAAACATTCAGAGCATGCAGTGATTTTTAAGAAAAGTTGTTTGAATGTTCAAATTTTAAGTAATAATTGAAATAAAGAACCCGCACTTCTTTCCCTCATTTTTCTTATTTGAAGGCTGACATTCGATTATTTCGTTCTTATTCCTTTAACATCTCTCTTTGCCTCTAGCCTGTCAGTTTCAGGTTAGGGACCAGATCTGTTTCCTCTTCCCTGCTTTCCCGGTACCCAACACACAGTAGGCATTCAACAGGTACGCGTTGATGGAATGAACTAAAACTAACGAACCTCCTTTAAGAGCGTGAGTGATGGATGGGACGAACATACCGCCAGGCGCACTGACCTTCCCGAGTCACTAAGAGCTCAGTAGAACACAATGAAGCTACAGGTAGTAGACGGTCCTCCGTACCATCTGACCTCCGCTCAGTCCACTAAAGCCTTATTATCGCTGGTACAAAATAATAGCTCCAATTAATTTTATTTTGCACTTACAAGTGACTTTGTTACTTTATTCCAGAGTCGGGAAAAGAATAAGCAAGTGTTCTTATCTACGGAAGTCATGGAAGATGCCCAGTATCTACCCTATTCTTGTTTGGCTGCCCGGGAGACCTCTGTAATGAGCCCACGCGACATATCAGTGACGTCTCGTGAAAGAACAGGTCAGGATCTCCCTGCTCTACCCAAACGTTAGGCGGCCAGCGAGTGGGAATCTGGGGCAGGGGTAGTTTGGCTTTATATTTTACTATCTGCCACTTCTTTTGAACAGCATGGGTGGTGCCGGGGCCTCTGGCACTGTTCCCAGAAGCGCTGCCACCGCCGAGCAGAATTTGCACCTTCACAAGTGCTGATTGGCTGTGATAGAAAGGTATGGTCCCCTTTTGGAAGCAGCTTCCTGGGAAAGATATTATACTTTCAGTCCAGGGAGGACCCAAAGAGAGCAGAATATTTGTCTGGTACTGGTAGGCAGCAGATCGTCCGATTCTTTTCTCGTTACATCTGTTCATTCTAACCATTTATATTTCAAAGACTTATGTTCCCTAGACACAGATCGTAGAAAAATTAGAAAATATGAAAGAGGTAAGGTTTCTTTTTTTTTTCTTTCACTCTCTTTTTTTTCTTTTTTACAGAGTATTATAAAAAGTTTGTTTTCCTGGCTAACAGCAGCAAATGTACAAAGCTTTCTTCGTTAGGGCTTGCTATTTAAACCATCAGCTCATTCTGCAAGAACATCAAACATATGTCTACCAGATGCTGGGGAACAGCACGGTCCTAAGGATCTGACTCAAGTGAACAATAATCTGTGGACAGCGGGTGTGAACCTGAGCTGGGCCAACACCTCATCAGACCGAATGGCTAATTGATTTCAAAATTAGACTTGGTATTTCTGAACAATAATCTTAAAAGGCAGCAATAAAATACATCAGGATCCTTTGAGCTAGCCAAGCTTTCATCCAAATGGCTTATTACAAAGAGCTGGCACACCTGAACTTTGGCACAGTCAAATAAATCCAAAAAACAGCAAATGGAAACCACATTTGGCACTGGAGGTTTGTCAGGAGAAGTTTGTATTCATGAGGAAACATGATTTTTTATTTTGAAAATAATTTTTGGGTTAGTGGCAGGAAGCAATTCATTGAGTGGGTTTTACTTTGACACCTGTGATTTATGCAATAAAATATGCATAATGGGCATCTGAAGGCTTTGGGGTGTCACATAATCTTTGGAACACCAGGAGCAGCAAGGGTTATAGGAGTTCCATTAGTGATAACTTAATCGCATGTGTAGGCCTACCCCCTTTGAACTCTGAATAGCTGTTTTGTGGCATCAGGGTCCAAAAGGGTTTAAATCTGACTGCACTGTGGTGACAATAAATTATACCAACTATTTGAGAAATGCTTGGAATCTTATCTTGCCTTCAGAGTGAGCAAACTAAGATTACAATCCCCAGTTGAAAATATGGCATAAATTCTGAGAACAAACACCTAAGATTTACACAACGGCAATGGTGTATTTCAGTACTCTTCTCTTGCGACATTTTATTCGAAATCCTACAGATAGATATCGAAAGGCCCTGTCTAAAAAAAAAAAAAAGGAAAGGAAAAGAGGCAAACAATAGGGTACATCTGACTGACTGGGTAAAGTGGATTAAAGCATTGACGGATTGCATGATCCTTGTAAAAATGGAATTCTTATTTTAAGTTTCTGGCTATTTTAGGAGAAACACTTTTGGCATTTTCTTTACCCGTATTATCTAAATGATTAACTCAAGTTTTAAAATTAAATTTCATGTAAAAGCTTTGCTCAACTGGATGTTTTTGTTGAGTCTTTTCACTTCCTTGCTAGACTCTACCCAAAGATAACAAAATATTTCATAGAGGGAGGAGGGAGAAGAAAAAAAAATTAAGGAAAGGAAACGGACTCACTAGCCTGGGTCTAACCCAGAACTCAGGCAGCAAAGAATTTTCTGGAGAACAAGGAGGACAGGGAGTAACCCTGGAGAACTTATCTGCAATTGAAAGCATTTTTCCTTCTTTGGGTTCTCCCTTTTTTAGGGCAATATCTCTCTGGTTCTTCAAAAAGCTGACAACCTAAGAGCAATTATGATTATGATTTTTTTCACTAAGAAGTTACTCCCAGCCTACAGCCCGTGCTGAGCTCATTAGGAGGTCACTGCCCCTTGGGAATTCGTGGTTAGAGATCTGAAGAAAGAAAGTCAGATGGGAGTCCTATCCTCTGCTCCTCCATCAATTCTCTTGATGATCTTGGACACATCTTCCTCTCTGGCCTTCAGTTCACTCATTTTTAAATGATGAGAATCGAACCAGATGATGTCTAAGGACTATTTCAGTTCTAAAATATTATAAAGCTATAAAATAGTTCCCTCAAAGTTGATATAAACAAGCTTGGTGCATGCACTGCTTGAAAGAAAACATTAGAAAGAAATATTTAGGCTATGATATTTAATGAACTGGATTAGGACACATGCAATGGTTTTAGAAATTTGGTTTATAACCACATTTTTCAGTATAATGAGATAGAGAACTCATCAACAGAAACTTTAATGAGAAATGCTATTTGAAGTGGAAATGATTTTTTAGCTAGAACTAAGTAGATGGAAAAAAATCACTCATTAACTCTACTAGTGCAGGTTTATAGCAAAATTTTCCAAAATAAAATTAGTTTCTGAGAGCACATCCCTCAAATCACATTCTTCATTTCTCTAGTTAGTCAGCATACTCTGAGTGATTCTTTTATAAAGACAAATGAATACTCAAGATATACAAATACTCCAGAGAATTACTAATGCAGAGTGTTGAATTCTGGAGAGTTTTAGATATTATGAAGATTAACTACTTAGTATTCTGTTTATGTATTTTGTCAGTATACAATAAAAGAGTAAAGCATGTATTTAGTTTCAGGTGTTTTGACTCTCAAAAGCTGGAATCCAAAATAGTGCTTAAATTACTAAAATACTTTTATGGTCTATGTTCAAATCCAAAATTCTTAGGGTTTTCCATTTTAATGCATATTTAGCAATTAAAATTTATGTTAATATGACATTGTGTTATCTATACCTTTAGATAATTTTATCTGGAAACTCTTTTTTTTTTTTTTTTTTTGAGAGAGAGAGAGAGAAACAAGAGTGAGGGGGAGGGCAGAGGGAGAGGAAGAGAGAATCTTAAGCAGGTTCGATCTCACCCTGAGATCATGACCTGAGCCAAAAGCAAGAGTCACCCAGGTGCCCCTATCTGGAATCTTAAGTAATGTATTTTAGAAGGTACCCATTTTTATTTTGTTCAATATGCTTTTAGTCTCACTTAAGTGATTTTTTAATTTTTGTAAAATGACAATAATAATGACAATAATATTTAACAAATGTATTCTAGTCTGCCAAATGTTTTAAAAGCAGTGACTCATTTAAATTTCACAATAGACTTGCAAGGTGGGTACTATTATATCTGTTTTACTTATGAGGAAAACAATTGTAAAAAGGTTA
Source organism: Leptonychotes weddellii (assembly GCF_054177405.1). NCBI lineage: Eukaryota > Metazoa > Chordata > Mammalia > Carnivora > Phocidae > Leptonychotes > Leptonychotes weddellii. The sequence goes on along the minus strand of NC_138370.1, from coordinate 45,994,139 downwards.
AGTAACTTTTAACTGGCCATTGCTCACCAGTTCTGATTTTCTACAATAAACACCATTATTACTGCCATGAGTGCAATCAATTCATTTATTCATTTATTCCACAAATACTCATTGACCCCCTTGCTAAAGGGGAATCACTACTCTAGGCAGAGAGTATAGCAGTAAATTTACATTTTAGGGTGGGGGATCAGAAAATAAATGGGTAAATATATAAATAAACAAGATTATTTCAGTTAGAGGATTAAGTGCCAAGGGCCACCATGTCTAGCCACGCAAGTTGTGACTCTAAGTATTGTGAAGAAAATAAAGCAAGATGGTTCAATGGGGAGTGACCGGGAGTGATTTTAAATTAAGTAGTCAGAGAAGGCTTCTTGGAGGAGGTAGCATTGGAGCTGAGATTTAAATGACAAAAAGCAACCAGCCTTGGGAAGATCTTGGTCAGGGGCACCAGGCAGAGCGAACAACTGGTACAAAAACTTTGAGGCAGGAACAAGTTTTCTGAGGACAAGAAACATAAAGAAGGCCAGTGGGGCTGGAACCCAGTAAGCAGGGGAGGGGAGGGAAGACACCTGGGGGTGGGGGGCACTGGACTGGACCACATGTGGCCTTCCTAGCCATAGTAAGGAGCGTGAAATGCATTACTAGAATACTAATGTAAACCTTCCTTTTAAACTATTGTCATTAACAGTTATAGAGGTAAAGCAGAAGCTTGAGAACTTTTCCGACTCTTGGGATGCTTGGAGATTTTAAGGCCAAAAAAAAAAAAAAGAAAAGAAAAGCGATGGACCATCTCCCTGGAAACACACACACAAACACATACACAGATATGTGCACACTATTTCAGGAGGTATCTGGATTCATGCTACCCCAGGAGCTTATATATGGGCCTATGGACTTCGGGTTCAGAGAAATCACAAAATCCCTTTAACAGTGAGCTAAATGAAATGTGGCCATTAAATAATAAGTGTAATCCACACTTAAGTAGACAGTTCTCCCCCTCCCAAAATTAGATAGTCCAGTTCAGACTATAAGGCCACTACCCTACACAAGGCTAAGTTTCCAGTTTCAACCTCAGAGGTCTATGTTGTTTGTGTTTTTTTTAACAGATCCACAATCTCCTTTTTGCAATTCTTCCATGCAAAAGCCAAATTCTAAAAGCTGAAAACAATAATTTCATAAATCAATTACCAGAAAAATTTGACCTAACTGATGTGAGGTTATTTATGATTTGTCTTTATTTGTACAACTCCTGTGTTTTGTGGCAGAGATAATATATGTTGGATTATAGGGCAATGCCTTAGTCTTCTCTGGTTATGACGATAGATGAGAGATAGATGATACAGATAGGTAGGTAGGTAGATAGATAAGTACATACATAGGTACATAGATACTTAGATAGACACATAGATCCCTACATCCGCTCCAAAAAATTACCAGAATTCTGCAACACAGGAGACCTTGGGATTCGGGGCTAAGGAAACATAGACCTGTGTAAGTTTTCTTCCTTCCGAAATGTTTCTTGAGTATTTTCCACGTCTTCTTGATGTGTTTGAGATCCCAAACATAAGTCAGCATCCAGGGCTCTAATCCCTTATATCCAGCTGGTGTTCTGACGGGTTGTAGATGACAGCCTAGTATTTCCTCTGAGCAGACCACCTTGGGAGTACGAAGGCTACAGGACACTGTGAACGTTCTCCCTCAGCGTATAAAACACACCTGTACCAAATTAATTTGTGCTTATCCAGTGTGAAGTTCAGCCTTTCTTACCTATGAAGGGTGGTCTATTGACTTAGCTGCTGTGCAAAACAAGCCCATGCAGGGAGACGGGCCTCTTGAGGGACTTTTCCAAGAATTATTCCCACCATATTCCCAAGCTTGTTTCTTCTTTTGTTTTCTCCATTCTTATTTAACGTTTATTTATATAGTGTAGCTTTGTATTTTCAAGGCATTTGACCACCATTTAATTGCTAATCCATCCCACATTGTTGTAAAGTCGGCATTATTCTCCTTGTGCTGCGGAGAGACCCAGAAATGGGTTAAGTAATTTTCTCAAGGAATCCGAATGTGAGTCAGTGATTAGGCTTCAATTAGAACTCAGTTTCATATGCGCAATGTTCTTTTCTCAGGTCTCTGGGGCACCATGCTATTATCTGGGAAACATTCCCAAAGACCAAAGTAATTA
>NC_138370.1:45908324-45991457 GCF_054177405.1 Leptonychotes weddellii | reverse complement strand
CACCAAGAGTGAACCCCAAGGTAATCTATGGGTTTTAGGTGATTATGATGTGTCTATGCAGGTTCATCAGTTAGAACAAAGGTATCACACTGGTGGGTGAGGCTAGTAATGGGGGAGGATATGCATATGTCGGGGCAGGGAATATAGGGGACTCTCTGTACTTTACTTTCAATTTTGCTGTGAACCTAAAAACGACTTTAAAAAATTACAGTCTTTAAGTACGAAAAAAAAATAGAATACATAACTTTGAAGGAATATAAAGACTGGCAGTATTGATCAGCCAGATACCAAGTTTTATAATAAAGCTACTATAATTAAGACATCATGGAAATTGTGCAAGTATAGACACGGATTGCCGAATGGAGAGTTCACCTACAGAAACATGTTACAGAAAAATGATAATATTACAAAACAGGCTGGAAACAACTGAAAGGAAAAATGTTTGATAATTTCTTATCTGTATGGTAAAATAAAACAAAATTAGATCCTTACCTCATACTTTATATGAAAACAAGTTCCAGATGGACTAAAAGCCTAAATATAAAAAACAAAGCAATGGTATCTTGAGAGGAAAATTATTAGATAACATCATCATGATGAGGTAGCAAAGAATTTCTTTAAAATATACAAGAAAAAAAAGTCATGAAGCAGAAGAGTGATAAACTTGACTAAATTACACTATAAAATTCTTTTTATAAACACACTAGAAATGAAAATATAGGATTATATCTTTACTATTTTGGAACAGGGTGTGTGATATTGTAATATAAGAAATACATATTTTGGTCTTTGTTCCCAGCTCCAGGTCAGAGCTTCTAAAACCCTTGTAATTTCCTGAGAAGGACTATTAGAGCATCTTTTATTACAATATTTGGGTTTTGTTGCCAGTTCCTGAAATAGCTCAAGGGTGATAAAGTTGAAGGACTGTCTTCTGTTATGTATCAAGCCCTGTTCAACCACACCTGAGCTTATGTTAATGAGGTGACTTTTTACAGGCTTCTAGGGATGGGGAGCTGGTTGCTAGGGGAACCAACCAGGTGATTAGAAGGTTGAAATTTTTAGCCCCACCCTTAATCTCTGGGGAAGAGGGGCTGGAAATGGATGGAATGGCCAATGTATTGACCAGTGGCCAATGATATAATTCATCATACCTATGTAATGAAGTCTCCATAACCCTAACCTAAGGAGTTCAGGGAGCTTCTGGGGTTGGTGAACACACTGAGGTGCCTGGAGGTTTGGCTGCACAAAGAATTTTATGTTGTTGTGGAATGGTGTGTTGACTCCTCAATGCCTTTAGGAACCTGAGCCTCTTCTGCCTTCTCTCCAGCCATCTGTGCACGTGGTTTTTCTCTCATACCCCTCCCCTCCAGTCACAAGATGACCACTCCACCTCTAGCATTGTGTTTTCCATCCAGACATGAAAAAGAAAGAGAGCAAAGTCAGTTGACTCTTTTGAAAGAACTTTCCAAGAAGCCCCACTCAGAGTTTTTATTTGATCATCATTGGCTAGAACTGTGTGACGTGCGCGTGGCATCTGGATCAGCAGGAAAGACCTGGGAAGGCGATCTTGTAGCTGGGCATGCTCCCTTGAACAAAACCAGAGTTCTGTTAGGAAGATGAGGACAATGAACAGAATTGAATTGGGGAGCCAGCAGGACTGTTGCAGAGATCATTGTTTTATGCATTCCAACAGGACCTTCATTTTGAGTCCAGTTCGCTTGACTAGAAATGATTTGGGGGCAACAATCTGATTGGAAATTAATTTATTTGATTTTATTTAAGCCTCTGTGCATAGCGAGTGCACTGCTCCTATTTAAATGGCACGTATAGGGGCACCTGGGTGGCTCAGTCGTTAAGCGTCTGCCTTCGGCTCAGGTCATGATCCCGGGGTCCTGGGATCGAGTCCCGCTTCGGGGTCCCTGCTCAGCGGGAAGCCTGCTTCTCCCTCTCCCACGGCCCCTGCTTGTGTTCCCTCTCTCGCTGTCTCTCTCTGTCAAATAAATAAATAAAATCTTAAAAAAAAAAAAAATAAATGGCACATATATTTGGGGTGTGAATGGAGGAGGAGGGAAGTAGTAGATGGAGCTGATGGGTGTGGAGATTCTGGAGTCCCTTAGATTCCCCGGTGAACCACAGCGTCTAATAATTTTGCTTTTAACATCTGTGGGCACAAACGCTTCAAATCAAGTTATCTCTGCTTGTGGATTAAAATTAGCAAAGTGCAAAGATCACAACTCTTGTTAATAATGTGTTTTCATGAGAGGGATTCACTGGATTTTGGCAGAATTGTGCTTTTCTCCTTCTAACTTTTTTCCTTCTCTTCTCATGGTCTTATAGGAAGAAACTACTAGAACTAATATTTTTTAAAGAGAAAACAATATTCCTCCGACGAGAGATCTTGCCTGAAGCAGCCTCTTTTATACGGTGCTTCCTAAGGCACTAAGTCCAGCCTTTTATAGACAGAATACAGCACAGGTGTGCTAGAACTGCACTAATGAGGAGCATACGCTTTTCGTTACCTTCTCATTTGCGGTGTCATCGGGGTCCAAGAAAGCAAAAATATTACAAAGTTAAGGGGGGAAAAAAAGGAAGATTCTGAGGCTCTTTTAAAAGTTAAGTATTTTGGGAATCATAAATAAAATAAAAACTTCGACTTATTACAGTGCACCCCACTTACAGCAAATCATTCACCGGTGAAAATTACATGGAGAATGTTTTAAAGTCCATAAGAAAAGGGGGAATAAAACAAGTTTTCCTGTAATGTCAGTTCAGGCCAACCTTGACCAACCTCCATCCTAGAATCAAAGTTTGGCCCAGTACCTTGATCTTTATAGAAGTTCTGTTAACAATGGCTTTTAAGCAGGGTAAAACTGAAACCAGATTAATGACTTACCTCAAGACTTAACTTCCCTGGACGCTGCACACCAAGCCTCAGACTCTTTAAAACTCTAATTGGCTCATCTGCAAAAGTCAATTTCAAATTTTATCTCAGTTTCATTTGGAAGTGTCACTCATATTACAGTCAAAGGTGGTTATGATGGGGCCCCTGGGTGGCTCAGTCCGTTAAGCGTCTGCCTTCTGCTCGGGTCATGATCCCAGAGTCCCGGGATCGAGCCCCGAGCCGGGTTCCCTCTGCCCCTCACCCTGCTCGTGCTCTCTCTCACTCTCTCTCTTTGTCTCTCTCGAATAAATAGTCTTAAAAAAAAAAAAAAAAGTGGTTGTGAGTCTTCAGAATCTCTCTGCAGCTATAAACAATATCTGGATTAATAAGAACCATCTTGGATAAAGACATATGCTTGAGCTCCTTATTGTACTCATAAGAAATAATGAAGACATGCAATTCACAATCATACCCTCTTCCATTGCACAAAAATTTAAAATTGTCCTAGATGTTAATATGTGCAAAAAAGTTGAAGGACGCTTCCACTTTGATTTTAGCCCCAACCATCAGGCAGTGAGGAGGAAGATAGTAAAAGCATAGGGAGAAGCAAGAGTATCAGCCTTTTATGGGTAATGTTATAGTGCGTGTGAAAGACGTGGGAGAAAACAGAAGATTATATTTATACATTCTGAACTGTTTAGTCCCTTCCAGTGGAAACTGATGACTCAGGAATTGCGAAGTCGATCACTAGAGGGTAAGATGAGGTCAGACACTGGACCCCACCCAAAGCCTACTACTTAGAGCAAAAGTAGAGTGGGCAGCAGGCCAGTCACATACCAGTCAACTGGCAGATGACACCAGATCCAAGCAGGGCAGGTGCAAGAACCAGTGTCCTGGAGCACCGTTAAGATTAGAGCTGACTGTAGTTGATGAGGACAAAAGGAAACTGAGAAACACATCTCCATTTGGGGGGGCTCAGTTCTTTGCAGTGGCTTCTTATGAAGGTATGTGCCCTTCCCTGCCCCCAAATATCATGCTACCTCTGGTATTTGAGGGGTAGCATTTGATAATATTTCATCAGGTTGTCATCTGCCCCTCACACACCTTTCTAGTTTTGACACATTTCACACAGTTGTCATACCCACTGTACTCAGACAAGTCTGTGTGCTTTGGACAAACCGAGCTGTGCTAATACAAATGTCTGTAACTGATAAGGAATGAGGCATCTGGAAGATTTATTGCAGCTAAGACCAGAAAAGAACACTGTCCCTTCTTCTCTCCTTAGAAACTGATGCCCTTTCATCTTTCCTTCTAAACACTTGTTCTTCTAAATTTTCTTTTTTCTTTTTTTTTTTTTGCCAAAGCCAAGATAATTCTTCCAGGTGTCAAATCTGTCCCCTTCCTACGTGGAATCTCATCATGTCTGTCAGTCTCTGCTTTTGAATAGCTTTTGAATTTGTTTTCCTTTTCTCTATCACCACCTAGACCAGACCCTGGTCACATCAAACCCGGATTATTTTAATAGTTTCGTAATTCGATGGGCTGGTCCCAGCCTTTCCTCTCTCCAATCTATTCTCACTGTGGGACCCCTGTGCAGTCCTCTTACTTGTAATAATGAGTCTAAACCGCTCCTGTAACACTTAGGATCTGGCCCACTGTCTCCATCCAACCACATTTCCCACCTATCCCATCTTATCACTCATCTCCCTATTTCCCGGTTGGCCATGTTCCACCCCTGCCCTTGTCTAATCAATTCTCTGCTTACAATGACTTCTCCTTCCTCTCTAGCTATCCAAATGCTACTTATCCTTCCAGGTTCATGTCAAATTATCTCCATTAAGTCTTCTCTGAAAAATTTGGTCCCTTTAAATTCCCTAGCCTTAACTGTCAATACCATGCATTTAGGAATCTAGAAGATTATGTTCTGGTTTGTGTTATTTAATTCTGGTTTTATAGGTTCAAGTTTGCCTCCTTCAACTGTTCTTCAGGGCAATGACTTTGTGATACATTTCTCCCAAATTAAGCTGTCGTCCCTGCAGTGGACATGCAAATGGCGCACTCTACCTACAATGGTTGCTCAATATATATTATAAAATTTGTCTGAAGACATGAAAAAAATTACATTAAGAAGGACTCTTGGAAAGTCAGCTTGGGATTTGGAGAGGTTTAAACATTTTATACACAAGAATTAGTTTGAAGACATACACAAGGAATGAAATATTCCGCTCCCTCTGACCTTTGGACCAGCAACGATGTTGGCACATTATACTCTATTTTTTTGGCCCTTCTACCACCATTTCTGGGCTGCTTAATTGGCCTGCATTCCAAGTTCATCACTGGAATGTAAGACATCACCTACACATTTAAATAAATAGTTAACTCTGACCTCTTGCTTTTCCAAGTGAAACAGTGGTTCCAAAAGTAGAACCCCACAGCTCTGCCACATCCTTTGAAACTTGAGGAAGGTTCTGTGTAATCTCCTCACATCTCTGTGTTAAATTCACCTTCTCTTCCCCTGAAATGATGCTAAAGCAAGACAGGGGTAAAAATCAGAGCCCGTGGGAAATAGAAGGATTAAGTAAATTTGATTTTAAACTGAGAAACAATTTTCATTCTAAATAACTTGCATACATGGTACCTTCAGTTAAACAAAATAATATGATTTTTATTAAGCATCAAAGAAGCAGAGAGCCTGGGTGAAGTTGTATCTAGCTGGGGATCTGCTCAGCATTGGATGATCTGATTAGTAAACACTATAACAAAGGTAGAGAATATACCCAGAATAGGAAAATTGATTAAATAACAAAAGACTGAAAATTCTCTTCAATTAGATCTTCCCTACTCCATCTTCAGGGACTATAGCAAAATTATTTGAAGTACGGAAACCATGTAAATTTTATAAAATCATAAAGGAAAGGAAAGTTGATTTTAGACTATTAAAATAACACCAGGACTGGGATCAGGGAAAACTGAACTGACATGTATTATCTACACACAGAAGTAGAATCTGGGAGTCATCAATTAATTTTGAATAGGAGCATCTCATTTTTATTCTTTTTTAACTCATGTAGTTTAGAATTTCAATAATCAAACCATAATGGGTTGAAAATACCAAGTTGGCTCACCAAATCTTTGTGTAGACGAGATTAGCATTCAATAACGTGCTGACTAATCTCACTCGCCCTAAACATATTACTTTCAGATTTGACTTAAATAGCTAAGTTACCACTTTATCTCTTTCTTTGTCCAAGCCAATCCCCTCCCTCCCTTCCTTTTACAGTGCCATCTTTTCTTCTTACTCAATATTATCAAGCCAAACCACAAATCCAATTAAGCTGTCTTGATGCCAAAATCTCTGCTCCTGGAGAAATGCATCATGCAGCACATCTAGGTAAGTGAATTAAAAAAGCATCCAGGCAGGTATCTGGTGAATGTCTCAGTTCATCCTTGCATAATAAACTATCTTCTCCTGCTCATTCATTTGTCAGTCACAGTAACTAAGGATTATTATTTGCTGAATGTACGTGACACCAGCAATTTGCAAAGTCTGTTGGCAAGAAAATCAGGTTAGAATGACAGAGTGAGAAATTAAGCAGAAGCCTGATGTAATTAGCTACAACAATCAGTGCTCTAATTTCTGATTTATTGTTTCCTGTTTTCCTGCTGCACTCCACTCTGTGTATACTGTATGTGCTTCATATAGGTCAAACAATTGCCTTATCAGTCCTGGCAAAGCGAGGGGTCAGAGTTAACAATATTTATTTAAACATGCAGGATGCTTCCCACTGCAATTAGGAAATAACTATTACTAATAGGTCTTTGGCACTACTTCCTCATTTATGCAGTTTTGGGGAGGAAAAAAAAGAAACAGAAACAAGAAGCAATTGGGATTCATTTCTTACATATGCACAGGAGTTGGTTTTGCTCTCCTTGTAAAAGAATTTTCCTCACTTTCAAAAAATCTACGATTCCAAATGAGCCAAACAAATCATTATTGTTACAGCTGAATATTCATAAAAATATGGAAAAAGTATCCTTCTTGATAATTAATGCAGTTTTATTTTCAAATCTCTGTTAAAAGGTTATTATTGACCTCCTCTTGTAAACTCCATGGAGAATTTCTTTGCTTTCTGTCATTCAACCACAAACATAAGTTGGAATTAGTCATTCTTTTCCATATTTAAGAAAGCATTCTTTAAAATTGCATGTAGGATCTACTTTGAAGAGGAAAATCATGAGCAGTTTTAAATTCAAAATAGAATTTTTAAAAAGAAACCTCTAAAATCAAACAATAAACTCCTGTAAGATAAAAATACCACTGTACTTAACTCAAAATAATGTTTGCATTTCTGAAAAGATGAATATGACTCAAGTCAGTGTAAATTCAAATGAAATTTTTATCACTGGCCATGTAAAGAACAATTTGATAGGTCATTTTGAAAAACAAACGAACTGGATATGATGAAATGAATATTTTTGTTTTTATTCCTTTTTTAAAAACAATTTTTAAAGATTTTATTTTAATTCCAGTTAGTTAACACACAGCATCATTTTAATTTTCAGGTGAACAGTATAGTGATTCAACAATTCCATATGTTTTTATTATTTTAATTTCAAAATTTTACAAATCCAGGGCTCCCAAGAGCACTATATACCTACAGTAAGATGAAGCAGAATCTTTACAAGGCCTTCAGGGAGGCCTCAGCCGACTGCAAAGTAATATGGGAATTAGAAGGACAACACTGAGTATTCAGGAGACCTGGATTTTTATCTAGGCCATTTCTTTCATTAACTACTGGTCTTGAGCAAGTCATTTGCCCTCTCTAGATTTCATTTTCCTTAGAGATAAAATGAGAAGTTTAGACCTGATCTTTAAATCCTTTTTTTAAAAGATTTATTTATTTATTTATCTCAAGCAGATTCCCCACTGAGCACAGAGTCTGACTGAGGAGGGGTGGGGGACTCGATCTCACGAACCTGACGTCATGACCTGAGCCAAAATCAAGAGTTAGGGCTTAACCAACTGAACCACCCTGGTGCTCTATTCTTTAAATCCTTTTTATAACAAAAATTAGTATAAATCAAGCACTTATGCTCTGTGTCAGGCATTATAGTAAATATTTTAGAGCCCTGTCTTTTTTTTTTTTGCTATTAATACAACTAAATTAAAAACATAATCAAATTCAAATTAAATTAAAATCTAAAACATTATAATGGATAAAAGAGGGGCATTATATACTTGTAAAACACATGAGGAGAAAGATTGTATTATATTTGCCCATATTTCTGCTCGTAACATTGTTCTGTCCTTCCTGATGCTCCATGATTCCTTCATTTGTCATTTCCTTTTCATTTGAAGAACTTCCTTTAGCTGTTCTTAAAGGATAGGTCTGCTAGTGACAAATTCTTTTAGTTTCCATTCATAAGAGAATGTCTGGATTTCCTCTTCATTTCTAAAGGATAGTTTCCTTGGATATACAATTCACTGCTGACAATTCTTTCTTACAAGTTGACAGACATTCCATGTTTTTTAATTCTCCCAATGGTCTATGGAATAGTAGCTCATTATCTCTGCTTTACAGATGAGAAAACTGAGACTGAAATTCAGTGACTTGCCTGAGGTTATTCAGCTGGAATGAGACCCAAGGATCATTCCAAACTAGGTTAATTAGTGCTCAAGTGCTTAACCTTTTGGTTCTGCAGCCTTACATCTTAAGCTCTTAACATACTAAGATTCTAATCAAACATACATACAGATCCATGGAAATCAACACTATACCTTATCTTAAACCAAAATGTAGAAATCCACAATGTTCTGCTCAAATAAGATTGAATACCTTAATGTGTGAGCCTCCAATAGTATTTGTATCTAAGAATAGTTCCATAAAGGGCGCCTGGGTGGCTCAGTTGGTTAAGCAACTGCCTTCGGCTCAGGTCATGTCCCGGAGTCCTGGGATCGAGTCCCACATCGGGCTCCCGGCTCAGCGGGGAGCCTGCTTCTCCCTCTGACCCTCTCCCCTCTCATGCTGTTTCTCCGTCTCTCTCTCTTTCTCTCAAATAAATAAATAAATAAAATCTTTAAAAAAAAAATAGTTCCATGAAAATGCCAATAAGGAGTTCCAAACAAATAGCATGAAATCAATCACTAAATAGTTGCTAAGCACCTACTAGGTTCTTAATTCAGAATTCTCTCCTATAGAAAGATACAGACATCTAAAATGCATCCTCTTCTCCCAAGAGATTAATGATTCAGTTGGAGTTAGAATCCATGTTATACATTTGTTTATGATAAAATTTGAGGTACACACAAAAAGTGCTGAAGGATTTCAACTCTCAGAGCAAGAACAGTCAGAGGTAAATAACCTATGAAGTAAACGAATATAATCTGAATTAATGGCAGTGGGAAAGAAGAGCTTTACTGGGAAAAAAAATGGCAGGAAGATGTTGGATAAGAGATTGAATAGAGACAGGAGTGTTTAAAAAAGTCTATAGTGTTCAGACCTGAGGGGTGAGGACTAAGTAGACAGAGTCCAGTGGTGGTTAGGGGAACACCTATGAGGATCTCCTGATCAAGGCTGACCTTCAAAGACATGTCTGAGTTAAGTTTTGAGGGATAAATAGGTGGTATCCAAGTGAAGAACCAAAGTAAGAGTATCCTGAGGCACAAGATAAAGCATGCTTGAAGGTGAGATATACCACTGCATGTTTGGGATTCTGAAAGAAGTTTGTACCAGGTGAAGTATGGGGTGCTAGAATATGTGATGGGAAAAATAACACTAGAAAAGATACTGGACAAAATCTTAAAGAGTCTGTTATATCTTCATGTGAAGATAATAAGGAACAACAAACGGACACTTGGGTTGCTTCCAATATCTTGGCTATTATAAATAATGCTATAATAAACATAGGGGTGCATATATCTTTTCAAATCAGAGTTTTCATTTTCTTTGGATAAATACCCAGTGGTGGAATTATTGGATCATATAGTAATTCTATTTTCAAGTTTTTGAGAAAACTTCATATTGTTTTCCATGGTGGCTGCACTGATTTGCATTCCCACCAACAGTGCACAAGTGTTCCTTTTTCTCCACATCCTCTCCAGAGAAACAAAAATACCGCATGATGTCACTCATATGTGGAATTTCAGAAAAAAACAAATGAATAAACCGAAAAGGAGACAAACAAACAAAAAAAACAGACTTTTTTTTTTAAAGAGTTTATTCATTTATTTGACAGAGAGACACAGTGAGATAGAGAACATAAGCAGGGCGAGTGGGAGAGGGAGAAGCAGGCCTCCTGTCGAGCAGGAAGCCCGACGCGGGGCCCTATTCCAGAAGCCTGGGACCATGACCCGAGCCGAAGGCAGACGCCCAAATGACGGAGCCACCCAGGCGCCCCAAAACCCAGACTCTTAAATACAGAGAACAAACTGGCAGTTGTCAAAGAGGAGGTGGGTAGGAGGATGAGTGAAATAGATAAAGGAGATTAAGAGCACACTTATCCTGAGGAGCACTGAGTAATGTATAGAATTGTTGAATTATCATATTGTATATCTGAAACTAATATAACACTATATGTTAATTATATTTCAATTAAAAAAAAGAAAGAGAAGAAAGAAAAAATAATAGGGAGCAATGAAAGGAGAACATGATTGGACTTGAACCTGGGAAAGCCAGATATCCAGTGTAGATGATTATGTCATCTGCAAAGGTACTTTTATTTATGTCTTCCCAATCCGTATACCTTTTATTTTCCTTTCTTGTTTTATTACATTAGCTAGAACTTCCAATATGATAGTTGAAAAGAAGGAGTGAGAGGAGATATCCTTGCCTTGTTCTTGATATTAGTGGGAAAATTTCAAGTTTCTCATCATTAAGTATGTTAGCTAAAGGGTTTTTTGTTCGTTTGTTTTGCGGGGGGGAGGGTGTTGTAGCTATTCCTTATCAAGTTGAGGAAATTCTCATGTATTCCTAGTTTATTAAGAGTATTTGTCAAGAACGGGTGTTGGATTTTGTCAAATGCTTTTTCTGCACCTATTGATATGATCATGTGATCTTTCTTTTTTGGCCTGTTAATGCGATGGATTACATTAATTATGCTTGAATGTTTTTTGTTTTTTTTTTTTCAAGAGAACAAATCTACACCTTTATTTACTTTTCATTAAATTTAAATCCTTGAGGGGTACAGCATCACACGGATTCTGTGGCCAATGGCTTTAGCAGGAAGGTTGCTTCAGAATTTGGCACGAACCATGCCACTGTTTCCATGAGCATGAGTTACTTTTCCCCAGATGACTCTGGTTGTTTGGTTTGCCACCAGGAGTCACTGTGTTGTTCTTTGCTTTGTACACATAAGCACATCTCTTGCCTAGATAGAATTCCGTTTCATCTCGAGCATAAACACCTTCGATTTTAAGAAGAGTTGTGTGCTCCCTCTGGTTCCAGAGACCCCACTTATAGCCAGCAAAAATGGCCTTGGACCACAGCCTTCCGGACATTATTTGGCGTTATAGGAGTCCTGTTCCCAGGAGGCCTCCACAGACTCCAAGATGGAGGAAAAAGTTATGTATACCTGGGATAAATCTCACTTGGTTATGGTGTATAATTCTTTTTTAATACATTGTTGGATTCTATTTGCTAATATTTTGTTGAGGATTTTTACATCCATGCTCAAAGAGAAGTTAATCTGTAATTTTCTTTTTTCATAATGTCTTTGTCTGCTTTTGGTAGTAGAGTGATGCTAGCATCACAGGATGAGTTAGGAAGTATTCTCTCTTTTTTTGTTCTCTGAAAGAGATTGTAAATAACTGGTATATTTTCTTCCTTAAATGTTAGGTAGAATTCAAAAGTGAATCCATCAGGCCCCTAGCTTTCTGTTTGGGGAGGTTATTCGTTATCCACTCAAATTCCTTAATAAATATAGGCCTATTCAGTTTTTCTGTTTTTTCTTGTGTGAATTTCGGCATTGTATGTGTCTCAAGGAATTGGCCCATTTCATCTAGATTATCAGTTTATGGGCATAGAGTTAATTCATACTATTCCTTGATTATCCATTTAATGTCCAAGGGATCTGTGGAGATGTCCCTCCTTCTATTTCTCACATTAGTAGTTTATATTGCCTTTCTTTTCTTAGCCCTGCTAAAGGTTTATCAATTTTATGTATCTTTTCAAAGAACAAGTGTTTGGTTTTGTTGATTGATTTCCTATTTTCAGTTTCTGTTTATTGTTTCTATTCTTCTGCTTACTCTGGATTAATTTGCTCTTCTTATTATTATTGTTTTTTTTTAATTTCCTAAGGTGGAGACTTAGGTTACTGATTTTAGATCTTTCTTCTTTTCTAATATATTCATTTAATGTTATAAATTTCCCTCTATGGACTGTTTTTGTTACATCTCACAAACTTTGCTGTGTTTCCATTTTTATTTAGTGCAAAATATTTTTAAATCTCTCTTGAGATTTCTTCTTTGATTCTTGATTTATCTGGAAGTGTGCTGTTTAATCTCCATGTATTTTGAGATTTTCCACTTACCTCTCTGTTACTGACTACTAACTTAATTCCATTGTGGTCTGAGAGCAGACATTGTATGATTCCAATTTTTTTTTCAGATTTGCTAAAGTGTATTTATCTTCCAGAATGTGGTTTGTCTTGGTTGAATGCTTCATGTGAGCTTAAGAGGAATGTCTGTTATGTTGTTTGATGAAGTAGTCTGTAGATGTCCACTATAGCCAGTTGATTGATGGTTTTGTTGAGCTCAACTCTGTCCTTATAGATTTTCTTCCTACTGTATCTGCCCATTTCTGATAGAGGGGTATTAAAGTCTTCAACTCTGATGTGGACTCATCTATTTCTCCTTGCAGTTCTTCCTCATATAGTCTGATGCTCCAACAGTAGGCACATACATGTTAAAAGTCATTATGTCCTCTTGGAGAATAGATCCCCTTATCATTTTGTAATGCCCTTCTTTATTGCCAATAATTTTCCCTGCTTTGAAATTTTTCTTTGTGTGCAATTAATAGAGCTACTGCTTTTTTAAAAATTAGAGTAACCATAGTATATATTTCTTTATTCACTTACTTTTAGTCTTTGTGTCTTTATATGTGGGCTTCTTGTACACAACATATATTTGGATCTTGTTTTTTGATCCACACTGACAGTCTCTGTCTTAATTGTTCAATTTAAACCATTGATATTTAAGGTGACTATTGATATAGTTGGATTAATATTTATCATATTTATTACTGTTTTCTATTTGTTGTTTTTGTTCTTTGTTACTTTTTGTCTTCTACTCTTTTTCTGCCTTTTAATTGAACATTTTACATAATTCCATTTTTTCTCCTTTCTTAGCATATCAGTTATACTATTTTTTAAAACTTTTTTTGGTGGTTGTTCTAGAGTTTCCAATATATATTTATTATGAATCTAGGTGTACTTTTTAATAATACTATACCACTTCATGGACAGTGTGAGCACCTTTTAATAACAAAATAATCTTTAATTCCTCTCTCCCACACCTTGAATCATTATTGTCATTAATTCACCCTATTATAGCATATGGAAGCATATATATAAATATATATACATATATATGGCATATACATAAGCACATATAATCAAATACATTGTTTCTGAAAGAAAAGAATCATATGATCATCTCAATAGACATAGAAAAATATTTAATAAATATTGATGAAAGAAACTGAAGGAGACACAAATAAATGGAAAGATATCCCATGCTCATACATTGGAAAAAGTAATATTGAATACTGCTAAAATGTCTATAGATTCAATGTAATCCCTATCAAGACTCCAATGGCATTTCCTACAGAAATAAAAAAAAATACTCCTAAAATTTATGTGGAACCACAGAAAACCCTGAATAACAAAAGAAGTCCTGAAGGAGAACAATGAAGGAGGCATCACACCTCCTGATTTCAAGCTATACTATAAAACTATAGTAATTAAAACAGTATGGTACTGGCATAAAAACAGACAAATAGATGAATAGGACAGAATCAAAAGCCCAGAAACAAATCCAAGCATTTACACTTTAACTAACATTTGATAAAAGAGCCAAGAATATTCAATGGAGAAAAACAGTGTCTTTAATAAATGGTGTTGGGAAAATTGGATAGTCACATGTAAAAGGATGAAAGTTGATCCCTATCTTACACCACTTACGAAAATTAGCTCAATTAGATTATTAAAGGCTTAAATGTAAGACCTGAAACTATAAAACTCCTAGAAGAAACCAAGAAAAAAAATCTCCTTGACCTGGATCTTGGTAATAATTTTTTGGAAATCACACGTAAAGCACAAGCACCAAAATCAAAGTAAACAAGTGGGACCACATCAAACTAAAAAGCTTCTGCACAACAAAAGAAACCATCAACAACAGAGTGAAAAGACAACAAATGGAATGGGAAAAACATATTTACAAATCATATATCTGATAAAGGGTTAATACCTAAAAAATACAAAGAACTCATACAAATATATAGCAAATTTGATAACAATAACAACAGTAATAATCCAATTCAAAAAGAGCAAAGGACCTGGATAGATATTTTTCCAAAGAAGATATGTGAATAGTCAACAGGTACATGAAAAGATATTCATCAGCACTAGTCATTATGGAAATGCAAATTAAAACCACAAGGAGATATCACCACCTGCCTGTTAGAATGGCCATCATCCAAAAGACAAGAGAGAACAAATGCTGGTGTGGTTGTGGAGAAAAGGAAACCCCTTTTGCATTTGTTGTAGGGATTGTAAATTGACACAGCCATGATGGAAAAACAGTATGGAGGATACTCAAAAAATTAAAAATAGATCTACCATATGATCCAGCAATTCCACTTCTAGGGATGTAAAGGAAACCAAAACACAAATTTGAAAAGATGTCTGAACCCCCATGTTCATAGCAGCATCATTTACAATATACAAGACATGGTACTAACTTAAGTGTCCATCAATGGACAAAGAACTTTTGTGTGTATATATATATATACACACACACACACATATACACAATGGGATATTATTCAGCCATAAAAAATGAGAAAAATCCTACTATCTGCAACAACATGGATAGGCTTAAAGGCATTATGCTAAATGAAATAGGTCAAGGAAAGACAAACACTGTATGATCTCACTTACACATGGAATCTAAAAACAAAACAAAATACAACAAAGCAAAAAACACCAAAGTCATAAAAAAGACATCAGATTTGTGGTTACCAGAAGCAGGGGGTGGAAGGTGGAGAATCTGGAGGAATGTAGTGGAAATATACAAACTTCCAGTGATGAGACAAATAAGTACTAGGGATGTAATGTACAACATAATGACTAATAGAGCTGTATGATATATAGAAGAGTTGTTAATACAGTAGATTCTAAGGGTTCTCATCACAAGGAGAATTTCTTTTCTTTTTATTGTATATATATGAAATGATGGATATTAACTAAACCTATTGTGTTAACCATTTCACAATATATATAAATCAAACCATCATGCTGTGTACCTCAAACATATACAATGATGTTTGTCAGATTGTTTCTCAATTAAACTTTTAAAAATGCAGTTACTATTATTATTTTGAACAAACTGTTATCTGTTATATCAATTAAGAATAAGAAAATTAAAAGTTTTAAACTTTATCTTTACTATTTCTTCTTCAGCACTCTTCCCTTCTTTATGTAGATCTGAGTTTCTGACCTATATTATTTCCCTCCTCTGTAAAGAACTTCTTTTAACATTTCTTGCAATGCAACTCTACTGGCAACAAATTCCCTCAATTTTTGTTTGTGTGAGAAAGGCTTTAGTTCTCCCTTCCTTTTGAAGAATAATTTTTCAGGCTACAAAATTCTAGTTGGTGGTTTTTTTCTCTTGACACTAAATATTTCACTCCACTCTCTTCTCACTTGAATGGTTTTTAAGAAGGCAGATATAATTCTCATCTTTGTTCTTCTCTAGGTAGGGTGTGTCTTTGCCTTCTTCCAGAATTTTTTTCTTTATCTTTAATTTTCTATAGTTTAAAAAACTATATGTCTGGTGTAGGGTTTTTTTTGGCATCTATCCTGTGTGATGCTCTCTGAATTTCTGGATCTATGGTTTGCTGTCCGACATTAACTTGGGGAAATTCTCAATCATTACTGTTTCAAATATTTATTTGTTCTTTTCTATTTTTCTTCTCCTTTTGGAATCCGCATTACACATATGTCACACCTTTTATAGTTGTCCCTCAGTCTTTGATATTCTGTTCTCTTCCCTCCAGTCTTTGTCTCATTACTTTTCAGTTTGGGAGGTTTCTATGGACATATCCTCAAGCTGAGAGATTCTTTCCTGTCTTTTCCAGTCTACTAATAAGCCTATTAAAAGCATTATTCATTTCTGTTACAGCAGGGTTTTTTTTGTTTTTTGTTTTTGTTTTTGTTTTTTTATCTCTAGCATTTCTCTTTGGTTCTTTTTAGGATTTCCATCTCTCTAATTACAATTGCCATTTGTTCTTGTATGCTGTCTACTTCATCCATTAGAGCCCTCAGCATACAAATCATTGTTGTTTTAAATTCCTGGTATGATAAATCCAACATCCCTGCCATGTCTGGTTCTGACGCTTGTTCCATCTTTTCATATTGCGGCGGGGAGGGGTTCCTTTTAGTATGCCATGTAATTTTTTACCTAATAGTCACACACTATGTACTTGGGTAAAAGGAACTGCTGCAAATACATCTTTACTAATGTGGTGGTGAGATGTGGGGAAGAGAAAGTGTTCTATAGTCATATGATTAGGTCTCAGTCTTTTAATAAGCCTATATGCCTCTGGACTATGAAGTTCACAAGTGTTTCTTAGTTTTTTCCTCCCTCCTTTGGTGGTAAAGGACATCTACAGTGGGTTGGAGATTTCCCTTCATCCACATGAAAGGTTAGAGTGATTGAGTTTGGTTTTTCCTTCCTCTAAGGCAGTTGGACTCCAATAATACGTGGTTCACATGACAATTTCCACACATGAGGTCTCTGCTCCAGTAGGCTGAGACTATGAATTGTCACCTGTCTCTCCAAACTTGAGGGCCTTGGTTTCCCTTATGTTCTCATTTCTCCTTTGGATCCTAGAAGAGTTGTTGATTTTTCTGTCTGTTCACCATCCTACTTGTTATTAAGATTAAGTGGCAACTTCCAAGCTCTTTATGTGTGGAACCAGAAACAGGAAGCCCCTAGTTTTTTTTATGTGAGTGATAGGGTAAACATTGGTGTCATTTATATAAACAATATTTATCATTAGTGAGGTATTGTTGATGTTTATACAGACACAGCTGTGACATAAACCTATACATGGTCCATACCAAGCTGTACTATGAAAGGCTTACATTCCTTAATTCTTTCATTTATTACACAAATATTTACTAAGTGCAAAATGGGCTCTATGCTGTATTGAGAAAACAGTGGGGAACAATTAAAACAAATCTTTATTCTCATAGCAGAAGCTCTGGAGTTCAAGGTATCTATCAGAAGGTGAAAGGCCTCATGAATGATAATTGGCTGAGGTTGAGCCACCTGGGTGCAATCTTTAAGAATAGCAAGACAGGCAAAATGGACAACATCCAGACTGGAGTGCTAATGGAAGTCATCTAATACAGTGTAGTTCTGGATCATAGACTTAAATTTCTCACAAAGAACAGCCACGTCTGCAAGTATGATGGCTTATGAGAATCCAGATTTAAGAAACTCTGATTCCTTTAAAACTCACTATTGCTTTGAGCTAATAGAGAAGGTCCTACATATGAAGGGCTAAAACTGAGGGACAGTGAAGTTTGGTGGACTGCTGTTTTCCTTTGACATTGGTAACCAGCTGCTTTTTTAAATACCCCTCAGCAACATGTCCCAGGGCACCACAGGCAAGAATGAGGTGACACCAAATTCCACCAGAATGTTGATTCCAAAGTCTCTCTCATGGAGGTGCACTTCTATGTGTCACTCTAGAGGATGATGTGGACCTGGTTGAGGATTTTGCCCAGTACCTGTTAAGATGTCCAAAATCCTGGAGGCCTGGAGATGCATTTTCCAGAAGCTGGGTGGCCAAGACTGTTAAGCATTGGACTCTTGATTTCAGCTCAGGTTATGATCTCAGGGTTGTGAGATCAAACCCCACATCAGGCTCTGCGCTCAGTGGGGAGTCTGTTTAAGGATTCTCTCTCTCCCTCTCTCTCTGCCTCTCCCCCCACTTGCACTCTCGAGGCCCTCTTTCTCTCTACAAATAAATTAATAAATCTTAAAAAAAAAAGAAAGAAAACATCCTTGTTCTTGGAGAAAAGGAGGACCAGGAAGTGGCAATAGGTTTGGTCCTGCCTGTCACTTCTTATGGTTTTGAGAACATTTGGATCTACCTCAACTTTCTGCACCTGCATAGCAAGACCTTTGACTGTAAGATACCCTATACCAAGATACTTAATCTCTTTTTGCTGCCCTACAAGGATCAGCACCAGATGTTCTTTGTGATCAGCTTGAATCTGTCCAACAGGCAGGACCAAACCTATTGCCACTTCCTGGTCCTCCTTTTCTCCAAGAACAAGGATGTTTTCTTTCTTTTTTTTTTTAAGATTTATTAATTTATTTGTAGAGAGAAAGAGGGCCTCGAGAGTGCAAGTGGGGGGAGAGGCAGAGAGAGAGGGAGAGAGAGAATCCTTAAACAGACTCCCCACTGAGCGCAGAGCCTGATGTGGGGTTTGATCTCACAACCCTGAGATCATAACCTGAGCTGAAATCAAGAGTCCAATGCTTAACAGTCTTGGCCACCCAGGCTCCTCAAGGACATTTTCTTGACTCCCATGATGAATGAGGAAGAGATGGAGAAGCACTTTGACAGACAGATCACCAAGAATGTGCCAACATCCCTCCAAGAGATTGTTAATTGGGTCATGAAAACACTAATGAACCACAAGTTTACAGTTCCAGGCAACTTCCAAAGGCACTCAGGGGCCTGGTGCATCACCTGCTCCTATAAGGCAAGATCAAGACTACTTGCCTATAAGGCAAGATCAAGATACTAATGTATCTGCTGGAGTGAGGTTGTATCCAGGCTTACAAGCCACCTATGCACATCTGCTCTCACAAGATCTCCTTTGTCAACTGGACCTGTGACCTCACCTCTTGCTCCTTTAACTTTGATATTGAGACCAAGCAGGGGACTCAGTACACCGTCAGAAGCATCAAGAGGCAGATGTCTGGGAAACTGATTTTGTTAATGCAAAATGTTCAACATCAAAAATGAAATATTAAAAGAGAGGCTAAATCAAAGCTACAATATATAGGTCTCTAACTGTGACAAAGATGAGCGTGATGCCCACTTGGAGCTGATAAAGGATGCCTACTTAGAGAATGCCATCAACAACAGAGATGACTCAGGAGAAGGAACCAATGAGGCATTCAACTCAGGTGAAGAGGAAGAAGAAATGGCAGAGATGTCTGACAGCAATGCCTCTGCCAGTTCCTCCAGTAATGAGGATGACAGTGACTGGAATGAAAAGAAGAGGAAATACCTCAAAAAGATCAAGGTTCATAAGGGTTGCAAGAAGCCTGTGGAGATGGAGAAGGGCAAAGACCTCTATGCCCTGAAGGGGCATATTTATGCACAGATGCCATGGCTCAATGCTGGCTGAGAAAAGACCATGTCAGAGCACCTTAGCATCAGTATTATGGATCTTTCCAAGAAGGCAAACAAGACCTGGAAGGGAATGTCCAGAGAGAAGAAAGAGGAATGACATTGCAAGGCTGAGGGTACCAGGAAGGAATATGAAAAAGCCATGAAAGAATATAAAGGAGTCCATGGTGAATCTTCTAAGAGAGACAAGTCAAAGAAAAAGATGGGAAAGAAATCAATGCCTTCCAGGGGCTCATTATCCAAGTCATTCCCAAGGCAGCTAAGTGAGGGCTTCAAGGAAATAGCCTGTGTCCTGTGATGACAACTTTTTAGGAAAGAACAAGAGCAAAAAAAAAAAAAAAAAAAGAAGAGGAAGAAGAGAAAGCAGGATAAGGACTCTAAAGAAGAGAAACTAGCCAGTACTTCCACAGCTAGGAGGACTTCCTGACAGGATCCTGTAAACAGAGAGAGGAAAATGTTCCATCCTCGCTCTTGTCCTATCACACCTTAGTCTCCCCATCCACGTTTTGGTACCAGTTTCTCCTCATGTGAAATATCATCCTTGGATTATGTGCCATCCAAACAAGTTCTTCTGATGATATGCCCTTCACTGGGGCAGCAAGAGAGGTGTCTTATCTGCACTTCACATCGATGACTTTTTATAACTCGGGGAGAGATTGCGGGGGAGGCAGGTTAATGCAGGTTCAAAATCCTCCTAATTCCCCAACCTTAAGAATATGTTCAAGGTGCTGCAGCAGGAGTCACGTGATATCAGTCCTGTAGCTTCTAACTGGGGGCTATTTCTACTTTATTTTGTATTTCTGGTCTGTAAAAATCAGCATTTAATAAAGGGAAGTGACTTTGGGGAAGAAGGAGAAGGAAGGGGTGAACAAGTTTGCCAAATACTACCAGTTGGTAGAGAAAGGCAGATAATGGCAAATGAAGGTTAATTAATGATGACCTTGACAAAAACAGATTCGTGAGCTTTGAGGCAACACATCTAGGGATTTAACATCAGGTTCCACTACTTAATAGCTTGACTTTGGGCAAGAAACTGAAATCTTCTGAGCCTTAACATTTTCATCTTGGCAATCTGGTTATAGTGCCTACAGTCAAACTGGTCTGGTGACTAACAAAATAACATATGGGAATGCTCTCATGACTCAAAAAATAAATAGTCTTTCTTTTCGTTCCTCTTTTCCCAAGTCAAAAATCGAAAATATTGTAATTAACTAGTTTTGTTAAAGCCAACTAAGGTCCATGTGTTGGAATTCAGAGAACAGATGCCTACATTTCTGAAGCTACTCTTCCACTCACAAATTTAAGACAGCAAAGTTTAAATTTTGTAACGGGAATAGTCATAAATTGCTAAATGGTCACATAATAGCTAATAATTCTAATAAATGCTTTAAATTTCTATCACAAAGAAAATAAATAAAATATGTTTCTTAACTAAGAACTAATTTTTTTTTTCTGAAATAAAAGCAAACTGAAAAAAGGGATCGTGACAATGGGAGTACTAATAAAATTAAAGGCATATTAACTTAAATTAAAATGGTAATGATGTCCCAGGAGGAATGAATAAATCCTTTTCAGACTGAGGAAACAATTTCATGTGGAATTTGCGGCCAAAGAAATGCTATCCTTGTAATGGAATCTATCATTTTGCAATTAATTAAACATTTTGTCTGGGTTAAGGCTTAATTACTGCACAGATATTCTTTAAGCAACATGAATTTCTGTCAAGACATTGAAACAGTTAAAACATTTCAGGAATGTTTGGAAAATACCTGGAAATTTCTGTAATACTTTCTTAATTGTAAGAATGAAATTGGAAGCAGTGAGTTTCTCTGAAATTTTCTAATTTTAATGTAGTCTGATATGTCGATCTTTTTTGAACAGTTAGTGCCTTTTGTGTCCTTTTTAAACTTTTAATGGGTTTTAAAGTTCATTTATTCATTCATTTATTCAACAACATTACCTCTGTGCCCCTCTGGGTCAAAAGTAGGACACAAAAATGAACAAGATAAATCACAGTTCCTAAAGACTTCCTTGAACACTTAAGGAAGGGTGAGAGTCATGGAAAAGACACTTAGCATAGGTAAATAAATATACATTAAAAACTCGTGTGATAAATGTTATAGCACAAACATATATGAAATGCCAGGGGAGCAAAAAAAGGGAGATTAATTCACACTGCTAGAGGACAGGGCTTATTTCAGAATTAAAAATCTATATATTTCCAATACATTTAAAGGCTGTGGAAATAGTGTGTTCAGTCTTATTCCTGGATTGACCCAACTTTATGTCTGGCTTTATTAGCTATATAAATTCAAGTAATTATTAACCAATCTGAGTTTCAGTTTACCCATCAATAAAATAAGCATGATAATTCCTGCCTGATGGGATAATTAAAAGTTTAATGAGACAATTTATCAAAGGATTGATCTATGATAGTCTCTCAATAAATGATAATTCCCTTCACCTCTACTTTATTTTAAATTATTAAAGCCATCTCAGTTTAGGTGAATTATCAACTGATACGAGAAAGCTAAATAAATGTCCATAGTCCCTCCAAGATTTAAAACTGTAGTAGTTGAGAAAATGTTAGTGTATCAGAGAATTCGAGGGCTCCCCACTTAAATTTCTGTCTGCTTCCTCCTCAATAACTAAAAAATACTACTAATAAAAAGTTGGGCATAGAGCCAGTGAGATTGAGGATTAAATTTCAATCTTCCTTACAATCTATAGATGTGGTCACCTGCTAAAGTTCTGGTCAATGGCTGGTGAACAGAAGGATTGTGGTGGGCAACCCTCAGACCCCTCCTTACTAAGGACCTCGTATTCTTGCCATTTCACCCAAATTTTAGAATTTATTGCAATAGAAATGTTGGTCCTCTTATGGCCATTATAATGTTTATAGAATATGTGGTGATCATTCCAACATTAGTAATTCTTTTTTTTCCTTTATCAATCTTTCCAGATGTTTATCCATTTTATTTTCTTTTCAAAAAGAAATTATTTCATGGATTGCTGTTCTTTTGATTATTTTCTATCTTCAGCTTTATTTATGCTTAACTTGTTATTCTTTAAACAACCTCTGGAGATAGACACTTGAAATAATTTATTATTAGTCTTTTTTTTCCAATATATAAATTGAGAGCTATAAATTTCTGTCTCAGTTCCCCACAAGGTATTCATATATCATATCTTCATTACTATTCAGTTTAAAATATTTTCTACTTTCCATTAGTTTTGGTTTTTTTTGTACTCATGTATTTTTTTAGAATTATATTGGGGATTATGTTAGAAATTTTTGCTTTGTGTGTTGTCAATGTGTATTAAGTACATGCAAATTTAAAATTCTTAAATCATCTTGCTGGACTGAACTTTCATCACTACACAATGTCCTTCTCTATCTCTAGTTATGTTTCTTGCCTGAAATCAAGGTTGGTATTAGTCTAGATGCACCAGCTGTCTTCTGGTTAGTTTGCACTGTGTGTGATTCTTCCTCCTTTTGTTTTCAATCCTTTGTCATTTTTATATTCAAGGTATATCTCTTGTCAGTATAGGTGGCTTTTTAAAAGAATCTGATATACTTGTCTTTTAATGAGAGTATTATATTTAATATAAGTTCTGATATATTGAGATTTCAGTCAACTATCTTACCATTTGCTTTCTTTTTCACCTGCCTTACATTCCATTTCCTCTTCTCTTTCTTTCTAGATGATTAATCAAATGTCTTATATCCTCTTAGGTCTCTGTTTCTTCTCAATGATAAATCACTCACTTTAGTGATTAGTTTGGAGATTATAGCATGCCTTTTTGACTTATTAATATCTGATATAAATTAATAACTTCACCACCTTCCAGATACTGCAAACACCTCAGAATAGTATAACTCCAATTACCCATCTTTCTTATGTAATTATTAATATATATCTCAATTTTACATATGCCTGAAATCCAAAAGACAATTCTTACAATTTTCACTTAGAGATACTAAGGTATTTACCCTTTATTGTGCTTTTTCCCCCATCATGTAGTTGCATGCGTCTATCAGCATCATTTCATTCTATCTGAAGAAATCCTCTCAAATTGTTGCTGCTTTGGTAGCTTACCTGTACCTACAAACAATTATTTTCACATTTTGCCCAGATTTTCTATTTATTCTTGGTAAGTGTATTGGCCTGAAATTAGGTAGTCTGCTATTGCTGGGAGCAAAAAGTCTTCTTGGATATCTCCATCTCAGACCTCTTCCAGATTCTCTCCCACATTCATATATTCAAATGCCTACTCAACATCTCCACATAGGTGTCTACCAGCTCAAACCTTGGTCTTCCCCTGACACTCCCACCCCATCCCAACAAACCCTCACTTAATCTACAGCATTCCTGTCTTATTGATAATATTGCCAGCCTTTTATTTGGTCAACCTCAAGTCTTTGGAATCATTTTTCATTCCTCTTTTTTCCCAAAGACCTCATAGTCAATCTTTCAGAAATTACGTTGGTTCTATCCTCAAGATTTATCCAGAAACCTATTATTTCCATCTGTACTGTTACAACTCGAACGTGAACCACTATTATATCTCACCTGGATTATTACAAAAATCTCCTATTGGTCTTTCTGAGTCTATCACTGACCCTCAACAATCTGTCCTCAACAGTGCAGCTATAATAATCCTTTTGATAGTTAAATCAGATAATGTCGCTTCTCAGCTCATATCTTTCATTTAAATAATCAAAGATCTTACTATAATTTGCAAGGTCCTATTTGATTGTCCTCTCCTTGCCTATCTGACCTCATCTACCATTTTCACTGTACTCCATCACACTGGCCTCTTTGTTGTTTCCAAAACATGGAAGGTATTCTCATACCTCAAAGTTCCCACTCTAGACCTTTCTTCTTCCTACAGAGCTCTTCCTTTATATATTCTATTGGCTAATGTTCACCCTTTCAGATCATTTCTCAAATCCCACCTTTTCAATGAAATAAGGCCTGCCATGACCAATGTATTTAAAACAGCAACTTGCCTGACTTCTGAATGGTCATCTTAACCCTCCTTATTCTGCTCTATAGTTTTTCTTTTTTTCCATTGAATTCTTTAATCTTTTAACATAATATATGGATTTGCTTATTTTATGTTTATCTTTATTTATCTTCAATGCTAGCATAAGTGTTCCAAAAAGAGAGGAGTCTGTCTTTTTCATTGATGTATCCCAAACAGAACAATGCCTGGCATATAACAGGCTCTCTATACATATTGGTTGAATGATAAGTGAGTGAATGAATACATACCTTCCCCTGTCTACATATTCTCATTCAGAACATAGGTGAGATATTTGCCTATCTTGAACCATGAGAATATATACCATATCTTCGTGTGTTAATGTCCTGTGCCAGATGCAACAAATGACCATAAACTTAGTAATTAAAGCAAGAGAAATTTATTCTTTCACAGTTCTGGATGTCAAAAGCCCAAACTCAGTATAACTGGGCCCAAGTCAGAGTGTTTGAAGCCATGCTCCTTCCAGAGGCTCTAGGGGAGAATCGGTTCGTTGAATTCAAATTTTAGAATGGAGTTCCTAGACTTATGGCCACAATACTCTAATCTCTAAGACCAGAATCTTCAGATCTCTCTCTGCTCTGTTTTTGCATCACCTTCCCCTCTGTATGTGTGTCAAATTTCCCTCTGCCTCCTCCACTTATAAGGACACATGTGATGGCATTTAGGACCCACATGAATCCTCCAACATGTCTGTCCATCTCAAAGTCCTTAGCCTATTCACATTTGCAAAGATTCTTTTCCCAAATAAGGTAACATTTAAGGTTTCAGGTATTAGGACGTGATATTTTGGGGGCCATTATCAGCCTACTACTCCTAGGGATGGTAGTGTAGTTAGGATATTTTCCTTAGAACTTCATGGAGCAGAGTTGTCCTATTAACCCCAGAATCCTTACTTTGGGATATTAGGTTAAAGAGAAAGAAACATATTTTAAGCCACAGCTATTTTGGGCCTTGTTAAGTTCAACCGAATCGAATCCTAACTGATAAAATCTGGTGAATCACTGTTAATATTTTTTAATTGAAGTATCGCATTTACCTAAGGTGAAGTAGCACAGACTAATCCTAAGGTCATGCTTTTTTAATTTAGATTGGAATTATATTGACTCTGGGCAACACTGGTTATTTCATATTGATCAGAAACCCTGATATGAAATTTAAGAAAATGTTACACCTCGATAATGAAGTACAGTATAATTAAAAAAAAAAAAACTTGAAATGCCTAGAGCATTACTATAAAAAGTAATATAAAGAGGGCGCCTGGGTGGCTCAGATGGTTAAGCGTCTGCCTTCGGCTCAGGTCATGATCCCAGTGTCCTGGGATCGAGTCCCGCATCGGGCTCCCTGCTCCTTGGGAGCCTGCTTCTCCCTCTGCCTCTCTCTCTCTCTCTGTCTCTCATGAATAAATAAATAAAATCTTAAAAAAAAAAAATAAACTTACTGTTTAAAAAAAAAAAGTAATATAAAGAAGTCTTACTTTAGAATGGTTTAGAACTACTGCTCTATATGAAAGCACATTAAACAGCTGAACAGTTATCTTCTTTACCCACTACATTTTCTCAAGAAGCCTAATAAGGAGCAAATTACAACAGTCTAGACTGAGTCATGAAGACATGAATGTTCAAAGAAAAGTATGTTCCAAACAAATACCGTATTTGGTAAGTGCCAGTAAATGGTGACTGAAAAGCATGTTTTTTAAATTAAAAAAACTGTCTCTTTAGCCTAACTGTAAAAGCTGATTTTTATTTTGACATGTTTGTCAAACAATACATTAATAAAATATTGGGCAATTCTAATTCTGCAAAAATAATCCCCAACAATCTTTCACCAGATATCCTCCAGGGAAAGGTATTATTGAGGATTATAAGCCAAAAATGCTTTAAGAGATTAGCCCTGTAAAAGACTGCTCAGCAGACTGTGGAATTCTAGTGGACATCTGTGTTTGGTCATGTTTGGTCATTGCCCACATGTCCTATTAGTAATTAACCTGTTGAGGAAAACATCTCAGGGCAAAATCAACTTCATTACCTGACAGAGTTATGTACTAAATGTTATCATTTTATAATTAAACTACATTGGTTCCCAACTGCTGCCCAAATAATCATATAGACCATTCATTTCATCAAGATACCCCAAATTTTATGTTGTGGCTTTTTCTATAAATCATCATCAGTTGGCTTATTCAGTAATTAATGAATTCATTAAGTACTTAATTCAGTAATTAACCCCAATCCACTCAGCTGCCCAAGCCCAAACCCATTTTTCCAGTTTTCCTTTCCACATCCAGTGAGAGAGTAAATCCCACCTATTTAATATCTTCATCCTTGTATCCCCCCATTACAACCACTCAGGTGAAGTCTAGAACTATTATTTCCCAACCAGCTTGCGTTAAGCTCCTAAATGATCTCCACACATCTGTCAAGGCCTTTCTAACACATTCTCCTCCAGAGGTACCTCTAAAAAGTTAAATACATCCTTCTGCTGAAGACTATTTGGTGACTCACCAGATTCTCTAATATAAAACAGTGGAGCCATTAAGAACTTGGGCCCTGGATCCAAACAATGTGGATTCAAATCCTGGCTCTACCACTATTAGCTCTGTGATTCTAGGAAGTTACTTCATGTCTCTGGTCCCCAATTTCACATCCTGCAAAATAATGAATGTAATAGTACTGTCGCATTAGCATGTTTGTAGGGATGAAAAGAAATGATGCTTGTAAAGTCCTTAGTCCAATGGCTGGTACACAGTAAACTCTCCATAAAAATAAGCTGCTATGTCTCTAGACTTGTGTTCTCTACAGTTATAAGGAAGTGCTGGTAATTCTCTGAAGGTATTATTCTGTCTCTTGTTTCTACCCTTTATACATGCTGCTTCCTTTTACTGGAATCCAGAGTCCTTTCCCTACAACCTCAATACCACTTTCCCTAATTTATTTCCACTTTTATCCTTAAAAATTAGTGAGATTGGGGGCACCTGTGTGGGTCAGTGGGTTAAGCATGTGACTCTTGATTTCCGCTCAGGTCATGATCTCAGGGTCTTGGAATGGAGGCCCACATCAGGCTCCGAGCTCGGCAGGGAGTCTGCTTGTCCCTCTGCTCCTCCCCCAACTCATGCACACACGCGCACTCTCTTTCTCTCTCAAAATAAATAAATAAAATCTTTTTAAAAAAATTAGTGAGATTGAACATCCTTCTGGAAGCTTTTCCTCACCCACACCCACCCTGGTCTAGGCTGAGTTTGTCTATGTACTCACAAAGTACTTCATACTGTAGGACCTGATGTGCCTTATCACAATTGCTTGTCTAGTTGTCTATATCCCCACAGGGATTATAAGAACTACAGCTATTCCTCTCTGTATCCCAGTTGCTTAATATGGGACCCGTATAATCAAGTCTTATGGCATAGTGACCAACAAAAGATACTAAGTGAAGAAAAGTGGCAGAAATAAGGGTTCTATAAAGTTGGATGAACCTGAGGGTAAAGAAGTCATCAAAAGGATTCCAGATTGTCCAGTGGATAATCATATGCAAATACTTAAGACTGGATTTTTTTCACAGAATAAATTCCAGACTAATCAGATCCAATGTAGGATATGAAGCCATACAAGTAATAGAAAAACACATGGGTAAACTACTTTATAGCCTAAGAAGCGACAAAAGGGAAAGAATGATAATTTTGAAAACACACACAGGTGTTGCATGACAAAAATAAAAACATAAACAATTAAAAACCATAATATGTTTTTAAAAATCCTACTTATATCATAGGCAAAGATTTATTATTCCTAAGATGTGTTTTAAAAATTGATAAGTAAATGGGGCACCTGGATGGCTCAGTCGGTTACTCATCTGCCTTCAGCTCAGGTCATGATCCCAGGGTCCTGGGATCGAGCCGCACATCAGGTTTCCTGCTTAGCGTGGAGCCTGCTTCTCCCTCTCCCTCTGCCTACCACTCTGCTTACTTGTGCTCTCTCTCTCTGTCAAATAAATAAAATAAAAATAAAATAAAATAACTGGTAAGTAAAATGAAAGAATAGAACATTTTTCCTGTCTGAAGGATTTTCAGATGAAAGGATATGATGTTTAAGGCTTGATTTTTAAAAATTTAAAAAAAAATTTCCCACAAAAATTGGGGGATAAATAAGATTGACAAAATGGTATTGAAGCTATGTAATGGATACACAGAGATTCATTCTACTGGTCTCCCTATTTTTTATGTGTAAAAATTTCCATAGTAAAAAAGCTTTTTGAAGTGCTTGGGAGAAAGAAAATTTACAGATTTGAAAATTTAGGCTAATTGAACTCCAGTATTTATCAATGTTATAATTTCTAAGAAGAGTCTTCATCAGTGTTCTAATCTTCACTTTGGATTGAAATTACTAGTTTCTGTAAAAGGCTGGGAATTTTATCTAGTATTTTTTTTTCATGAAGGGCTAGCTGTATTTGGGCAGATGTCTTCTGAGTTAGACAACGAGCTTCCTAAATCTCAGTCTGTGTAAGATGTATCAGAATGGTTCTCAACCATTTCACTCATATCAAGCTGGACTTTTTGGCACTCATCTAAACCAAGACCTTTGTAGACCCTGGCAGGCCAGGCCCACACATTTGAGCTTCCATAGAGCCAATGCTGTTTCCTGGATGGGGACTCAGTGGTGGGTTTCAAATCTTTTGCTAGAATGGCAATAAAATGCTTCAAAGGCTTAGAGGTTTATTTAAAACTTCTAATAAAAAAAAAAAAGTAACTTGCCAAAGAGAAATATAAAATGATTAACAAATGACCCTACATTTTGTGTAGATATATATAAATATATAATTAAATATATCTATCGTTATCTTTTCATCTCCTTTCTCCACAACTGTTATTGAAGCTTTCTGACCATTTCTCTCCCTCTTATTGTTGCTCAATAAAGTCCACTCTGCACTTGACAGCAAAATTAATTTCTAAGAACTTTATCACTGTACTCTCTTTTTGAAACACTTTTAATAGCTTCTCAATGTCTGTAGATTAAAATTCACACTCAGAAATTCATGGCCGTCCACTCCAGGCAAACTTACCTTATCAACCTCTGGGCCTTTTCATCCAACGAGCCTTGTGGCACATCTTAGATTATTACGTTCGTGTTTATTTTTATGATTTTATTCGTTCTATCCCCGCCTGGACACTACACTTCTTAAACAGTAGAAACCACATCTTTTCTTTTTTTTTTTTTAAGATCTATTTATTTATTTTAGAGAGAGAGAAAGCCGAGCAGAGGGAGGGGCAGAGGAAGAGATAGAATCCTAAGCAGGCTCCCTGCTGAGGGTGGAGCCCCGGTCTGGGCTCAATACCAGGACCTGAGATCATGACCTGACTGAGCTCAGGCACCCCTAGAAACCACATCTTAAAGTTGTTTTTCTCTCTAGAATTCTTAACACAGTGTTATAATATGTAGTAAACAATTAATTAGATTTTAAAAAGGCTTGCTCATTTGATTCAGCTTACTACTTTGCTTTATTCAGGTGCCAAAGATAAGGAAACTAAAGAGAATCTGTTAGGTTTCTTCTTCTAGGTTTCTACATTCAGCCTCCCACATGTCTGAGACTAAAGATGGAACCGTAATTCAAAGGAGCCCCTATGTTTGTAAATGCATTTTAAAATCTCTGCCCGGCACTGAGCACATTGCCACTCACTTTCAGAAAAGTTACATTTTCTTATTGACGTAATTTCTTTGAGAAGTCTAAAAAATTATTTTCATTGATTTTACAAAGAAACAAGTCTAACAATTGTTTTTCAGATGAGTCATAAGTTCGTGGTGGTACACAATGTCTTGGAATTTACAGATATATGAAAGAAAATGTTTCCATGAAGTTGTAATTGCTCATTTCTCTTGTAACATCAGAAGTGACCTTTGCTAAAAAGGTATAATCAAATTTGGGAAGTTAAGCTTTCACTCAAAATAGCAAGACCCCTGCATTTTTCTTTTAAAATTTTGCCAAGTTTCTCATAATAATGATTATACCCTAAAAACTGAAATCACTTTAAAAGATAAGCTTAGGGTATGTATCTGAATCTATCAATCTATCTGTGTATCTATACATGCATCTACTCTCTCCCTTTCCCTCCCACCCGCCTCTCACCTAGGCTCACCTAAGGAAAATATAACACTGTGAATAAAAGCGTTGCTCAATGTGAACTGCAAAGCAAAATTAAGCGTGAGGATACTCTGATGCTTATCATCTAATGTCTGCACTCAGTCAAACACACAACAATAAAAACTAAATTCTAGGGGCACCTCGGTGGTTTAGTGGGTTGATCATCCTTTCGGCTCAGGTCATGATCTCAGGGTCCGGAGATGGAGCCCCACTTCGGCTCCTTGCTTAGTGCTCAGTGCGGTCTGCTTAAGATTCTCTCTCTGCCCTTCCCCCTGCCCTCTCTCTCTCTCTTAAATAAACAAATCTTTAAAAAAAAAACCCTAAATTCTTTATCATAAACAAACAAACCTGCTCTAAGCATGATCTGTTAATACCTGGGGTTTTTATTTTCTTAAACATTAAACTATATCCTGTTAATGACTACATTTATAGAAAGAAATCAAAGTGAAAGACACCACTTTGCTTCTTTAAGTGTACCAAACTCCACATACCGTTACCTAAATGGGCACTTGCTGATTTTTCCCCAGGGTCGTTCAAGAGGGCAGAGTCACTATAAGACATTATCGCTGGGCGCCTGGGTGGCTCAGTTGGTTAAGCGACTGCCTTCAGCTCAGGTCATGATCCCAGGGTCCTGGGATCGAGTCCCACATCGGGCTCCCTGCTCAGCGGGAGGCCTGCTTCTCCCTCTCCCACTCCCCCTGCTTGTGTTCCCTCTCTCGCTGTGTCTCTCTCTGTCAAATAAATAAATAAAATCTTTAAAATAAAAAAAAAATTAAAAAAAAAAGACATTATCGCTAATTTGCTGCTAGTGAATGTGTGGTACAAACCAGAATTTTAGTTTGACCCTTGATTTTATAATTTAATACCAATATTACTTACATTATTAGTTTTACTGGTAAATCAGGAGCAAGTGGTTGGAGTCCAGCTGTGACCCCAGGGCAAGAACTTTTTGCCGGCTGTCACCTTGTGACAGTTTGGGCTGTTAATTATCTCAATCGAACTAGCACACAAGCACCTCTCTGTCTGCCACCTGGCCGACTCACCTTCAGAAACCAGCAGCTTGCGAAGATTTAAAACCTGTAAAAAGGGCTGCTATGTAAACAGTTTATTGTATAATATTTGATGACCACAGTAGACCCGCATCAGTAATCAAAGGTACGGTCTGCTCTTGTGCCTTCACAGGTTAGCAAAGAAGAAAGTTAACAAAGAGAGCTCTCGGTTTGATCTTTTTTACCCCGCAGAATGAAACTAGGGATTTTGGCTCTGGACGCATCATGTCCGTGCTGCGGAGGAGAGTCAGTCACTGAGCTCAACTGAAATCAATGCGGAACTGAAGAAAAAGGCAAGCAAGCAGTTGTGTTTCCTTTGCAGAAATCACAATAAGGTGGAAGAGCTGAAAGCTCTCTTCTGGATAAGGACGCTGGGTGCACATTTCACCCTGAAACGCAGCCAGTGCCCATGACGCATGTGTGTAAATTACGTGCTTGCCGTATGACGTACCCGAGTGCGCCTGCTACTCTATTCTGACCCAAACGCCCTTCCTTACTTTCAGTGACATTTAAAATACATTTTTCAGAACCATGCTCCAACTTCTGGGATTCTATCTTACATTTCGCAATCTCCCTTCCAAACTCCATAGAAAAATGTCTGGATATTAATTTGATTAGACTATCAAATGATATGTCAAAATGCTTAATGAGCTTTAATTCTAAAGATTCTATTTGAACATTAGAATTCAGAGACATCTGGCTTTTGTTGATTTACTGGCTCGTTTCATAAGCCAAGTGGCTGAAGTTCAAATCATGATCAAAGTCTAAATTTTTTATTTGCTTTGAAGAAATAAGAAGAGGGGTACCTGGGTGGCTCAGTCAGTTAAGCGTCCAACTCTTGATCTCAGCTCAGGTCTTGATCTCGGAGTAGTGAGTTCAAGCCCCTCATTGGGCTCTATGCCCAGAATGGAGCCTACTAAATACATACATACATACATACATACATACATACATACATAAAGGAATAAGAAAACGTGTAATACGCTGTGATAAAATAACCAATTTTCAGAAAAGAAATAAAGCTAAATTAGATATATCTGCCTTTGATTCATTTCTCTGACGCATTTCTTCATATATCTTTCCAGAAGAAAATAGAGAAATAGTAACCTTCTCAATATCTTCCTTGCAACCTCTTTTCATATAAATTGTCAGACCTATTTAGAATTAACTATTTTTCTTCAGGTGTGTACACACACACACACACACACACACACACACACTATCCAAACATCCTGCAGGTAAGAATTACAAAGGTATCTGTATTACAAAAAGACCTGAAAACCCCATGTCTGAGTAAGAGTAGTCCCTACAGGTTTGTAATCGGTCTTGCCTTCCAGAGAAGCAAAACTTTCCTCTGCTTCTCTCCCTCATTCTTTTCAACCTCTCTGCAGCATCTTCGGTTATTGATAATAGATAGCTAACTACATGCCACACGAAGTAAGAAGCACTTGAAGTGTATTATTTCTCATTCATTCTTTGCAACAGCCTTACAAGTCATAAGATTGCCTTCACTGTCCAGGTAAAAGTGGTATAACTTGCTCACAGTCTTGCAACAAACAAATGTTAAAGCAGAGATTCAGTAGGAAGTCCTTCTGACTCCTGACTGTAGCCTCTTCCGGGCTCTGCTATACCGCCTCCCACTCAGCAGCATTTGCGGGAAATGCTTTCTTGAAAGACAATCACATCTCTGGGCTTTCTTGTCTCTCCTCCCTCTTCTGCCAGAACTTCACCAGCTTTCTCTTTTTTTCTCTACATACGTGGAGTATTGCCTCCATTCCCCGGGGCTCCTTCCCATCTACAGTTCTCATTTATTTCAGCAGCTTTGGCTTCTACTACTACGCATGTGGCTCCACCATCTGCATCAATTTTCTTGAGTTCCAGAACCTGCTCTTTGGCGGTGGTTATGCTCCTCTTTGCAACCAACCTGCCCTTTCACTTGTAATTGTGTCTAACATTACTTGTCCACCCAAACTCAGGATTACCCATCATCTCTTCATTTACCACCGATCTGAGTGAAAAAGATCTTAAGAATCCTACTTTTGGAAAAAAAAAAAAAACCTTTTTTTTCTTACACTCGTAGCACTGCCAAGTTTGAGTCCCCATTATTACTCGCTGAAGTAGTATTTCAACAGCCTCCTAACTGCTTTCATTGCCTCTCATCTCCACATTCTCTAATCAGTCCCACATTGTGCCACCAGAAACATCTTTTTAATCACAGAATCGTTCTTAGAACTCCCCTTTTCAAAGACCTTCAATAACTTCTCAATATACACAGACTAATATCCAAGCTCCTCTGTTCAGTAAACCCCGTGGCTTAGTTCTGGCTTATCTTAATCCAGCTTAACTTCTACTTCAATATCCCCAGATATATACTCTGCCATTCCGCAACCGTGCCCTGCCCTTGTCTCCTCCTGATTACGTTTGTGCTGGCCTTTCTTTGTGGGCTGCTTCTTCTTTCATCTTAACCCCTCTTGATCCACCTATGAAATTCCTCACGGTCCCACTATGATCCCCACTAAATGATTCATCTACCTCCTCATTTATTCAAGAAATATTTATCGAATATTTACCCTGTGCCTGATAAGAAATATTTACTGAATATTTGCCATATGCCTGACACTATGCTCAGATCCAGAATCTTAAAAATAAAAGGCAGTTTCCCTTTTCTCAAGGAGCCTGTAACAGTCTAACAGGGGGAGACAAACAAGTAAATAAGCAACTGAAATGACATACAGTTTTCATGAAAGACACAAACTACCAAATCTCACTCAATTAAAAAATAACCGTAAAAGTACCATGGTTATTTAAAGAAGGAGGAGGAGCAGGAAGGAGGGAGGGAGGAAGAAGAATATGAAGAAGAAGAGGAAGAAGAAGAAGTAGAAAGGAAGAAGAAGAATGATTCACTAGTAATTCTACCAAACATTTAAGGAAGAAATGATACTAATTATTCACAAACTCTTCCAGGAAATAAAGATTCCACCATTACATGACAGTTATGCAAACTAACAACCTAATGCCTTAATACAGCAGAAGATAAATCATTTGCAGTTTAAGGGAGACATCCACTAATATTAAAACCAGATTAAAACCCTACGAAAAAGAAAACTAGAGACCAATGTCTTTCATTAATATAGATTGTCTTTGATTTCTGTGGTTTTGCCATCTTTATAAGGCCTCATGTTACTCCACTGCATTCTCTGCATCTAGCTGCAAGACAAGCAGAAATAGAGTGTGGGGATCACAAGATTGGTTACCAGGCACCGGGTCTCAAAGTATATATTGCTTCTGCTTGCATCTTTTTTTTTTTTTTTTTAAAGATTTTATTTATTTATTTGAGAGAGAGAATGAGATAGAGAGAGCATGAGAGGGAAGAGGGTCAGAGGGAGAAGCAGACTCCCCGCCGAGTAGGGAGCCTGATGCGGGACTCGATCCAGGCACTCCAGGATCACGACCTGAGCTGAAGGCAGTCGCTTAACCGACTGAGCCACCCAGGCGCCCTCTGCTTGCATCTTTTGACCAAAACTCAGTATCCTGGCCCCATCTATAGGCAGGGAAGGCTGGGAGATGTACTTACGCTGTGTACTAAGGAAGAAAAGGCAACAAATGAGCACATACAATTGTCTCTGACACAGTGACCCTGAAAACAACATACACTTCATCATTTGCCTTTGGTATTCACATGCATTTTAGTTGCCTCAAAGTTTTTGGAACAAGGTGAAGTATAAATTAATTGATTATACTTTTCTTATCATTAAATCATAACTAATTTAATAACAGAGATGTTTTCTCTGCCGAAAACTTTCCATTGTACCTATTATAATTATGGAAGGAGCACATTAAACTTCTACTGTGATAATTGAAAAATGCTAAAGAAATGATTCAGCAAATTAAATGAAACTCAGGATCTTTCCATGTCTGCATCCATGTGTATAAATGAAATGAAATTATAGATATCTGCATCCATGTTTCTAAATAAATTCAAACAAAAAATGCCTGCAGTATGGTACAGGCTATCACGTTTTTTGTTGTTTTTTTTTTTAATTTCTACTTCTTACCTAGGACGAGAGAAGTACAGCTATTCTTTGGCTTACGATGGGGTTATATCCTGATAAACCCATCAGAAGTTCAAATAATCACTAGTCCAAAATACATTTAAGACACCTAACCTATCAAACATCATTAACTTGGCTTAGCCTACTTTAGATGTGCTCAGAACACTGACCTTACCCCACAGTTGGGCAAAACCATCTACCAAAGCCTATTTAATTTTAAAGTACTGAGTATATCATGTAATTGATTGAATACTGTACTGAAAGTGAAAAACGGAATGATTGTATGGGTCCAGAATGGTGTGAATGGATCCGTTGTTGACCCTCGAGATCGTGTGGCTGATGGGGAGCCCTGGCTTGCAGCCGCTGCCCTGCCTCACGCAAGAAGATGGCCCCGCATATCACTACACCAGGAAGAGGTCAAAATTCAAATTCCAAAGTATTTTTCTACTGAACGCTATCACTTTCTCACCATTGTAAACTTAAAAAATCGTAAGTCTAATCACAAGGCAGAGACCATCTGTGCGTATTAACTATCTCATTATATCATGGAGTGGTGGAAAGAGAAGTGGATTATGAAGTAGGAATCCCAGGTTCTAGCTCTGGCTCCACTAATATCTGTGGTCTTAACAAGCCAGCTGAACTCTCTGGATCTTGTCAGTAAAGTGAAAGATGTGAATGTGATGATCTCCAAAGCGCTTTCCATTTCTAGTGTTCTGAGAGTCTTTACAAAGCCATAAACGCAAGCTCGCTCACTCCCTTTGGAGTTGAAGGGGCTTATCATTCAAGGACCGAGTGTTTTGGTGGCAGAACCTCAACTGGAATGAAAAGAGAGAGAGGAAGGGAGACAGAGAGAAACCAGATTGAACCAAAATGCCTCTTTACCTTAGGAACTTGTAATGTACAGTTAATTCTATCTAGGGAAAATAGTAATTATTTGTATTCTTCCCATAAGAGGTTGGTTATTTGGGGCTCAGTAAGTCAGTAGTCATTGCCATAGATGATAACCTTATTCACCTGCACCTATGGATTGTGGAAGGTTCTAACAATCCAATAGCTAAGACTATCAAATGAATATTAAAAATACTGAAATTTCCTGGTTTGCATTTAATTAATTTCTGAGGAGGAACCACAAATAAGATGATTTAGGCCTCAGAAGAGACCACATGAAATAGAAATAACACAGAAACAGAAGCTTGAAAATCTGTATTCTATTTTCTACTGTGCTCCAAGTTATTTTCATGATGTTGGCAAGTCACTTAAGATCTTTAGACACCAGTTTCTTTATTAAAGAAAGAAGTGTTTGGGTTTGTGGGATGTTAGGATGCCTGGCAATCATGAGATTCCTTTAATATATGAAAAATAAGATCCAAATTGAGAAATACAAATAATCATATAATACTAAAAGCCTATCTCAGATAAATCCAGTAGAAAGACTCATAAGCAACATTTCCTTCAAGAACTGGCATTCTGGCTTATGTTGGACCTGCCACCATTGTTGTGAGAGAAAACAAAAGGACAAGTTTCATCTTCTGTTTAGAAGATAAAAGGATGAGCTAAGTTCCTATGTCACAAGTCTCAAAACCAGCAAGGTCT
Organism: Leptonychotes weddellii; assembly: GCF_054177405.1. Taxonomy (NCBI): domain Eukaryota; kingdom Metazoa; phylum Chordata; class Mammalia; order Carnivora; family Phocidae; genus Leptonychotes; species Leptonychotes weddellii. The sequence continues at coordinate 45,954,049 of NC_138370.1, read as the reverse complement.
AAAGGTAGAATAAGTAAAAAAAATAAGCAAACATGAAACTTAGATCAATGGAAAGGTGAACAATTTTTCACATTTTTCTTTTCACTATTATCAATGAAGTGAGAGAGAAACAAATGCTTCTGTGGAGGAATTAATTTCAGTTTCAAGCCTCAACTTAAAACCTGCTAACCTTCATATAATAGGTTTTTTCTAAAGAAAGTATGAAGAGAATATATACTGAAGAATGATTCAAAATAAACTGAAATATATTTTCTAGCAAAAATTAATACTGCTTTTAGAACTTCAGATGCAAGAAAAATTTTAAAAAGAGAGATTTTATTCTCAGAAATATTCTCATAGCAGGAAATTTTTCTAGAGCCACATTAGAATATCTTCTGAATTTTATTGTAGTAAATTAATTTCTCTTTAACTTCATTTTGCTGTTGGATGTCACATACCAAACATCTTACTAGTCAAGGTGGTTCAGTTGTTTAATTATAGTACCTTTCATTCTTTTGATGATTACTTTAGACTATCTCTTTAGAACTGTGGAATAACTTAGATTTTTATCCTTGAGAGAACAATTCTGCTGTTAGGAAAACGAAGACTGTTGTTTAACTACTCAGGTCTTAGGACAATCATAAGAATTTAGATTTATAAAACCAAATAAATAAATGTGGTTTTTGCCTTACTGACCACATGATTAGCACCAAGCTGCTTTTGCTTTAAACAAATATGGACTGTCGTTTTAAATTTATTCCCATTGTATAACGTAACAAAACATTTCACAAATAGCCAGGAAGGAAATCAGACTCATGAAGATTCTCAAGATAGTTATTACAAGTGCTTGTGCACACACACACACACACACACACAGCCTGTCTTAGAAATGAAAAACATGGGGGCACCTGGGTGGCTCAGTTGGTTAAGCAACTGCCTTCGGCTCAGGTCATGATCCCAGGGTCCTGGGATCGAGTCCCGCATCGGGCTCTCTGCTCCTTGGGAGCCTGCTTCTCCCTCTGCCTCTCTCCCTCTGTCTCTCATGAATAAATAAATAAAATCTTAAAAAAAAAAAAAAAGAAATGAAAAACATGGCCTAATAGTTTCTGCAAAAAATACCTTATTAACCCTTGGACAAATAAGCATGGGAACATGTAGGAGCTGAAATCTTGAACAGGATGGGCCCTTTAAACCATCCATCATTCTCATATTAGAAACAACTCCTGCTTTTTTCATAGGTTGCCTACAGTGTTTAAAGTGATAGAGGTTCTGAGTACACAAACAAGTTAGAAAGATTTCAAAAATAATTACTCAGATGTCATTTTACAATTCCCTTTGTAGTAAATATCTTAAAATTATGCCTTGCTTTCTCTGTTTTTTTGTACATTCCCATATATTCTTATGTTTCTCTGAATCATCAATACCTCTGTTCTCAATTAAATGAATGAAAATTTTAAATACAAAAAAAAAAAGAGAGAGAGAGAGAGAAGCTAGGAGATTAGAGAGAAGAAATGAAAGAAAAAGATAAAAATTTAACATTTTGAAAATAATGAGAAAACATCTCTTCTAGATTCTACCACTCAAGACTTTCAAAATTGACAGTTGGAGACTAAAGCTTCTAAGGATTGAGTAGTATTTTGAAAACTTCACATACTATTTGTTTATTTCTTTGTTTGAGAGAGAGAGAACAAACACGGGAGGAGGGAGAGCAGAGGGAAGGGGAAAGAGAGAATTTTAAGCAGTCTCCATGCCCACCATGGAGCCAGATACGGCGCTCCATCTTACAACCCTGAGATCGTGACCTGAGCCGAAATCAAGAGTCGGACGCCTAACCGACTGAGCCGCCCAGGTACCCCTTTCACGTTCTCTTTAATTCACTAACTATATCCAGAGGGAAACAAAACTCAACAGGAATTTTAAAGCTCTCTTGGATGTCATAGACACCCCACACACTGTTCTCATTCTGGGAGGAAGTTTGCAGAAGATTAGCAGGATGAGATGTTTATCCATTCTGGGCAAATCATCCATTAACATTTGGAAGACTTTTAAATATGCCATGATAGCCTTTGTAGGATTTGCTTTTCTTCCACTACCTGTATTAATACTCTAGTTGGCAGTGGCGGGGAAGGACAATCCTCAGCCCTGTAAAGGCAGACAATAACCTTACAACTGAGAGAGAATAAACTGGCATCTGAATAAGGCTTGCATGTGCCTCTTGTCAGTAGTGTTCTGGTGCATGTTTAACAACAGGCTCTCTAGAAGAAAAAAAAGTGTATGTGCGTGTTTATTGTTTATGATAAATTTTATTGATATAAAGACTGTATAGCATACAAATTACAAATAGTAGTAACGTTCCAAAGCTTTTTTTTTTTTTCAAATTTCACATAGCTGATTGATGCTCACAGTAGGCTTATGTCGACTTTGTCAAAATCTTAAATCCACAATTGATCTCTGGTTACAACTGGTGAATGAATATAGTTCCAACATGAACATTGGTTAATATTTTTTATTTGCCTTAACACAAAAGATAAAGGTAAAAACCCTGAAGAAATAATTTGGAAGTTCACTCATTACCAATAACATGGGTATTTCCTTTGCTGCGTCTCATAATCATTTGCAAATACCAGAAGAATGTGTCATCAAATTTTGCACTATGCACAATATAACAGCTACAGATATTACACACTTTTCAACGTGATCTGCATTATTAACACTTCCTCCATCATTTTTGGAAGTCTAGGCCATCAAGAAAAAAAAACAAACCCTATAAATAAAGCCATTATTCATAGCGTTTGCCAGTTTCTGTGGTTTAAGGGCTTTCACAATGATGGAATTCAAGATACTAACATGCATTCCTGAGGCAGCGTGGGGAAGAAATCTACAGGAGCACTCCATTCCATGGTGTTTCCACCATACAGATACAATAAACATAAATTATGTCAAGAGCAGAGGTGGTAGTACAATACGGTAAACTAATTGGGAAGTGATAAATTTTGAGTATTTACTGCCTTTGTTTTTAACATAGTTTATTTCATTGTAAGTTTATATAACCCAGTGTTTAATAATGGCTATGTTTAAAAACCACCTCACAAAATTCTTCGATATCTAACAATCCGCTCCTGTGAGCCAGTACGAGCAGACTCCCACACATCGCCACCCGCTGTTCAAAACGACTGGGAGGTTGAATACTAGCATTTTGTTACAGTTTCGTGAATCTAAATTCTTGCCTAGGTACAAGATTGCTGGAAGTACCAGAAGAGAACTTCTTTTAACTTCATCTAAGAATATACCATTTAGTAAATAAATCCTAAATTTGGCAAGTGCTTTGCAAGCTAATTTGTGAACATTATAAACTTCTTATACCTATGTATATTTACACACCAGGGAAGAACAATAGAGGGTTTATGCAGGTTTACATCTTACATAGGTTTAAAGGTTTTGTTTCTTTGTTTCCATAACAATTACAGTCATCAGAACAGAAGTAGCAGGCAAATAGTCTGCTTAGTCTCATTGAAAACACTCAGAACAAAATTTATTTATGGTATAAAACACCAGAGCCTATAAAATTACCAATGCCCCATCTTCAAGAATGTAAGCAAGATACTTGGATTTGTAGATCAGAGTCTGGCCGAAATTCCATTAAGTGATGTTGAACCCTGTCCAAAAGTTAAGTTAAAGATACTTACAAACAAAGTCATATAATTAGTTGTGAATCAAGCTATATACCTAAAAAACAATGAGACAGAGAGACATAGTGGAGAAGGAGCGGGAAGGGAGAGGGTGGGAGTTAAAGTGAGCTTGGGTCTAAATTCCAGTCAAGCTGCTGAACCAACCATGTAACTTTGGAAAATTACTTAACTACTCTAAGCTTCCATTTCCTAAAAAATAAGCTAGAGATTACAATACTTAGTTTACAATGCTATCAGGATTATGTAAGAGAGTACATATGCATTACCTGGCACATAATAGCAGATCAATAAGTGACAGTATTATGAAAACATACTCCTTTCTGTCACCCAGATGAGTGGACACAAAGGTAGGAACCCATCAGAGGAAAAATATTTGTAACACCCTCAAGATTCTTTTTCTGGGGCACCTGGATGGCTCAGTCATTGAGTGTCTGCCTTCGGCTCAGGTCATGATCCCAGGGTCTTGGGATTGAGCCCCGCATTGGGCTCCTTGCTCAGTGGGAAGCCTGCTTCTCCGTCTCCCACTCCGCCTGCTTGTGTTCCCTCTCTCGCTGTGTCTCTCTCTGTGTCAAATAAATAAAGTCTTTTTTTAAAAAAAAAATATTCTTTTTCTGGGCAGACTTTATTTAAAACAAAGTAGACAGTGATTTGTATTAGTCCCAGAGGCTACCTCAGTCCCCAAATATCTAAAAACCATCATTGGGCTTCTCCTTTGGGTTCAGGCTACACAAATTAAATCTGAGCCTCTGAAGCTCTATTTGCTCACCATCAAGTACAGGATCTTCAGAAGTACTGCAAATCCCCTGCAGTCTGTTACAACACAACATTTAATAAAGAAAAGAGAGATATCAAATATCTGTTATTTTGTTACTGAGTCATATTCAAAAGGCACAATCTAAGAATAGTGACTTTAGAAAATTCAAATGCATATTCTACCTAAAACTGATTTCCTTAGCCTTCAGTACCTACTAACTCATTAGAATGAATTAGCTTTTCATTTAGTGTTCCCGAGAGAAGCGGGGGCCAGGGACGGGTGACTGACGGCGGGCGTGGGGAAAGAGCTACTCTTACCTGGACAGCTCCTACCTGGGAGAGCCATCCCAGCAGTAGGAGGCGTACCGCAGCCGGGGGCTAGTGGTGGGGGGAAAGAAAAAAAGGGAGCTGTGTAAATAAAACTATTTCATTTTGCAGTTTCGTATGAAAACAGTACTGGCCACAATTATAAAAGCACTATTTTTTGAGCCACAAAGAATATTTTCTTGGATATTCTCCTTAATATGGAAATGCCAATGACTTGGTAAATATTTTTACTTGGCCTCTTCTTTAGTGGCTGAGGTGGTTAGCTACCAGGAAGAAGGGCATCAATTGAGCTAAAAGCAGCTGTTCTATGTCCTTGTAGGTCTCTAGAAAAAAAAAAAATGTAGGAACCAGCATCCCTGAAATAGCAGTTAAAGTAAATAGCAGCCAGACAGAAAATTAAAGTCTGAAATCAAAAGCTATAGCAGCTCCAGAATGTCTACAGAGAAGAGGCTTGGGGTAGTCATCAGGTTGGAAGGGAAATTAGAGGACTTTCCTTAACACAGTATTCACTTAGCAAGCACACAGCTTTTACTCAGAGAATATATTGATTTAGGGCAACTTGACACCAGAAATGAGAAGGAGCCCTAATGGAGATTATGAGGGAACTGAATCCTCTAGAAAGAAGAAAGAAGAAAGAAAGAAAAGAAAGAAAGAAAGAAAGAAAGAAAAAAAGAAAGAAAGAAAGAAAGAAAGAAAGAAAGAAAGAAAGAAAGAAAGAAAGAAAGAAAGAAAGAAAGAGGGAGGGAAGGAGGGAGGGAGGGAGGGAGGAAGGAAGGAAGGGAGGAAGGAAGGGAGGAAGGAAGGAAAAGAAAGAATCCTACATTTCTTTGCCCATATACCTGCAATCACTAAAATGGAAAGAGAATAAAAATCTAAAATTATAACTTAACTGAAAAACTTTACTTTAAAAAAAAAATTTTAATTATGAGAAGTCAATTTAATTAATAATCAATCAATATTTATTGATTGCCTCCAGCGTGCTTGATACTGAGTAGGAAAAAGATATGTTTCCTGATCTCTCATTGCATGGAGGCAGGAGGGAAGATGGACATTGGGCAACAACGTGATATAACTGGTCTTATAAAAGGGAGACAATGGAGATTCGATCTGGTCTAGGCTCAGGGAAGATTCCCTGAGGAGGTGACATTTCAAGGAGGAGTTACCTGGGCAAAAACTGATAGTAAGTGGTAAAAGAGGGATGGAAGGATGACAAGGACAGGAAAAATTCCTAGCAGAGAGAGCTGAATGTGGGAAGTCAGGAGTAGAACTTTCGTAATCTGAGCAACTTAAGAAATCTGTCTGGAGTAAAGAGAGTGTATCAGCCAGGGTCCAGAAAGAAAACAGAAACCAAACTGGTTATTCTAACAAAGAGAACTGGGAACTGCTTCACAAGTGTTGGGCAAGGAGAGATAGTAACTGCAGAGAGCAGGGACCCTTAAGGCTGGGAGAAGAAAAGGAAGAAGGTAGGGTACCTGGAACCTGGGAGCTCTGAGGAGAGGTCAGAGCTGGAATCCAGGTCTCAGAGGAAGGGACTGGCCAGCAGATCCCAGTTATACCAGAGAGGACATACTGAAACTGGTTCTGGGGGATGGGGAAAAGGCTAGAGGCTAGAACCCACTGCTTCAAGAGTGAAGCGCTATTGGTGCATAATCAAGAAAAAACAAAAAGGAGCAGGTCTTTTATCTCTTCTCCAATCTCTCTCTAGCACCTCCTATTGGCCAAAGTTAAATATCAATCTACCTTTCCCCTAAGAAGGTCTCCATGTGTGTATCCAACTGAATATTGATATGGAATTGGCCCCCCCTTTTATATTAACACTTGATTTACATCCATATTTTCATAGTCAAAAAGTACAATTGCATTAAAATATTATAAGGTGGGTGCGAGGATGGATGAAATAGATAAAGGGGATTAAGGGTTACAAACTTCCAGTTATAAAATAAATAAGTCACAAAGATGAAAAGTAGAGCATAGGGAATATAGTCAATAAGATTATAAAGTCAGTGGGCGCCTGGGTGGCTCAGATGGTTAAGCGTCTGCCTTCAGCTCAGGTCATGATCCCAGGGTCCTGAGATCGAGTCCCACATCGGGCTCTCTGCTCCTTGGGAGCCTGCTTCTCCCTCTCTCTCTCTCTCTCTGTCTCTCATGAATAAATAAATAAAATCTTTAAAAAAAATTAAAAAAAAAAGATTATATAGTCAGTAAGATGATAAAAACACTGGTGATAGTGGATGACTACACTTATCATGGTGAGCACTGAGTATTTTACAGAATTGTTGATTCATTATGTTGTATACCTGAAACTAATATAACACTGTATGTTCATTACACTTCAATAATATGTGTGTGTATATATATATATATATAATCAAATTATTTATTTCTCTATTATTTTACTTCTCTTTTAATTTCTTCAGTTCTCATCCTGAGTCTGAAATATTTCACTTTGACCAAAGCCTGTTGAAAATTTGTACTGCTTACTAAGGATGCTCTCTTTTTTTCACCATATTGGTGAAGGGGTACCACTCAGGGTATCTCACTCTCCATGACTGCTTTGGGGAGAAACGTATAGGCTCTTGTTTCAATGAAAGCAAGGAAAGCAAAAAATGAAGCTCAGTGCTTTGCTCTTCTGCTAGTGTAAAATGTGGATGTTAAGAACAGCTTCAATCTCTTTGATCTCAAAAGCAATGGAAATTGGAAGAGCAAATCAAGAGGTGGGATTTACCCTGTTCTCTTAATCTCAATTGCCTGACATTTCTAACTAGTCCTGAAGGAGGATGAGGTCAGATTTCTGCAAATGTTGTATATGGACGAAATAACAGATACGGGTTTTTTTTTAAAGATTTTTTGTTTATTTATTTGACAGAGAGAGAGGGAACACAAGCAGGGGGCGTGGGAGAGGGAGAAGCAGGCTCCTCGTTGAGCAGGGAGCCCGATGCGGGGCTCGATCCCAGGACCCTGAGATCATGACCTGAGCCGAAGGCAGACGCTTAATGATTGAGCCACCCAGGCACCCCACAGATACCGTTTTAAAACATTTTTAAGTATTGAAATCTTTATGCTACAATAAAATCACAAACTTCAGGTAATTTGCAAGAAGTTTTGTCTTGACCTTTTTATTTTTCTCCCCAAATCACCTTACAAAATATGAACTCCAGTAATTTGTCAAATAGTGACAACCTCCAGGATCTCTCCTTTTATTTTTCTTGGGCCCCTAAGTGTCTCTCATAGATACTACAGCAATAGTTGGAAAAAGCAGGAGGAGAAAAAAGAAAAAAGCAAGGCTTGCTTCATCATTTTAAAACATCAGAGCTAAAATATATTATGTACATAAATACAAACCCAGAGTTTCCAAAATGGATATAATTTGCACGGCTCAGTGTTTGATATCTAGATATATTTGTAACATCTCAAAAGCACTCTGTGCTGATTTTTTTAGACAGATTTTACAGAACCCAGCTTAAGTTAACAGAAGTTGTAAATTATGTCTAAGTGGACTTTATAAACAAAAGTTAAAGTTGAGCATGCAAAGGAATATTGAAAAGTTTGCATAATGCTGTCAACATCTACAGTGCCAATGTTCATCCTTTCTTTTATTATTAGCTGAACTTTTTTCTGTATACATGGATATATGTCTACCTAAGTATGTGTGTACAGATTTATGTTTTCAAATGAAACAAAGCTGTGCAGTTACTATTGTAGAGGTCGACTGGTCTCTGCAAGCACGTGCTTCCTCAAGCCTATTAAAGTACAGTACCGACATCTCCCTCTTGTAGCTTTGTGAGTGTGATCCGACCTGAGCTTGTGTTTCTGGGAAAGCGCCTGGAGAATACCAATTTAATTTAGAAACTGCTCAGCTTAAGTGTTTGGTAGGGCTTGACTGCACTGCATCAGGTGATCAGATATATTTTCAGAGATACCACAAAGAAAGTTGGAAATGTCACCAAAAAGTTTACGTTAACTGTATTTTTCCTGCCGAGGAATTGATTTTAAACATCATTTAAATTTATAACACGTGCCAGATTCCAGGGTTTTGTTACATGACGGCCTTTGGTTTCTGGTTCTCTGCTTTCAAATTATTTTAGTGCTGGTGTGGGCTTTTGCTTGAATTGCAAATGTTGTTACTCTGTTGTATACTCTTAAGCTAACAGCCAAACTGGAAATTCTTATGTAATAAAGATGAACAGCTATTTCTCTTGCTGGTTGAACTACAGTAATGTTGTACAAACAAAATCTGTGGATGTGTTCTTTCTCTTCTACGTAGGCTTTTTCATCATATTACATCATATTACACGGAGTTTAAAAAAAAAGTACAAAATTTTGTAGTTGGATTTGCCTTATCACGTCCTTGAAAAAAATTATTAAAAAAAAGTATCCTTCCCTACTTACACCCCCATCCCAAAACCATGCATTCACCTCAAATTTAATTGAACACACCCAATGTATCTTAAATAGTATTATATATTGTCCCTGAAATTAAGGGGGGGGCAGTGGGGAGAATATTACAGTCTAGCTGAAATCTGTTCATCAGTAACACATATAAAGATAGTGCATTTCCAAGGATAATCAACTTTTTTTTTTTTTTTGGATGATCCTCTGGGGAGAGGAAAAATAATTTAAAAATTGAACTGTTCCTCCTAAACTGGCCTACCAGCTTTCTTCTCTGCCTGCCTTTTTATTGAATCCATACTTTGAATTTCAGTGGCCTGTTAAATTCTTCCTGCTTTTTAGAGTTTCTTTGAAAATATCTTGTGAAGACTGAAGGAGAAAAGTTTTCACCAACAGTCTTGCAAATCTCGTGGATTCTCTAAACAAGAACAGAGCTGCCTTCTGGATTTATTTTGTTTTGTTTGTTTTGTTTTGTTTTGTTTTTGAAAGAAGGGTAGAACATTAACACATGACAACAGTGAGATTCCACAGATAAATCTCTGAGTTCTTTTATCTAGTAAATATTCTAATGATCAACTTCAAAGACAAGATGGGAAGAAGCTTCCTTGTCTTCTGAGCCAGAATGAGAGGCAGAGATCTTTACCACTCATATGGGAGATATGAGGAACCTTTGAATGGATCATTGCTTTTTATGAGTAGTAATGAGGTGAGAAGTATTCTGGTGTGTGGCACAGACCTTCATTAAAAAGCGTGAAACCGAATGGCTTATGGTTAAAGGGGGTAATTTGTTCTAACATACTTGCTAAATTGTGCTGTAACCATGCCAGTTAACAGCACTATATTTTCCATAGGATTCCTGAATGCATTTGTGTGCAATTATTCTGCCCATGCAAAGTTCAGGGATTTTTCCAATCACTTATGTTAACTACTTGACAATGCTCCTTCCTTCAGTGGAAAGTATATTGAGCCCCACAGTTAAAGAGGGGTGAAAGAATCCAGAGATGTTCTCATTCTCCTTCCGAAGCCAAAGGGTTCTTGTAAAATCAAAAATTCACAGAACCCAAATTTAAATGAATACCATTTGCCTAAAAGGTAATCTCAGAAGTAATGGCCTGGTTAATAATGACAGAGCTTAAAGTTTTAAAATATGCATTATAATAAAGATAGTCCAAAAGAAAGGAAATCAGATTTGGTAGTTTCAAGTCCACCATTTAAAAAGAAAAAAACCCTGAAAAGTAGGAGCGGTCATTTTGCTACATTTGTGAGGAAATTCTATCCATAGGAGATCTTGAAGTTCTGCAACATACCAAGATTATTGTTCAGGCTCTAAACTGGGAACATTGGACTAAGATTTTATTCATTGGAAAAATCATTCTGCTTAGAGAAACATAAAATTCTTTTTTTTTTTTTTTCACATGACCAACTATCAAAAGAGAAAAATATAGGAGAGAAATACAAAGTTTTGGACTGGACCTAGAATTTTGGGTATGTCATATGGGAACACGGTTTTATAAGTGACAACTTTTTAAGACAGGCTTACTGAAAATGTTATACCATTAGATTTCAAGGGGAAGAAAAAACTTCTTTGAATTTTCTAGAATTTTCATAAAAGGTAATAATACATATATTAATTGTTTCATAAAATATGCCCCAATTTTATAACTGAAGACACAATTTTGTTGGAACAGCTACGTATTAATTAATGCAATTGATAACGCCACCCCGAACTAAAAATGGAGACTTAAAAAAAAAAAAAAAAACAGGTTAAGAAGTAGAGTTTTTATTCAGGATACAATTTAGGCAATATATAATGGAGAAATATTTCCAACATCTGTTTTCAAAATGCTCCATGGAGACTTAAATTTAAGCACCAAAAAACTTTACAGTGAGACAGGAAGTATCAGTGTCTGTCCACTCAGTGGAATTTCTGAGACTGAGCAGTGGGGAGAAGAATTTCAGCTTTGTCACTTTCCACCCTCTTCATTATTATAATTTAGGTTTTGCATATTTGATATTTGATATTTGGGGAAAAATATTTACAACCACTGTTTTGTACATTAGTCTAGCTTCAAAAATAAATACTGTCAAACTTAATAGAAAGCAGGCAGTGGGCCTACAGTAAATGTAATAGGCTCAGCCTCGCCTTTTTATTTCTTTTTATTGGGTTTTTGGGAAAGTCTATGAAGGAAATTCTAATTGCAGTTGCTCCTCAAAAATGCTCGGTCAGATTCTTTTAGCCTGAGGGAGGGAAATGCTAGCCCTGGGCTATGTGGTCAAATCAATGGTATTTTTTCAAGCTTAATTAAATATGTAGCAGAGTGAGTAATGAAAATTACATTTCACATGGCTTAATCCTCATCACTGTACCACAAGAAGTCAAATCAGATAAGGGCTGTGAATGCATACAAAATAACATCTTATTCTGTGCTAGATTCATTAACCTGGAACATTGCATTGAGAAAAGAACCAATCTTTTTATCACTGTCTCTGTAATTACTCTTAGTAATCAGAACTTTGCTTTTCCTCATCTTAATACAAATGTGGACAATTCTGAGTTACTCAGGAACAACTAAGTTAGAAAACCCGGGAACCAATGTAGGAGAAAATGTGCATTAAAGGGACATTTACCATTCTTCAAGCTTTCTTTTGCCTTGTCTGTCATTTATATCTAACTGGAGAAACTAAAGCCCTTCAGTCCGATACAAAGAAGCAATACAAGGGCTACAGGGTGAAATAGAGCTCTTTGAGAGCATTCTGAACCAAGCTTGTCTAACTCCCTTATGACATCATGGATCCCCATGACTGGGAATTCCAAGTGGCTGATGTCAAATACTTGAGAAAAACAAGGATAAGGAGACTAAAACAGACAATAAATATTGGACAGAAAATACGCAAATATGTTAAGAGTAAATGTTATATTACATAATGTACATATACATTACATACATTATGAAAACATTTTCTCTCTGGGTAGAAAAAAAGAGTTAAAATATTCCAAACGAAATTATATAGCTACACTTGAGAAAAGTTTCCATTGGGAGACCACCAGTGTGTTTTCCTAAGAAAGTTGGAGCCATTTAACAAAATTGCCAAGTGCTCCAAACCTCTGGCAGGTGTGTAGAGACCGACAGGTGTAAAGAAATATACAAAGCTCTGGTCAGTAAGAGCTATGTGGGCAGTTGAAAAGATGTTACAGCTCCATTCTGCTCTTGGGCATCTCTACTCAGATATATTTCAATACAGGAGCATGCATAGGCAAATTAAGAAAAACATCTTATTTTATTTTCTTTCACCAGATAGTGTCTGAGTATCAGGGAATAGAAAGGAAGAGGGGATAAATACACTTGGAACACTAGAATAAGCCAAAATTTTTAAGCGGTCGGTGTTGATCTTTTGATTCTCTTTCTTTGATTATATCCACACACTTTCCAAAGCCCCCACATGTGAGTCTTGGATGGACGCTAAATAAACTTAGGAATTTCTTCCATGACTCAGCAAGCTCAAGGTGATACTCTGGCTTCCCCCAAATTTATCTCTGCCATATCAGTGGTTACTGTACTTGGAATTTCTTCTCTGTTACATCCATTCAGTGACAATCTCTGGACTCCCACTCTTTCTCTATATAATCCAAGGTCCAACTCAAGCTACTTCCACACATTAACTGGACTCAGCAACTCCCACCCTTGTCCTGGCTATTATCTGTATCATATGGATTTGAAATAATTATATTTAATTTCTCAATTTGTTCTTTGTTTTCTTGAATTGTTCATAGATTGTTGCAGGTGTATTTATTGTTTCATAATAAACTCCTTGAGGATACAGATATTGTATATCATAGTATTTTTGTTTCACCAAGAGCAATATACAAATGAAAAATAATATAAAAGTAGAAAGACTGAGAAACACACCAGACTCAATACCTTCTTTCTCATTGCACTATTTATATCTTTTAAGGTAACTCTCTTGCCCTATTGTCTACTTTCTAACGAATCTAGTAGTGGACATTACTGTCTATATAAGAAGAAAAGAGATCAAATTGGCAAATAGCGGGAGGAGTCTTTGTGGCACTCCTTGAAATTTCTCCCTATATCACCTTGTTTGCTTGGGATTAAGTAGAAAAGAATAGAACAAAAAAATGAAAGTAAAAATGACTCTGAAATTTAGGATATTTAAGATATTAAGAAAAGAATGGAGCTAGTTTGAAGGAATAAAGGAGGGCAAAACATGTTTGCATTTTTGAAAGCCAATTTCTGTAAGTTCTTCAAATGCTGGATATGCTAACTCAGCATATTGAACCAGTGATTTGGATTATCCTGTTCTGGATTTCTGTAATATAAAGAAATTATGACTATAGTGAATGCCTAAAAACAGCAAAGTACAACCAATACACGTTTCTTACTAATTGAAAAACACTAAATGAACATAATGTGTTTGTCCTATTCGTGATATTGAAGTGGGTGAAAGTATAATGATTTTATACCTCACTGAACAGAAAGCCTTTTATTCTTTTAATCAGAGAAGCACCTTTCCAAATTGTCTTACAAGTCATAATATTATCTCTTATGGTATGATTTGCCATATTTTAGGTTACTGGTCAAAATCTCCTTTGAATTAGTAGTCATATATATGCACCAGAGGTATTTGTAATTAGGATCTCTGTGGTAAGACTAATCCATTTAATTTTCTTATTTATGCTACCCATAACTGGAGGAATTTAAAGAAACTAATAAGTATTGCCTCAATATTCTCTTTGCTCAATTTCTATGGAGAAATGATTGAGGTTTCATTCCAGTTTACTGAGAAGTGCCATATTTAGGGACATTTAGCAAGACATTCTCAAGCTGTAAATAAAATTCCAACTTAATTCCAAACACTGTTTTGTACCTCAATAAGTAGAACCATAGAAAATAGCTGGCTCTCTGCCAAAAATTAAGAAGTGGGCTAGAATGAATGTTCCTTATGGTGTGGAGCAATCTCCATCATCCCTGGGCTAGCTCAAATCAGTCCAGTTCTCAAGTTAATATTTCTAATTAGAATAAATAATTGTGAAATGGCTTAAATTTTTTTGTCCAAATGCTTTCTGGCAGTGGGGATAGGGTCATGCTAATGAGTTTCTTACTCTATGCTCCCCACAGCGTAGAAGCAGATTGAAAGCATTCATTTCCCTTGCAATTTTTCTTTCCCAATAACAACATGCTAAAATCCAAGCATTTATATTATATTATTACAATTTTTAAAAATTGCTGATCTGAAAAACCTTTCTCTAATTAGTGTCTTTGCAAAATTGAATACAGACAGATTTTAATCCTTCATTTACTGATTTTATTTTAATGCTATTACTCAGCATATGTTGGCTACATTAAGCCATTACAGTAAAAATTAAAATGAAAGTCATATGATTTATCCCCCTTTAAAAGTGCTCAATCGGTCTAATAAAAGTCGAGTGCCAAATACCAGATGTCTGATTTAAAAGAAATTCTGAACAAAAAGGAAAAACCCTCCCATTATTCTCTTAAGATATTTTGTTGAGATTAATGTTATCCAAGGAAAAACAACATTTATATATAGAGTTGTATGAGGATATTTAACTTAAGTTAGAAGATGCAGACAATAAAAATATATTAATATTGATCTGGATTGTTTTAAACCTTTGTCTTGATAAATAAATTTGTACTACTTTTGTACATAATCATCAAGTTAACTTGATGTTTTAAAAAGAAAATGAGGGTGGTTGTTTCAGTTTAGAACGCAGAAGGCCAGAATGGGAATACAAGATATAATCAAGATATAATCGAGTTTTGTTCATTATTTTTCCTTCAAATTTTAGTTCCTCCTCACTATTTAATTATCAGCATAATTTCTAGCCAAAATCTATTGTCTGGGAAAATAAATTGGTGTTCTCAGTTCTATAGAAAGATGTTTTCAAAAGAAAGAGCTAAATAAAGGCATTTACCTTTTTGGGTTTTATTACACTTCAACTCAACCACTCCATCTTCACTACTCCACAAACGGTTATGTCCCTCAAATCCAGACTTTTGCCCATAAACTTTTGTTTCCAAAAACAACATCTTTCCCCCACCAGTTCAGATCTACACCTCAAAGATGATCTCCCGTAGCAATCCTTTAATACATTTTTTTTTTTTTTTCGGATTAGTCCTCCCTCCCAGTGCCCTGACTACAATACTGTTAATGGTAGTCCCTGGCTCTAAGTTCCCAAAATGTATTGGCTTTTTCTCCGGAAAAAGCGAGATGACATTCTCCAGCCTCCTTTTCCGAGAGGTGTGGCCGTGTGATGGTAGACTGGCCAATGGGCTGTCAGCAGAAGTTATAATACCCTGCTGTGTGAACCACTACTGTCCCTTCTGCTGGCTGGATTTATTTGCAGAATTCAGATTATGCAGAAGCCACATAATGGAGGTAGCAGAGCTGGAGTCCCTGAAGACTCTGCCGTAGAGCCTGCTCTCCTTCCCATTCCCCCCACCCCGATTGAATTTTTGTGTTTCTTCACTGAGATTTCTGGGCAGCCGATATTATCTTAACCAACACAATGAAAATGACCATCTCTCCACTGACTGAATATCCATAACATTCCATGTTGTTCTTGTCACTTTCAGTATTCTCCTTTTATATATCAATGATACCTCTTCTTGCCTTTCTTCTTAAGGTCAGGAACTACCTTCTTTTTCCGTTTTTATTCCTTACATTATTAAGCACAGTCTTTGGTACAAAGTACATCCTTAATAAATTGTCCTGTACCCATCAATCTGAGTTTATTAGACTACCCCAAACTAACAGACTCTCTCGGTTCTTGCATTTTTTATTCATTTATGTGTTCTAAGTATCTCTTGCATCCCTACCACATGTTGGTGCAATAGACAGCTTTGGGTTATCTGCCCAGCTTACACTGATTCTCCTTTTTTGAACATTTATGAAGGTCGGGAAGGTCTAGCAGCCATAGTTACTCCCACATGAGCTTGTGGCCAATTTGACTGGAGTTTATGATGTCACTCAAGCTGGGCCAACTAGATTCTGTTCCAAGAAGGTGGCTGGGAAATAGCCAGTTAATCCTTTTTCATGACTAGAATTGTATCATATATACTGGGAGCAGAGAGCAGGTATATAAACCCACATTGGCCTGAGAAGCCCAAAAAGCTAGTCTATGGAGGAAAGAAGAGAAACAAAATACCCACTGAGAAAAAAGCACTAAATTCTGTAGGCTTTCTAAGGCCTGTTTGCAATTTTTTCCTAAGGCCAGGCTAAATTCAACCACTGAGCTCTGTAGCCTTCTACCTCACCTGTTTTGTGTAAGTTATCTCAGGATGATTCCCGCTACTTACAACTAATATAGCTTCAGTTAATAAAACTAGATATCATGCTTCCCTGCAGGGATACAATGTTGAACAATAGATAGCTAGCTCTTACCTTTATGGTAAGGTCAGTAGGTGGTAATTCAGTAATATTGCTAGGAGAACAAAGGAACTTATCCTTGCGAAGCTCTTGGATGCATGGATTTTCCTTTCTCTTGATGAATAAAATTTGGAGGTGATTTTCCTTTCTGTTACACATTAGACAAGAGCTTTTTATTACCCATAAGAATATTAGTTTCTCCCATCCTGATGGTGCTGCAATAAGTGTAAAACCAAACATCAGCAAAAGAAGCTAAACACATCAATGTTGGAAAGAGAATTGTGGGAAGCTTTGGATTGGGATGATGGTGTTGATAATGAGACAAGGTGGAAAGGTATAAGATATTAGTGAGATGAAAGATGCAATGTTTTCAGGACTAATTACAAATAGGTACAGCAGAGGGAAGAATAAAGATGGCGGAGTTTTAAGCAGGAGTCACAGGAAATTGTGCAAGACCAAGATGCTGGTTTAAGGGAAGGATGACATGTGACACATCATGGCATTTCAGAGTCTCAACCCTCAAGGTGTATCAAGATATTCTGGAAAGCTTTAAAAGGATACCAATGTCCACCTCCAGCCCTAGAAATTAAGACATAAGGGTCAGGAGTGAATTCTGCCGTTAGTGTTGTATAAAAACCTCACCCCTCCCCAGTGACTTTCATGTTTTGATGGGGTTGAAACAAATTTTTCCATGTCTGGGCCTTCCAAAAAAATGTTTGTTTGTTTATTTCTAAAACGCGATTCCATTTAAAATAATAAAATATTGTGCTGAAAACTGGAAAGCTATGACATTTAGTACATGGAGTCAAAAATTAAGGCAGAGGAAGAGGGGGAGAATAAAAAAGAGATGAAGCAAAAAAAATCTATAAAGTAATACACAGGGTGGAAAGATAAACTTGAAAAGTATATATTCTGTAAGTCCTGCTCTTGCAGTTTCTCCTCTTTACCTCACATGCTGAAGCTTCTAATGACTCAGAAAAGCCAGGAGATGACAAGGCTGACCTGTGAAGTAGTTAAAATTTCACTGCAATCCCTTCTTCCTGCTCAATCCTTAGTCTTTCCAGTGCCTCTCGGACCATTTTAGGATTGCCGATTCCTTCCACTTAAACGGACAGCTGCTCCTCAGGACTCTGACCTCAACTTGGCAATGGTCTCTGGGATGGGAAATAAGAATATCATAGCTAGGTAATTAGCCAAAGCGTCATTAGTAGATTATTCTCCATTCAATAATTAGCTCCTACTAGACATTGAATGAACACGTGGCCACTTAAGAATCAACTAGAATTTTCTCTTCTTCCCCTCCAAGGGCAAAAAAAAATAAAGAGAGAGAGAGAAGAGACTTTGCCCACCATTTATTAAACTGAGCATAAACAGGAACTGAAACCAAACCTAATTTCTCCTCCCATACAGAGTAGACAAAACAGACATGTATCACAGAGGCAAAACCATATAATGAAAAAAGTGGAAAGTAATAGGTTTGATTTTGATGTTAAGTATTTTATAGATACTCCAAGTCAAATTTCATAGCAGTAAAAATGACAGGAGTCCTCAAAGAATGGATGAGGGGGTGTGTGTGTGTGTGTGTGTGTGTTTAGCAAGAAGGATGGATTCTTTTTCAAAGGAGTGTCAGGAAAAAAAAAACATATCATGCCACCTAGTGGTAGAAAACAAGCCTATTCCTCTTAATGGCACAAAGCAACTTTGCCTTTTCATCAGAAAAAGCAAATGAATTCATTACTATAGTGGAATCTTGCTTGTGCAAATTACACAGTATTCAACATTTAAATATCATGTCTGTGTTTTAATTTTTCATCCACCAATGGCATTAAAAAAAATGTGGTGAAGTTTAAAGAGTCCTGGAGTCAGAGTTAAGATAACTCCCATTTCTCTTTCTAACCAGGTCCCTTAACCATCCTGGAGACGCTTTCTTCCACAAAAGGGCAGGATAGTTGAACCTAAACTGTTATCAGGCTCTTAAATTCCATGTGTCAAAGTAAGCAATAGGCCACATAATAAGGGTACTCTTATCTGATGCAGTTTCTTGTGACAAAGTCAGGTCACCACCTTTATTGACCGAATCCTTAATTGCATGGCATGGTTTCCACACCCTCAACCCTATTCCAGTCACATTTTACAGACTCTGCTCTTAATCCCGAGCCATTCTTTATTGCTGTTTCTCATTATTGGATACCTACTGCAAATAGTCCCTTGTTTATAATTTTTAACCTCTGTGAATATCAGTGGTACATATTTGTAGTATATTTTTCTAACTTACGTAAATGTTCACATATTCCCCTTTCCCTTGGAAATCAGATAAACTATTCCTCAAAGAGGAAATGAGGGATTTTGTAGCACAATTTCTCAGATATTATGCGTATTTTTAATTTCCCCTCCCCCCAACTCTCACTAATAATATATTCCAAGGGTGACCCTGTTAATCAGAACTTGGAAAGGCATTAAAAGCCAGCACTTAATCTGAGCTCTTTGGAATATTTAATCTCCTAATAAACAGTCTATTCTTGGAACCAAGAAACAAGAACACTAAGATTTTTTTTAATTTCCAAAAAAAGAAAAATTTCTTAAAATATAACATTTTAATTGTTAAAATGTGATGAATATTTCTCCAAAGCAATAGCTTAAAAAGTGTCAAGAGTCGTCTGCACAAAGTCTTTTCATTTGGGATTCTGACTTTCTCTACACCAGAGCCTTGCTCTTCACTCCAGCCCCAACTGCTAGCAGGAATAGTAAATAGCTCTCTAAAGAGCATAAGTGGGGACACCTGGGTGGCTCAACAGTTAAGCATCTGCCTCTGGCTCAGGTCATGATCCCAGGGTCCTGGGATCGAGTCCCGCATCCGGCTCCCTGCTCAGCGGGGAGCCTGCTTCTCCCTCTCCCACTCCCCCTGCTTGTGTTCCCTCTCTTGCTGTGTCTCTCTCTGTCAAATAAATAAATAAAATCTTTAAAAAAATAAATAAAAATAGAGAGCATAAGTGGTTGATGCAAGAATATGCTTATATGACCTAAGAAGCCGATCGTCGGATTACACTCTAGCCTTATTGTGTCCTCACTACTGACAACACAGAGTGAGTCACAGGCAAAATTAGGCAGGGAAGGAAATCAGTATTTCTTCTCTAAACTGGAGAATAGAAAGCAAAAGGGACAGGCAAGCAGATTTATAGTGACTATTGTTAACATTCCCCTGATGCAAACTCATAAGATGCTCCTCACTGTATTTATTTATTTATTTATTTATTTATTTATTTGCTCAACTCCCTTTCTTAACGTACCCTGACATCCTTCAAGCCTCCAATCACCCCCCCACAAATGTGCACACAAATGCATCCAAGCACTTTACTTTTTCCCCTAGCACTTTATATCTCTATTCAAGCCTTCAGTCCCTTATAGTATATGTTTACTTGTTGGTCTAGCTCACGAGATTGTCAGTTACAAGAGTCAGGGATCTTATCTCTGTAAGCTGAAGACCTACTACTATCATGGGCATGTAACAGGCATTTTAAAAACCTCTATTGAATTGAACAGACTCTGTTAACTTAAACAGTGTGTTATTAACACTGGGACCAGCTGATTTTATCTTACTCCCTGTTTTTCGTTGCTAAGGGGGAGGGGTACTCCCAATGGCAGAGTTTTGTAAATAAAGTACTCTTCTATTCCATTTGGAACTATTGGAAAACATTGCTTGCTTTGATGCTCTTTTCAGAGTGTAGTCAGCAAAGATCTCTACTGACTTAAACATTTCTGATAACTGGGAACAACGGGAAAGTCTCTTCAGTTAGGTCAGAGGCAAGAATCGGAAGCATTTGTTGGCTCCATTTTCCTAATATTATGGGGTAGGGTAAAATTTTAAATTTTCTCCACTTTATTTCTTCCTCTCCTCACCCATAGTAGGAAGATCTTTGAGCATAACACGTTAGACATGGTAAAATTAAGCCCGAGAAAAATGTTGTTTTATTGTTGATGATGTTTGCTATACGAATAGTTTACTCTGGAAAAATCCCAAAGAACAACCTAAACTTTTTCCTCAGAAGGATCTATCCATTCCCATAAATAGAGCCAAGAATAAAAGTCGCAGAGTCTTTGATCTTGGCATGCCAGGAATTCAAAGCAAGGGATGGGGTGAGGGTGGATGGGTAAAAAAGACGGGAGAGATACCCCTGTAGACTTCGATTTGAAGCCAACCCTGTCTGACCTATAAAGTGCCATGGTAGAGAAATGCTGGGTGGCATCCTCCAGATTTCACACATCTTTATAAAAGGCTAACGTTAGGATGATTTTCCAGTAAAATCATCTTTCTGGGATTTCTGGGATTGATGTATACCCACATGCTTCCAGATATTGGAGAAAGTAATGGAGTGGCCACAGTCACAGTATTCTTGGGTTTCTAGACATGAATGAAGCCAGTGCTTTGTTTCGGGCCAGTTGAATTTTTGGTTTGTGAGACATCCAGGTTGAGCTATATAGTGAGCCACTGAATATTTGGATCCACAGGGAAAAAGAATCTTGACCCTTAAGTGAAAAACATGAATGAAGAAACAGTAGTCACTGTGCTTATTAAGGCATAGACAGGTTTATTTCAAAGGGAGGTGGGACTAGGACTATCTAACTAGCAGCTTGTTTGTCTGATACTAGTTTGCACTTATGGAGGCACTGCTTTGGGAAATCTTAGTTGTTTAGGAGTAAGAGCACTTTTTGACTCCTCTACTGGACTGTCCACACCTTGAAAGCGATGCTATTTGCTGTTTCCTCCTATCTCGTCCTTCCCATTTTTGCCTACAAATAGTAATTACTCCCCCAAATTCTCCACATGAGAAAAGCTTGAGTTGAATGTGCATGAAATGCTGCTAACACTAGGAGGAGGCAAGGCAGGAGAAAAAGTAGATGTCATGTTGAAATGTGGACCTAATTAAAGAAGGGATAAAGAATTAAATGTTCGTGCCTGATGATTTTAAATAATTATAATAGTCACTATTTACTGAGCTTTGATTAGGTACAAGTTATGATAGCAGATTATTTTCAGGTATCAGCTAATTTCATTCTTACCAACACCCTCCAATATTGGATATTACTCGCCCAGTTTTTCAGATGAAAAAATAGGAGATCAAAGAGATTGACTTGGTCAAGGTCACACTGCAGGTCAGTGATAAAGCCAGTGCTCAAACTCAGATCAGTCAGACCCCACGTTCCTGATTTCAACTCCTACACCAGAAAGCATTTCTCAAATGTCCCCAGAGGTTGTTTTGCTTGTTTGTTTATGGAAAAGCCTTTGTAGTTTTACTCAAGATAACTCAAGAAATGTTAAAAGAAAGTTGCAGTATTCTAGATAATATAAAAAAAGTTATGATAAGGTCCCAACAAAATACTTTGAAGTCAAGGTTATATTTTGCCATGTTTTTCACTTAAGGGTCAAGATTCTTTTTCCCTGTGGATCCAAATATTCAGTGGCTCACTATATAGCTCAACCTGGATGTCTCACAAACCAAAAATTCAACTGGCCCAAAACAAAGCACTCATTTTCCCCATCCCAATCAAATGGCCTCTTCCTCCTCCCAGGACCCTGGGACCTTGGTCTGCACTGTGGTTGAAGGAACCAACGTCAGAAGCTTGGAAAACATTTCGACTTCTCCTGATTGTGTTGAACACCTCATGAATCTGATTCTTTTTTTCCTTTTCTTTCTCTGGCCCCTCCTCAGTTCCATTTCCTGCTTCTCCTTCTGTAGTCATCTTTTCTATGTTAGGTTCCTTAGCTTTCAGGTCCTCTGCTCTCTTTTCCATCCTTTATATACTTTTCTTATGTGATTCCATGATGCTTAATGCCTTATATACCATCTGAAGATGGTAATAACTTCTAAATCTATGTCCCCTACCCAGAACACGCATGCTCTCTGTCATTGTCCCTGACAGACCCCTAACAAATCTCTAAAACAGAGTTTTTCTTCCACCCCAGTTTTTAAATGTTTAAATGCCCTTCCTCCAACATTTAAATGGCACTGCCATTCTGGGGCGCCTGGGTGGCTCAGTTGGTTAAGCGTCTGACTCTTGATTTCAGCTCAGGTCATGATCTCAGGCTCGTAGGATCCACCTGTGTGGGGCTCTGCACTGGGCATGGAGCCTGCTGAAGATTCTCTCTCTCCCTCTGCCTTCTCCCTCCCCCGCTAAAAAAAAAAAAATTTAAAAAAAAATGGCACTGCCATTCACAAAGTTCATCAAGTCAGGGATGTGGTATCATTTTTAACTCTTCTTTGTGCTCCTCCCATCCTGCCTAAACATCAAACCACTCATAAGTCCTGTTTACTCCGTGTCCTCAACACTTCCTAAGTCCCTCCCCTTAGCCCCATTGCCTCTGCCACTTCCCTAGTTCACCCTCCGCTTCTCCTTTCACTCATGTGACAGCTTAGCACCCTAGATGCTCTTCCTGCAGGTTTTCAGTCTTTCAATCTCTTCTCCACGCTGTCCTTAGAGCATTTTTTCAGAGACAAAATCCAACCTTTATTAACTTTAAACATTTCCATGTTTTCCATCTTGCCATTTGCAACGACATGGATGGAGCTAGAGTGTAACGCTAAGCAAAATAAGTCAGTCAGAGAAAGACAAATACCATATGATTTCACTCATATGTGGAATTTAAGAAACAAAACAAATAACCAAAGGAAAAAAGAGAGAGAGAGAAGTCAAGAAACAGACTCTTAACTACAGAGAACACACTGATGGTTACCAGAGGGGAGGTGGGTGGGGGATGGGTGAAATAGGTGATGGGGACTGAGGAGGGCACTTGCTGTGATGAGCACTGGGTGTGGTATAGAAGTATTGAATCACTATATTGTACACCTAATATATATTTTTTAAAGATTTTATTTGTTTATTTGACAGAGAGAGAGAGACAGCGAGAGAGGGAACACAAGCAGGGGGAGTGGGAGAGGGAGAAACAGGCTTCCCGCTGAGCAGGAAGCCCGACGCGGGGCTCGATCCCAGGACCCTGAGCTGAAGGCAGACGCTTAACCGACTGAGCCACCCAGGTGCCCCTGTATACCTAATATTGTACTGTATGTTAACTAACTGGAATTTAAATAAAAACTTGAAAAAAAAATTTCCATGTTTTACCTTTAAAGGTTCTCGGGATAAAGACCAAACTCTATAATGTGACTTTAAGACTCTTTGTGATTTTGATTTTATATATCTTTCCAGCCTCATTTCTAGACACTCCCTCCTTGAACTCTAAACCTCAGTTGTCTAGTTTTTGGAAGACCCCATGCTCCTTCTCACCTCTGGGCCCATTTTTGTGTTCTATCAGGGATAGCATTTCCTTGCCAGCAGCACTTTTCACCTTGAGAACTTCACTTCATCTTTAAACTTAACTACTACTGCCTCTAAGAAGCCTTTTGAGAATCCTCTCCAATAAGTCCAGGGTAATTGTCATCTTCATGCATTCCCTTGTCTCCAGTACTTCCCCTAAAACAACCGATTTTATCACACTCTATTGTATCCTTCAACAATGTATGGTTGGCACCTAACAAAGTGTTAGGCATATAGAGGATTATCAGTAACTATGTGCTGGAAAAATGAGTAAGCATGAACAAATGAATGAAAACCAACACTAGATTATGTTCAGAGCTACTTCACTCGTGGCGGGTGGGAGGGGTCATAGAGAGTGGGCTAAGGAAGAGAAAGGGCAGATGACTAATTATACTATCCCATCTTGTGGATTCATGGCACACTTGAGGCTAATTCGTGACCTGGGATATGGTTGTGAATTTAAACTGATCACTCGCAGTTGTAACACTTTGGATTCATGCCTCATAGAAAGTGCTGACCTTACACCTGAACTTGCTGTGAAGGAAATAACGTTACTGGAGGAGCCTCTGAAAAGGGGCTTTTGGAGTTCCAGTGGGAGCAGACAGATCAGAGGACTCTGGAACAACCAATTCATACCAATAACCTCCACAGCTCCACACCCAATTTTCAGAGAAATCTCCCCCTGCTGGCAGCCCTCCCTCTATTCTTTGCAGCCCAAATGCCCAGACTTAGCTGCCTCTGATCTCTGAGAAGCCTCATGTTTCCCCCTCTGGAGATCCCAACTACTGAAGTGTTCCAGGCCTGCTTTGTACCGAGAAAGAGAGAGAGAGAGATCTCAGTACCCAGCGTCACTGGCCTATCCCAACAAAATCTCTGCCCATGAGGCAAAAGGAATTGAAAAAGCTTTATTCCAAGGGGCCCCAGCCTCATAGGGCTTGGGATCCCTTTCACTGAGCATCATATTAAGAACATTAAGATCAAGGGTCGCCTGGGTGGCTCAGTCGGTTAAGCGTCTGCCTTCAGCTCAGGTCATGATCCCAGGGTCTGGGATCGAGCCCCGCATGGGGCTCCCTGCTCAGTGCAGAGCCTGCTTTTCCCTCTCTCTCTGCAGTTCCCTCTGCTTGTGCTCTCTCTCTTTCTCTCTGTCAAATAAATAAATAAAATCTTAAAAAAAAAAAAAAAGAACATTAAGGCCAAATCTTCAGATCCTAAAGATTCGTTTGTGCAGGGAGCAACAGATCTCCAGCAAGGCTATCACTTGGGAACTACACCAAGCTTTCATACTTTAAACACAGCTCAGTCACAATGCCCTCCACTGCCATCAACTATCTGAGGTAAGATTGAACTCTTCAGTTTTCGCAAAGGTTCTGAAGCAGCAATCAGGAAACATTCATGTCAGATAGGTCACACAATTACAGGAGTAAAGGTCAAATCAGTGAGAAAATACACAGAAAAGATGAGAATCTAATGGTGGCTCCAGTGTAGGACTTCTTGGGTTCACGAGATGGCAAGTCCAGGTGAGTATGGGCTATTCTCAGCCACCATGACCTCTTTTCTGATGGATATTCTTCCCACTGATCAAATATAAGGTGCTTTTGGGAGTCTACCATCTACCTCTGGTTTTCATTGTTTTAGTCTGTTTGGGCTAATACAATAGAATACCACAGACTGGGAGGATTATAAACAACAGAAATTTATTTCCTACAGTTCTGGAGGCTGGGAAGTCCAAGATCAAAGCCTAGAAAATTCAGTGCTTTCTTCCTACTTCATAGATGATTGTCTTTTCATTGTGCCACTTTCTTCCTACTTCATAGATGATTGTCTTTTCATTGTGCCATCATGTGGTGGAAGGGGCTGGGAGCTCTCGGGAGTTCAGGGCACTAATCCCACTCATGAGGGCTTCACCCTCTTGACCTAGTCACTTCTCACAGGCTTCACCTCCAAATACCATCACACTGGGGATTAGGTTTCAAAGTATTAATTTTAAGGAGACACAAACATTCAGGATATAACACCTATCATGAATGGTGAGGGATATGGAAGAGATCTCCATTCTGTTCACAGTTGGTAGAAGTGGAGAGGAGAGTATATCTGCACAGATGGGCCACCTGAAGCCATTGTCTGATCCACCACCTCAAATGGTCATTGGAATCAATTGTCCTGCTTTCATGTGATCCTCAGCTTAGGAAGATTTTCTCAATTCATGAGCTGAATTTTCTAACTTTTCTTCAAATAAAATATGTCTTCATGAAGAATGTGACCTTTAAGGTAGTTCTGAAAGGAACGAGTAGGATGGTGTTGAGGGGTTCACATAGCATGGAAAAGTGCTTTCTCCCAAGTAGGGAGAATAAAGAGCACAGAGGTGGAAGAGCGTGGGATTCCAAAAGAACTGCAGATAGTTCTGTGGGTCTGACGCATGGGGGATATTGATTTAGTATGAGCCATTATGTGCATTAAGGTCCAAAGATGAACCAATTAAGTCGTTCACACATTAGTTCACACATATGAGACAGATATATATTGAATGTGTACTATGTGCCAGACATTACCATAGAGCATGGGTAAGACATGGTCCCGATTCTCTTATCTACTGCTGGGAAATTCAAGTGCACCGTTCATTAGGCTGCTGCTTGGGGGCAAGAGGGTCCAAGCTAAGTGTTTTGACCTCATATCAGTATTGACAAGAGAGTTACTTTTGTATCTTTTGCCACATCTTTTTTATTACCTAGAAAATTGAATATAAGAGGTCCTCCAAAACTGATCCCTCAATTTAAAAAAATTCAAAAATTGTATATTTAATGGAAAAGTACATTTTTAATTCATATGAACTTTGTATGAGAGGTAATTGGTATTCAAAAACGAGAGGGGTGTATAGCAAATGGGAACAGAAATTAGTTCACAATATATTTCCTAAGTCTATTTTGACAAAATTAAATACATAGACTTTGGTAACTCAACATAAAAAGATTTGCTGGAATTAAAGCCTTGTAAGATGTTAAAGGATAGGTCATTTCTAAATTTGCATTTTGAAGCCAGAATGCAGGTAACCTGTGAATAATTGCTTTATTATAGAATTCTGCCCATTTCAACTGAACCAAACTTTATTTGCAGTGCATTTGATAACAGAATCATAGTCATTAGAATTTTCTTTTTTTTTCTATTATTTCTCAAATCATGAGGACTGCTACTTCAGGACCTAGGGTCAGGAACTAGATGACTGAAGAAGTATTATAGTGAACATGAACAATCTGCTTGATTTTAATGTCATTAAATTTGAAGTATGTTTCTTGCAAATGGATGTAGGGCAGTCATCTCTTTAAGTTTCAAAGGGCAAAGTTTTAGATGGGCTATTAGTAAATGTGCTATTATAGCAAGATTTCAAAGAAATAATGGGTGGGAAGCTAGTTGTTCGTCTAAAAGCAGATCCCTCTGCCTCAGGTGCTAGAATACTGCCTTTTGTTGACATAGTGCAAAGATCAAAGAAATATCCAAAGCTTTTTAAAATACTTCCAAGAACATGGCACCTAGAATGTGTGGACATTCTTCCATCTCAAAGACTTCTACATCACTCGGGTTTTAACTCAATCTGTTGGAAACTGTCTTCCCAATATCCTTGATGCAAACCAAATAGGAAATGGATTCTCATTTCTAATATTTGCTTTACAACCATTTTTGCTAAAATATTTGTCTTGTTTGAAGCAAGGACTACCCCACTTCTTACAATTGTGATTACTTTACAATCAAATGTTTGCAAGATAACTCTAAAACAATTAAGTAATTTATTAAAATGTGAAAGGAAGTAGTGCAAATCCTCTAATTATATGACTCCCTGTGGTTGAAAAATCTCAACTTTTAAAATTAAGAGTTAGAATACTACATTTATTTGGTGGATATAATGAAAACCCACTACTTGAAGCCTACTGTGGATGTCATCTTACTAACTAAATGATACCTAAAGATAACTACTTATAAGTTGCAAAACTGTTTTATTATTAAATAGGTTACATGAAGCATCAAATACTTGATCAATTTATTTTGAAAAAGTCACCCCAATTAAAGAAGATGAACCAAACCAATTATTTTACTGTGGGAAAAACTTGTTGTTTTTTTGCCCCTGAAACATATAGATGCAGCTCTAGTTCAACAATAGAAAAAACAGTACTCCAAAGATATGCAAATTATGCCAATTATTTTTTATTTTCCTCTTTTGGATAAAATTCTTGCATGAATATGTAGCATATCATTTATTTACTTACTTACTTACAAAATTTTCCTACCAGGATTGAAACTAAGAAAACAAACGTAAAATAATTAAGAATCTTTGAGGAAAATACGTTTAATAATATCAAATAGTAAAAAAGCAAAAAAGGTCAAAGTTATTTCAGCTCTTGAGTCAACATGATGAAGTTTTATTTAGTTAAATCATATGCACTATATTATATGACAAGTGAAATAACCATGTTAAATCTAAAAGTCAAAGGTACAGAGACACCCTTTTGTGCATATACTAATGGCAATTTAAAAAGAGCAAGTAGTATAACGTGTGTGAGATTCTGTGGGTCTTTAATGCTTAGTTAAAAGTCTTTCTCCATTCCTTCAATTAATAACTCTCAAGATTGCAAATGATCTAAATAATTATTTTTAAAACATTTCATTGAGATGTTCCCCAAGCATTTTAGCTGTGAATGAGAAAAATAAATAAATAAATATAACAGGAGGAGAGTTTTATATATACCATAAAAGATGGGTATATTCTTTATTAGTGTTTATTAAAGACTGAAGGTTATAAGGAAAATGTAAAAAAAAAATGTATTTATTTTGAAATCCTATGTGTGTTTACTTGTTTTTTAACTTTCAAAGATCCCAGCATGACTTTAACTCCAGTATTATGCTTTTGGAATCTTTTTTGTTATTTAGTTTAAGAAACAGCTCATATCTTTAAAGGTCTGGAATGGTGTAAATCATTACAGTGGTTTCACATTTTCATGGGATCAAGGAAACAACAGTAAGCTCATAAAACAGATACCACTAATTATGCAGAGGAGAGGTCATAAAGTTACTAGAAGAAGCATGTTTTATATTCATGGACACATCATTAAAAGTTTAAGACATGCTATCAAATTCTACATTTTAATACTATACCCAACAGCATTAAACCCTCCCAACAAGAAAATCAGATTGTTTAATGATCCTTTTTTGTCACACTGGTTTTATATGTCTGCAGTTGAAGCAGATGTGGAGTTTGCATTGCTCGACTTTTTTTTTTAATCACTGAACAATTAAAGAATCATTTTATCCTTTATATCTAGTATTTTTAAAAGACCTGAATCATCCCGTGACATATTTTTCTTAAATAAAGTGTATTTATTCAGGTAATAAGCTTTAATTCCAGATAGCATGTGTGGATTTTTTAAATAACAACTTGAGTTTTCTCCAGATCATACGTAAGGGGGTTTCAAAATGATAAAACAGCTTCCATTTTATACTAATTTCTAAAATTTAAGCTAAAACTAAGAAAATAAAATCAAATTCCAGGGGCACATGTGAAAACACAAAATGTCGTCTGTCACTACGAGAAATCACGGAGAAATCCAAGAATCATACAAAAGGTTAACATTACAGACAGCGATTTTAATAGATGTTCAGAGCTAGAACATCACAAGCATTTACCAACACGGGCACACACATGTAAGCTGCAGCCTTTTTTTCACTTGTCCACAAAGAGAAAGAAGATAGTCTAATATCATAAGTTTTGCACAATTCTAAAATGTTTCCCTTTGTACACAAATAAATGTTTTTCATTCCACAGTTTAAGCACATCCGGTAGCTCCAGAACTCACACTTTCTTGAGTATTTTAATGGGAATTTTGCATGTTGATGGCTTCAAGCTTAATCTCAAAGTGAAAGTAAAATATAGCCATGGTAATTCAGAGATGGGACCCAAAAGGCTGCAAATCGGGAAAAAAAGAAAAAAGTAGGGTAATTAGTTGTTGGGGATAAGAAATAAACCATGGGAAAAGCAAAGTGGTTGAAAATACTTAAAAACTACGAGAGAGATTTATGCACCAGATCAGACCTGAACTCAAGGACCCAATCACTTCAAGGAATTTAGTGAGGGTTTATTACTGGAACGTGGTGAAGTCAGCTGTGCCGGTGGATGTCCGTGGGAAGAAGACAGAGAGCTTGGCGCTGCTCTCCCGCTGTGTCTTCTTACTTTGCTATGACTTCACCATCATTCAGTAATTTCCTCTTGAGTTTTCATGCATCGTAGTGAACTTCAAATGGTAAGAAGTTATGGATAAAATACTGGGGAAAAAAAACCCTCTAGCTTTGATTTTTGGATTCCCCCAATCAGGACACACACTGGTTTACAGTTTAAAGGCTCCAAAATGTCCCTCAAAATGCCCAGCAGCATGTTGCATAAACTCAAATTGACCAACATCGTGCACCACAATGTGACAGCAATCCTTCAAAACGGTTTGTCCTAAACCGAAACATAGAAGAAGAGGCAGATAAACATATAGATAGAGGACAGATCATGAGAGAGATAAGAATCTCTACGCCAATTTCCCTTTGGATAAAATTGTATTTGAGTCATATGTGTACGTGCACGCGCACACACACCCACACACACACACCAGTAATTACTAAACGTCCGGCATTATTCTAAGCACTCTCTACATACAAATTTATTTAATCCTCTTGACAACTTTAAGAGGTAAATACTATTCTTATCCCCATCTGATGGTGAGGAGACCGAGGTAAAGTCTGCCCGAGGTCCCAGAGCTTGTAAGTTTAGGAACTGGGATGAAAAACTAGGCAATTTATTAAACTTTCTCCGAATATAATGTAATCTTGGTTTATTTCACAAATCATGTAATATACACAAAAATTACACAGCCTTTTAATTATCTACAGATATTCTTAGGATACATGCACTTATTTTATTAACACATAAAAGCTCGTATGCTGCTTTATGCTGTCAGAATCTCCACTTGTGAGCAAGTCTTCAGCATGAGTCATCAAGAACATGTCGACTTTGACACCACTGAATCCATTTAACCTGTAATCATAAGAACCGCAGAGTTGGTTCTTTGAGGTTAACAGATAAGTAACTATTTTTAGTGAAACTACCCACAGACGGACTTTGAGGAATCTAAGGTTTTAGGAGTCAGCTTTTGCAAATTTGGGGCTGGTTTTAATTTAAGCCCTGCAAGTGAAAAACAACAAACTGAGAAGAAAATACGGTTACTCATTTGCATCTCCAATTTAATAAGGCCCATAGCTGTTCAGATACCAAAGTTAGATCCAAATGCTTCTCGACCCAATGCAGCTGCTTGGTAAACGAACACTGATTTGATTTTTCTGCAGGGTGCATGTGCACTCGCTGTTCTCATGATGAATAAGTAATGCCAGGATGCTGTGGAGTTGCGGACCTTGCCCTTCTTGTGAAAAGGGCTGCATCTGCTTATTCTCAGACATTCACGATCCTAAAGGAATAAGACACCAGAGGCCTGTGAATGAGAAGGCCTTTTCAGACATACAAAGCCTTCGCTCTTGAATCCACCTTAACCAGTTTGGAGGAAACAGCTTGTGGCACCAAGGCATCCTTTACGAAAGACGGATAATGATCACTAAAGATATCTTGGGGGCCACTGCCTCACTCACTTCAAAGGATTTCGCTCTTAATCAACATTAAATCATCATTTTGCCAGGGATATAAGGACAGCTGTACACAATCTATTTGTTTTAAAACAGATTATAGCCAGGTCCCT
Source organism: Leptonychotes weddellii (assembly GCF_054177405.1). NCBI lineage: Eukaryota > Metazoa > Chordata > Mammalia > Carnivora > Phocidae > Leptonychotes > Leptonychotes weddellii. Next base: position 45,922,422 of record NC_138370.1, on the reverse strand, counting down.
CTGCCAAAGTATAAACTTCTGAATGTTGCATGTGCTTTAATATTTTTTAACTTGGAACTTTTATTTCCAATCCAGTGTCCCAAATTAGCATTTCTATATTAGTTTATGGATTGCATCTTCCCATAAAAGCTGAGCTAATAGTTTTATCAATTGCCCAGATGATTTATACAACCAAACAAAATAGACTGAAGCAAAACTTTCTAATATGAATCACCCAAGTATGTTAGGCTGAAACATCTGAAGTCTCAACTTGTGGCGTCATTTTGCGCAGTGTGTACACATACCCCACCAGTGTGATTGTCGTATTATTTGGTATTAACCGTCTGACCTATATGGTTGTGCCTCGTCTTTGTTTCTTCTCTAAAATGGAGATGCACGTGCCCTACATCTTTTACCTTTGTTTTGATCCCGTGACTTTAGCAACTCTAATCCTCCTTATCCCTTGGTGGTCCTGATAAGTCAAGGATAACTACAAAGACATTTTATTGCCCAATTAAAGATTTTTTTAAGAGTAATGACCCAGGGCCCTAAATTTCAACCCCAGTTGATCTTGCCAGTTTTATGCAAAAGGACATTAGGCTGCAATATCTAAAATCAATCAACGATCATTACTTCAAAATTATATATATTAAGTAGATACAATATAAATTAAGTAGATGCAATTTCTGCTACATTGAATTATAGTCAACTAATACAGAGTTCTTACTTAGTTAAATTTGGCTCAAAACAATATCATTAGTGATATGAATGATTATAGAATTAGAGCATATTCATGGTATATAACATTTCTATTTATTTTTGAGTCGTTTATGCTTATTGATAATCCATTCTGAGTCATTAACTCCATTGTGCTGATTACTGAATGAAACAACAGAGATTTTTACTAAATTACTTTGCTACAGTATTAGATGGGAATCAATGAATATTTCTTTCAGTCTTATAATTCTAGCATCTCTTGCTAGCAACATATTTTGACATCTTTTACATTTTTGCTAGCAAGGTAGAAAGAAGAAGAAATGTGGGTTAGAATTTTCTTTAACACATATACCAGAAGATGTAGCTTTATGACTATATAGAATCTTAAGTTAACAAAACATTATTTTTTTCAGTTAGAATTTCTATTGTGCAGGCACCAGTGGAGGCTTTGAATGTTTATCATAGAGATCCATTTAATTTCTATTGTTTTCTATTCCTGAGAGGAGTTTTATAAATGAAAAACTGAAGGATGTGAAGACCACAGAGTGGAAGACACTCAAGACCTTGGATGGACGAGCACCTCTTTTTCTTCTGTTGACATTAGAAAAAGTGCCAACTGCCAGTAAAGGGAGTGTCACGGAGCCCCCCTCTAGGAGCAATACAGTGCAGGGCTCCAAACTCCTCTCAACCACATGTCCTAAGCATGGAGAGATCCAGGAATGGAAATATTTAATCATGGCTATGTTACCTTCCCACCTTCCAAGGCAGGAGGAAACTTTGGTCTCTGTCCATATTTTGAGTGCTGACACATTTCATAAATGGTTTAGGGAAAGTCCAAAAGGACTCCTGCGTCAAGACCGTTCTAGGACAGCTCATCCATGGATGAACAGAAATCCCTAATATAGTTCAGAAGATCTGGAAGTTACTTCTTGTTTTCTCTTCTGCATTATCTCCCTTCATTCTCCCGAGGGCTGCAGCCCTCCTGACACAATTCCTGGTCCTTCTCACTGAATTCTTGGGTCCTCAAGCGGGCAAAAATGGAACAGTGATGAGGCAGTATAACTTGGTGATTGAAAGCATGGGTGCTTGGGGCCCCTGGGTGGCTCAGTAGGTTAAGTGGCTGCCTTCGGCTCAGGTCATGATCCCAGAGTCCTGGGATCGAGCCCCGCGTTGGGCTCCCTGCTCAGCGGGGAGTCTGCTTCTCCCTCTCCCTTTGCCTGCCACTCCACCGGCTTGTGCTCTCTATCTCTCTTTTAAATAAATAAATAAATAAATAAATAAATAGGAAAGCATGGGTTCTAGAGCCTCATGCACTGCATAAGTTCCAATCCTGGTTCTGCCACTGTCTAACAGTGTACCATTGAGATGTTACTTAAATTCTCTGATATATAATAGTTCCTATAAGATTACTTTGAGAATTAAATGAAGAAATATAAAGTGCCCAGCATGGTACTTGGTATATAGTAAGTGCTCAGTAAATATTAAATATTATGATCACCTTATCACAAAAAGCATTCCGATTTGTGAGGGCAGAGCATAAAGCTCCAAAGTGAGTATCGTGATTAATTACAGGGTGAAATTATCATTCCAACATCACTAATTGACATAACACCACAAAAGGATGCCAAGCACAGTTCTCCTTGCTTTTTCAAATAAAAATGATTATGACTCCAAAATAACAGATAATTATTAACAGCCATAATTAGGAGAGGGAAGGAATTTACTTTTTAGGTTGATTTATATGCTGGTTGTGAGCAGCTGTCTTCAGAATTCCCGAGAGGACACCCAACTCCCAAGCGAGGCAGTGGAAAGACTTTGATTGCTGCATTCCACAAACCATCATCAAAGTATTTATTTAGTCTGAACGCCTAACTGGGTTCATCATCTCTAGAGATTTGATAGCTGACAGTTTATCCTTAAGCTCAAGAATTCATATTACCAGTGGAATTTTTTCCATCAGAGTGACATATCTAGGTTTCAACACGGAGGAAACACATCCAAGCATTTTATGACTGGACTTCTTAGAACTTCTCAAGTCTTAAGTAAGAATTTTACTTTACATGTTGCGTGAAGCCAACACTGATTCTTTCTTTATCTTTTCTTCAAGTTCTTAATCAAAACATTTCTGGTAAACTATTTGTCCTTGCAATGATCTTTTGGGAGCATCTCGTAATTTTCATTTTTAGAAATAAAGTTCTGTCACTTTGTACATTTTCATGGCCACAGTTGCACAAAGTCGAATACCTTTGTTCTGAAATATGGAAATATCAGAATCCTGAATATTGAATGGGGGAAATTATGGATAGCTGAAATATTAAAAAAGAATTACTTAGAGCCCCTGAAACTCAAAAACTTCATATATATGAGGGCAGGAAAATAATTGATAAACCAAAAAAGTATTTAAAAGAAAAACAATGAAATTGCCAGAATACGAAAAGTCCCTGAAAAATAAGAGCATGTTAGAGCTGATATGAAGAAATTAAATGTAAAATGAATTGTATTTCATGTATTTTAAAGGACAGTATTTATTTTATTTTATTTTATTTTATTTTATTTTATTTTATTATGTTATGTTAATCACCATACATTACATCATTAGTTTCTGATGTAGTGTTCCATGATTCATTGTTTGCATATAACACCCAGTGCTATACGCAAACATTCAAAATAAAATTTTGAATATTCCTATATTCAAAAATTATCCAAGTAGCAACAAACTGAGGGCTACTGGAGGAGAGGTGGGTGGGGGATGGACTAGATGGGTGATGGGTATTAAGGAGGGCACTTGTGATGAGCACTGGGTGTTGAATGTAAGTGATGAATCACTAAATCCTATACCTGAAACTAATATTGCACTGTATGTTAACTAGCTGGAATTTATGGGGTGCCTGGGTGGCTCAGATGGTTAAGCATCTGCCTCCAGCTCAGGTCATGATCCCAGGGTCCTGGGATCGAGCCCCACGTCAGGCTCCTAGCTCAGCAGGAAGTCTTTTTCTCCATCTCTCCCTGCCTCTCCCCCTGCTTGTGTTCTGTCTCTCTCTCTCCCCCAAATGAATAAATAAAATCTTTAAAAAGAACTAGCTGGAATTTAAATAAAAACTTGGAAAAAATTATCCAGGTAGCATAATATATATATATATTATATACATACATATTTTATATATATATAATATATATCAACATTGAATTATATGGAAGATGCCTTATCTTACTTATCTTGTTTATATAAAAGGGGCACTATCACTGGGACAATTTTATTTTCAATGATTGAACTTTTTTTTTTACAGATTTTATATATTTATTTGACAGAGAGAGAGAGAGAGAGCACAAGCAGGGGGAGCAGCAGAGGGAGAGGGAGAAGTAGGCTTCCCACTGAGCAGGGAGTCCAATGTGGGACTCGATCCCAGGACCCTGGGATCATGACCTGAGCCGAAGGCAGATGCTTAACTGACTGAGCCAGCCAGTTGCCCCTGATTGAACTTCTTAAAGTAAAACTGGGTTTTCATTCTTTGTGGCAGAGCCAGCTAAGAGGTTAGCAAACCTGACCCCCCACTTTCTCTAATCCCTGCTCCCCTCTTTAGTTTAGTTTATACTTCCCTGATGTTAGCACCCCATTCTGCTCCTACCACTGTTGCACAGTGCCCACCCCTGTTCCAAGTCTGCCTTCCCGGAGGAGAGCCCTTCCGTCACAGTGTATCCCACTGAATCTTACTACTGCAAGCCGCTCACAACCCCAGGGAAAAGATGGACCCGTCCCATTCATGATTAATGTTACTAGCAGCTAAAGTGGCTTCAGTAATATCTAGTTTAAATATTTTATGTTTTGATAAGCATAAATGTCTGTTTTCATGTGTTTCCTTTTCCAAGAGTTAGGAAGCAATTCCTTAACAATGAATAATTCCAAACGAATAATAAATCCTGAAATTTCCTGTAGGTGAAAACTTTCTGGAACTTCATATAGGAAATCGCCTACTTTGCCCTCACATATTGCTATACATTTGACCACCTGAGACACAGCATTTGCTTTATTGCATCGTTTTTTTAAGATTTATTTATTTGTTTGAGAGAGAGAGAGATAGTGCATGCAGGGGGAGGGGCAGAGGGAGAGAGAGAATCCTCAAGCAGATTCCTCGCTGAGCATGGAGCCCTATGTGGGGCTCGATCCTAGGACCTTGAGATCATGACCTGAGCCCAAATCAAGAATCAAGATGTAGTGCCCCTCTACTACATCATTTTATTCAAAGCAACAGATACATGATTTCTTAGATTGTTCTTACTTTATGTAAAAGAAGCTATATGAAATCATTCCACCTAAAAGAAAGAAACAAATTAAAAGTTTGCTGACCTTCTTGAAATTAAAGATAAGATCTTCTGACATTTTAAATGATACATGAGGGGGGGTTATATTTACAGAGAAAAAAATAGGTTAATTACTCAAGATTTTCCAAGCTTTCTGTATTTTGTATTTTTAGTCCATATATGGGAAAGTATCATGAAAACTGTATTAAATAAGTTGATTATTAACACCAATTTTGTCTCTGAAAAGTGAAGAAACAGAGCAATTATCAAAAGAAGGGTCCTCCCAAAATGCTATTTGTGAAATATCTATAACCTTGAGACAAAATGACATTCCAGCTTGAACTATGTGAATAAATTGGCTCAATTCTCCAATTTATTTTGCAAATTTAGTCACCATCAGAATGATAAAATTATATCTATTATAAAGAGACCTCAAAAGGCTGAGCCATTCAGGTCAGAAAATTGAAAATAAAGCCAAATGTTTACTCAAAATCAAACCCAGAACTTCTTTTGAAATTCACTGAAAGAGCAATCATTCCCAATGTCTTTTCACCTGCTGGTACGAGATGGAAGTCAAACTGGAAATACTGAAACACTTTAAGAAAGGCAGTAAAATAAAAACAAGCCTTCTTGTAAGACTTCCAGATGAAAGAGTTTTGAATAAGCATTTAATCATGTGGATCCTAGTTCAAGCCAAGCTGAACCTCAAAGGTTTACCTGCGCTCATTATTTAGAATTCACAAAGAAATGGAAATGCATTGCATCTATTGGGAACATGGAGGATGAAATGATTTTTGTGAGGAAACTGAATATTTATATTAAGCCCAGAGTTGTGATCCGTCTGGCAGGGAAGGACTGAAGGCTGCCCTTCTGATAGGCTGTTGGGAGGTAGCTTTGTTTTCAAATTTTGGGCTTTCACAATCTGAGTCTTTTTTTTTTTTTTTTTACTTGCACAGGATGTTAAGTTTAAATCAATTGTGCCAGCTGATTTTTCAAGCCGATTTTGCATTTATGTAGATTTGTATAATGAAAGAGTGTTTTGGTAAAAAAAAAAAAAAGTGTCCTTGGAAAGATAGTTGTTTAGAATATGACAAAGAATATTGCTAAAACTAAATTTTATTAGCTACCTATCAACTGTTCACAAGCACAAATTTGATGAAGCAGAATTTAAATTTAATTAGCGTAGTGAGTCAATTAAGAATGTCCATCTCCAGAGATGTTTTTGAACTTCTAGTATTTTGCAGTTGATTCTATGTTTGACTGGCTGCCACGCTGGCAAATCAACCTAGTAAGATTTATATTTTGTCCTGTGCCATAAAGATGAAACCAATAGTCAAAGAGGAAAAAAAATTCAGGATTTTTCTGTAAGCAGAATTACTTTTCAGAATACCAGGGTCAACTTTCCTGACATCTTGTCTTAAGAATTACTAAGATTGTAAACTGCAAAAATTGTCAGTACCAAGAGGTGGCCCTAATATAATTTGGCATAATTCCAGAGCTGATTTAATTTCTCCTTCCTTTTAGAAGGTGGCAGCCCCTCTTCCCTGAGATAGGATATCCAAGCACACTGTATACACACTCTGAAAAATCATGCTTACAACTGTCACATGAAAGAATTTACAAAGTTACATTTCCACACTGTTTTGGCTTCCTCCACATCCTGACAATAACCAGACTATATGTTTCACTTGTTCTGAAGCCATATATAAATAATAGAATGATATAAAGAATAAAACAAACTGCTTTCCAAAAACGGAGTCTGTAAATCACAGAGTGCAGCAAGTTTTGCTTCTAAAACATCTAAACTCTTCCTGGGTGCCAGTAACATCTGCCACAAACGAGTCGCTGAATTATTTTTGATAAGGACTGGCTAATCTTACAAAAGGTAATTACTGAAAAAAGAAAAAAAAAAGAGAAACCCTGGGAATATTACTTCAAGGAGTTTATCATAGATGGAGTTAACAGCACCACAGAAAAAGGGGGTGTAAGTTAAACAAGTAATAGAAAAAGTACTGTCTTATTAAGAACCTAAACAACGGGCCCCTGGGTGGCTCAGTCGGTTAGGCATCTGCTTTCGGCTCAGGTCATGATCCCAGAGTCCTGGGATCAATTCCCGCATTGGGCTCCCTGCTCAGCAGGGAGTCAGCTTCTTCCTCTCCCTCTCCCCCTCCCCCTACTTCTGCTCTCTCTCTCTCTCAAATAAATAAATAAATAAATAAAATCTTAAAAAAAAAAAAGAACCTAAACAATGAGGGGGAATTGAAATCAATGTTCATATTTGATTGACCACTGTGCCCTAAGCCATCACCAGTGACTCTGCCTGGCTGAATTTGAAGGTCATTTGGATTAGGTTAGTGGTGTTTAGGTGTTTTATTATGATGATGATCAAACTGTTTTCTGGAAATATTACATATATAAAGTGTGTAAATAGTAAGCATGCAGCTCATTGAATTTTTACAAAATAAATATTCCTAAATTACTGCATCAAATCAAGAAATAGATTATTATCTTAAATCTTAAAAGACCCTCTTATGGCCCCTCCAACTCACTACCCCACTCTCTTCAAACACCATAAATTGCCTGTTTGGGGAGCTTATGTAAATGGAATCATGAAGTATATAGTCTTTTGTGTCTTCTTTTGCTTAACATGACTTTTCTGAGATTCATATGGGTTGGTGTATGTTGATGATCCTATTCTTTTCCATTGTTATATAGTATTCAGTTTTGTGAATATACTACAGTGTATTTATCCATTCTAGTGCTGCTGGACATTTGGGTCATTTTCAGCCTTATACTATTACGAATAGCACTGTTCTAAAAATGATTGTGCTTGCCTTCTGGTGTACATTTTTGTGTATTTCCGTTACAGGTATACCTAGAAGTGGAATTTCTGGGTCGGAGACACATGTCTTCAACTTTAGTAGATAATGCTCAACAGTTTTCAAAGCGGTTGTGCCAAATGACATTCCCACTGGTGGCTTATGAGAGCTCCATTTGCCCTACATCTTCACTAACTCTTGAAGCTGCCTTTTTCATTTTAGCCATTTTAATCGGCATATAGTGGTAAAACATAGCTTTTCTGATGACTCATGAGGCTATACAGCTCTTCACATGAATATTGTCCATTGGAGTATCCTCCTCTGTGAAGTATCTGCTGAAGTCCGCATGGTTTAATTTTGCTTAAATGATTTCACTTTTCTCTCTTTTTAGGTGGAAAGTTTGTGTGTGTGTGGAAGACCAACTTGAAGCAGTCCTGTGACAAATCACACACTGCTCCCTCAGTCCTCACAGTTCTATTGGGTAAGTCTCAAACCTCCACCCTCCCCCTTTTTTTTATCAATAAGAATACTGGGTCCCTGGGACACCTGAGTGGCTCAATCGGTTGAGTATCTGCCTTTGGCTCAGGTCATGATCCCAGAGTCCTGGGATTGAGCCCTGCTTAGGGCTTCCTGTTCAGCGGGGAGCCTTCTTCTCCCTCTGCCTGCCATTCCCCCTGCCCCTGCTCTTGCTCTTTCTCCGACAAATAAATGAATAAAATCTTAAAAAAAAAAAAAAAAAAGAATACTGGATCCCAGAGAGGGAAACTAAGTGATCAAGACAGTGCAACTCATAATTACTAGAAGTAGGATTTAAATCCAGGGTCTTTCTTTAGGTTTCCGATCTTTTCACTTGGAGTCTTGAATCTAGGCAAAGTTGTTTGTCTAGTTTGTCTAGTCATACAATCTAATACATAATGAAGAATACTCAAAGGAAAATATTTGAAATGTATATTTGCATTTATTCTCACATGTCTTTGGAACAATTAATACTCTACTGAAGAGAGGAGTTATTTGTGACAGTAAAGTCCCAGCCAAGCAACTCTTGCAGAATCACAGAATAGAATTCCAGACTATCAGCAACAAGGGGGCGTTAGCCATATATATTTATGATGTCACTCATCAGTCCCACAGACTGGAATGAGTGATTACTACATTTGACATTTCTACAAATCCCTGAGTCAAAGGTAGCAACACAGAGTTTCAACTTCACATTTCACCTATAAAATTCTCCTGGTGAAAACACTTTTTACTAAAGCATTCAAAATTGAATAGAGTCAACTTACTCATCTAGGTTTCCTGGGCCTTTAAGTGGATTTCAAACACAGAAGACATTCTTTCAATTTAGATAATGTTTAAATTGAGAAAGAGAGAAAAGGCAGAAAGGAAATCTGTCATGCCATATGAGTGGAAACAGTTGACAGGCCAAATATAAGATGGTTTATTAAGAGATTACCTAATTATAGAACTTTTATTATGCACATTATTGTAATCATCATGCTATCTGTCTACTTCAAACATGGCTCAAACTAGGCCCCCAGCTTACTGCCAAGATGGATCAAAACAGTTCCATTTGTTGAGCCATCAGAGCATTCTGAATTCTGCAAGACATAAGGTGACACGGTCTGTGCCCTACAGACAAATGATAAAAATTGAAAGCCAGAATTTTAAGTTACTTAATGCCATTTCTGGCTCTTAAAAATATACACAAATTTAAGAAATAAACATTCGATGAGGTTTATATTATGCAATTGGAACATTTTACTCCTTATTTTAATATAAATTAATCCAAAGCTCACAGCAATGCAGGATGAACCTGGAAAGGAGAAATGGCTTCTAGTCCCTGTGAGATTTTACCTCTCTTGGTTTCTATGTCCTTCCCCATAAGTGAGGAGGACATCGTATCTTTAGTGTTCTTCAAGTTGAAAGCCCAGCACCTTTCTATAGTACTATTACTTCCAACTGTAGGAAAGCCTAAGTACTTGGGGGAAAAAAGCCACCAGAGCAAGACATCAAGTGTAATGGAGGAGAGTGATTTGCTTGGTTGGCTTCTTAATCATATGTATCCAGGTACAAAATCCTGGCTCTTCACCTTTCTGGCTGGGTGATTGCAGGCAATTAACTCAACCACCAACGGATCTTAATAAATGAAAGAATGATCCTTGGAGAGTTGGAGGGAATTCTGGGGAGAGAAATAAGAAAGATTCAAATGGAAGGGGAAAGTCTTCACACATATACCTCTTCCCCAAATTCCCCAAGTAACATCTCTTGGAAAACCAGGACACAGATCATGAGACAATATTGACTACTCTCTATGGACAACTTACCATGTGCTAAGTGCTTTACATATTGAAGAATTTGACACACATGTGTATACACACACAGACAGAAATAGGCAGTATGCCGCCTGGTCTCCTCAGTTCCTCTTCTCTGTAGACATATTTAAAGCCCAAGCTTCTTTACAGTTGGATACTCATAATCAGGTTTCAACCAGTATTTCTGCACTATCACACTTGAGGCTTGCTTGCTTGTTAAAGCTACACTGTAGGTTTTTTAAATAACAATTTCTGAAGAGCATCTCTTGATCTCTTCCATGGTCTCCTGCCAGTGATATTCATCAGTTTCCTCATCTCTAAAATAGTAAAAACCGTACCTTTTTCATAGAGTTGTTACAAGAATTAAATAAGCTAATTTTTAAGAAACTACTTAGAATGTTGCCTGGCACATAATAAGAACAATATAAATCTTTGTTAAATAAAATAAATCTCTTTTGTTGTCATTTAACTTTTCTTATTTTGATTTCTTTTCTCACTCAGTTTTCCTTAGGGGATAAGATCTGTGTCAGGGGTGTTTGTGTTTCCTACCGGAAGGCAGAATACCAGGCCAAGAGAAAGAAAAGAAAGAAAATGATCTCTTATTGAATAGTTCCAGTAAACCAAGCACTGAACTAGATGTTTTTTGAATAAATGTTCCCATTTAATCTTCCAAAGAACGCTATGAATTTGGTAAGATTCTTCCTGTTAAAAAAATGAGAAAACAGGATCAAAGATCAGTTTCTTGCCAGCTGGGCATAGTCATGGCTCAAACAATAACTTTGAAAGATTTTTGCCTTTCACATGCTTTTTTTCATTTCTAAAACTGGCTTTTTAGAATTTCCAGGCTGAAAGGTGTTGAAACTTGTGATATTAATGACAGCTGTCCCATCACCTAGTGCCTGTCATTCACCCATCTACCTACTTACCTTCTATCTACCTATGTCTTCTTTATCAATTGTCATACTCTGTGCTATAAGCTTAGAGCGAACTCACTGGCATCCGTTAACCATAATAAGTGGCATTTCTGAAACTGGGTATCCAGCAAGATACTAATAGATGTCCTCTGAAAAATCAGTTCTGTGATCAACAATGTTGGAGAAGTACTAGATTAAACAAATTTAAATGGGTTGCTTTGTTGCATAACTTCTCAGAAGTTTGAATATCTCAATATTGCCATTATATCCTAGGAGGTTATAGAGTATGTAACCTTGCCAAAATGTATTTTACTACAGGATTTTTTTTTTTTTTTTACCCATTAACTTCTCACAAGCTACTGGTGTTTAACAGACCATGGTTTAGAAAATTCTGGCGCTTTTTTTTGGTAAGAGCCCAGACACAATGAAGAAGCACATAAAAGTTGAGAACAAGTTAACATAAATATCAGACTATCAAGAGGAACCTACAGCCAAAGAACAGCATTTTAATACGACCCTTACAAAAGTAGCTTTTACAGGCCAGTGGCTAGAACCATGCCCAGTTCCTTGTGGAAACACAGCGATATATGTTTAATAATAAATGGATGAATATAAGCCAGTTGTTCTGCTAAAAGAAAATGCATCGCGGCACCTGGGTGGCTCAGTCTTTAAGCGTCTGCCTTCGGCTCAGGTCATGATCTCAGGGTCCTGGGATCGAGCCCCACATCGGGCTCCCTGCTCAGCAGGAAGCCTGCTTCTCCCTCTCCCGCTCCCCCTGCTTGTGTTCCCTCTCTCGCTGTTTCTCTCTCTGTCAAATAAATAAATAAAATCTTTAAAAAAAAAAAAAGAAAGAAAATGTATCACTATTTTCCTCACCCTATGTGGATTCAAGGTTACAAAGTTACAGAAAGGAAGCGGGCAGAAATAACGAAATACTTCAAAATGTTGGTCTCCTTACTGAAATTAAGCTACTTATGAAAAACTTTTATTTTTTTATTTTTTTTTTTAAAGATTTTATTTATTTATTCATGAGAGAGAGAGAGAGAGGCAGAGGGAGAAGCAGACTTCCCGCAGAGCGGGGAGCCCGATGCGGGACTCGATCCCAGGACTCCGGGATCATGACCTGAGCCGAAGGCAGACGCTTAACCATCTGAGCCACCCAGGCGCCCTATGAAAAACTTTTAAAAGGCTGTCTATTCATTTAATAAATATTTGATGAAGTAATAAATAAAGAAAAACTCAACGCAAGAAGAGGGAGACGGTGTAAGGGGCACTAGTACAGAGCCAAGGAACAGACCTTTGAGAATAAAGACCACATGTGCATGCGCACACCTGCGTGCGTGCCCGGGCACGCACACGCACACACACGCACACACGCGCACACACACACACACACACACACACCCCAATCTCAAGCATTCTATAGAAACACTTTCTTACTCTTCTGAGGCAAACACTTGAATCTTTTTATTATCTTGCTAAAACAGACATTGCTGAAGGCAGGAGAAAATATGTCACGTGGGGAGATTTTGACATGGTTTTGAATTATTCAACCACAAATATGCCAAATTTATTTTGGACAACATGATTGACAGAAGAGAAAAGGAATGAGAAAACACAATTGGCCATTTGGTTTGTGAAGTATTTTTTTTTCTAACACGTCTCTCTTCACTCTTCTACAAACCTTTTTTTCCCCCCCTGCCTCCTACACGTTTTTCTCCAAGACCTATTTTGGTTACTTCTGAACTTGGCCTTCCAGGTTTTACTAAGAAAATATGGTCTTTAGAGATGAAAGAAGAAAAGAAAGAAAGAAAGAGAGAGAGAGAAATTAATTTAGAAAAATGAGGAAATGGATCAAAGATATTTCTGGTGAAAGAGATTTCCTGGTGAACTTTAGAGGTGAGAGCTCTATGGAGCATCACGTGACGTCCAGCAATATTCTTAAACTGTGAAACTTTAAAAATGAATAGCAGTACTTGTTGTCTCCTTCCTCGTTTCATGGAGTCACACATCTGGATGTGGCCCAGAGGAGATTCTTGGTGGAACAGACCAGCTAGAAGCAATTCATTTGTTCATCTTCCTTGTGCACGCTTTCCCTTTCTGCTTCGTATACAGCAAGGGCCCATTATTCCAGCACTTTTTTTTTTCGAACCACGACTCCCTGTGCTTTTTCGAGGAGGGTGCAGGCCCTGGTTACAACCATTACGGAGAGAAAAGAGGTTAAGAGGGAGTAAGAATGCGAGTGTAAATGCATGGGCAAAATATAAAAGACTTTCCCGACCGCCTTGAGTTGCTCCATATGTTCCATTGTTTTAATGGCAGCCCTCAATAGGAGCACAGTATCTTTTAGTCCCGTGTATAAATTTGCTCTGTAAATTAAAATGTTGGCTTGTGCTCCCCTCGTGTTTAAGAAGGTGAGTGATGACCTTGGTGGGAGTATGTTTGTGTAGAAATGTGTCATAAAAGATGATGTCTTGGCCCCAGAAACACAGGGTCCAGGTTTAGTCATTTGTTAAAAAAAAAAAAAAAAAAATCCCAGAGTTAAACATAACTAACACATCATGAGAGGAAGGTTCTTGCCAAATGTGACTTTTTTTTTGAAACTGAAATGTCAGCTTTTACCCTGTGTTTTTAAAGGAATATTTTTAGCATTTTGCTTTAAAGAGTTTCCCTGCTGATTCTGATCACTTTTTAAGTTACAAAACAAACCAGTAAGTGGTGTACATTTTTCACTAAGACGCTAAAATGCAATTGATTGATTATTCTCCTCTTGTACATTTATTGGGTAATTATGGATGAAATTCAGTGTGGCATTTATTTTCTGACATGATTAGGATTTGGCAGGTCTCATGCATCCATTTATACTCTCATTTTGAGGCTTGGACATTGAAAGATAAGTAATAGATTTGAGTGAGGAGTTGGTTTTGACCTTCTTCTCCCTATCATTTGTGTTCCTAGTTTCCATTTTACATGTTAAATAAAATAAGTTTATGCCACCCACCCACAGAATTCTTTGGCAAGTCACATTTTAAGGGAAGCCCCAAAGACAAATATCAAA